>NC_133502.1:134026875-134331562 GCF_049354715.1 Callithrix jacchus | reverse complement strand
CCTCAATCTTGAAGCACTCCCTTTGAGCACTTCCCTAGAGTGGCTATTTCTTTAAAGAGCAGTGTGCAAATCACTACTATCAAGTGTTTGCTAGTTATGTTTTACAACAGCAGTGTTTCAATGGCACATGGTTATGAAAATCATTAATATAGTAGCTATAACTTATTAAGTACCTACCACAGTCTAGTTACTTTAAATGCATTGCTTTTATGAGTTTTCACAACCACCATATGAATTAGACACGATACCTGCATACCACGAATGAGGAAACTGGCTTAGACAAAATAAGCCACAGTGATGACTAACGATCTCAAGTGTAAAACATCCTGAACAGTAATAGAATTTGTAACTCTTCCTTTTTCCTATCAGAGTTGGACACAGCAGCTTCTCCACATGTGTTGTTTGACTGGGAACCCCTTCGCCTTACTACTTTGATCATCCCAGTAGAAACACAAGTACTCTCTGGCCCACGTGTAAGACTATGAATCTAAAATAGCAGATTTCTGCTGGATCTCATTTCCCATTCACCCTCCTTGCCAAAACTCAGCAAGTGGCTATGGCCTTAGCCCAGAAATTATGGCCTGACCAGTGCTACGGAAGACCCCATTTCCGTTTTCACAGTGATCTCACCAACTCTCAGGACTCTGCTTAGCACCTGTTCCAAATCTAGGTCTCTAATTCTGTCTTCCCAATAATAAATGCGTGTTATGCCTGCTAGACATCTAGACAGGGGTCTCAAATGCAGCACGTCCAGCATGAACTTAGTATCTTCTCACAACCTTCACTCTTTCTCTCGTCTCTTAAAGATTCACCTTCACAAGTACAGATGCTTAAAAACTCCAAGGGATTGTCAACAACTCTCTCACTGCTTAGATCCAGCTCAATGTCCATTCTAGCTCTGCATTGTCCCCCATGTTCCTTTTCACACCCTCATTCTCTCACTGAAACTACTGCAAATTTTTACCTTTGGTCTTTTTAGCCCCAAACTCGCCGCAAGCTTTCTTTTCCTGGACACCACTGACATTATTTCTTTTGCCAAGGATGCCTTTCTGTACATATATTATCTGTTGAAGTCTAATCTCTTCCGAGATGCAGCTGAAATCTCAATAGTAATAGGGATTTATGTTCTGTTACGTTGCACAATTCAAAAAATAAGGTTTAAATGCGCAGACCTTTATAACTAAAACTCCAAAATCATTGCACCTGTTTCTTTTTTCATTAAAGAAAAGAAAGGATTTTAAAACACATCAATGTTAGGTCATACTTAATGAACAACATCATATAATGGAAGTATATCCATTAATTCTGAAGTCTGGACCTCAGATTTGAAATATCATTTAGCTAGCACCCTTGTCAGTCTCTTCCAACTTCCCACTAAAGACAAGAACATATTTTTTGAAAATTGTAACTACAATGCTAACCAAAATAGTCAATAGACTTATTGTCATATCTAGTAACTGTAAACGCCAATGGAATTAGACTGGAAAGTGTATTTTCATCATTAAACTATATTTTAAATCAAAGTTCCTCTTGAAAATATCTACTACAAAGAGTAACTTATATCTCAGATTTCACAGTAAATTAGCAAAGACTTGGAAGGAAAAGGAGAGATGAGGGAAGGTTACAGTGTGCAGAGTTCCTCACTGACGCGTGAGTGTTCAAAATATGCTTTCACTATTTGTTATTAGAAATAGAGAAATATAGGTTAAATAGCACTTTTGGAAAACTTGATGGTGGCCACTAATAAAATAAAAAACAGGATGTACACATCAAAATGACCAAGGAAGAGAAATGTAAACAAAATATAAGCCAAATAAGCAAAAGAAAGGAAACAAAAATGAAAACAGGAAAGTGTAAAAGTATAAAACAACATGTCAGAAGATTGACTATCATTTACGATTTAAAGGTAAATGTTTAAAATGACCTATAGACAAATACTCTCAGCCTGCAGAAAAAAATTAAATCTTCCAAGATTATGCTTGTGGAATATTCACTTAGAACAAAAATCATAAAATCTTAATAACAAAGAGACAGGCAAAGAACTTAAGAAATTAAAAGAAAAAAGGATCAATAAAAGAATGAAGAAAGAAAAGGCAAAAATAATAATATTACTTTCAGACAAAGTAGAACTCAAAATAGAAGGCATAAAGTGGAACAGTTTCTATGTTGATAGAAACAAAAGTCCACAATATGGAGGCATAATGGTTATGCATATTTGTGCTCTAAATCATATAGAATCAAATATATAAAGGAAAAACTGTTAAAAGCAAAAAAATATAAGGAAAGCACAATAGTTTTGGAATATAGTATCACAGCACTCAAATTTTGACAGATGGAATAGACTAAAAATCAAACAATATTTAAATAATTATAAATAGGGGCCAGGCGCGGTGGCTCACGCCTGTAATCCCAGCACTTTGGGAGGCCGAGGCAGGTGGATCACGACGTCAAGAGATCGAGACCATCCTGGTCAACATGGTGAAACCCCGTCTCTACTAAAAAAATACAAAAAAATTAGCTGGGCATGGTGGCGCGTGCCTGTAATCCCAGCTACTCAGGAGGCTGAGGCAGGAGAACTGCCTGCATCCAGGAGGCGGAGGTTGCTGTGAGCCGAGATCATGCCATTGCCCTCCAGCCTGGGTAACAAGAGCGAAACTCCATCTCAAAAAAAAAAATAATAATTATTATAAATATATGTATATCTTTATATAAGATATATATGCCTTTATAATTACATGCATAACCAGTGGAGCAACACATTCTATAGGAGTCAGCGTTACAAAGATCTGTGAATATAGTGAAAATTGTATAGACAAAAGGACTATTGACAATCCTTTAAATAACCCATAAAGGAAAACGTGGGCATGTATCATTTATCCACCAATGTAACAGCTAGGTTTTCCTCCAGCACTGGAAGAGATTACTGTTCCTTTGTTTTCTTTTCTGCTGATGTAAATTTCAGGAACAGATCACTGTTTCTTTTTGGGTGAGAACCAGATAAAGTACTGTTCAGGAACCAGGCAGCATAAAAACTATATGCCTTCAAACATGGTGAGAGTAAGAGAGAAAACAAGAATTGGGACTGCGCTCAGAGTGGGACGTATGAAGTAAAAAGGCAAGTGAAATCACCTGCACTGTTTATATTTATTTTGCACCTGTTTTAGATCAGGAATTATATAGTTCAATTTGCCTATGGTAAATAAGTTTGTTATTGCTCAAGGGTGAAATTCAACCTGGACCAACCAACCAATTAAAATGGACACTGATCTCAGCACCAGGAAATGGATCCGAAAAACCCTGATAAGCTAGCATTAACCCTTTCATTGTTGAATTATTGGGAAGTCTAGAGAGCCTAAGGTAGAGAGACTGGGGAAGCCAGGGTGGCAGGACAGGGGAACAAAAGAGGTCCAAGCAGCTTTATTTACCAAATCATACACAATGACTTCATTCTTTAACAACTAATACAGATGAACTAGTATACAACAGTGGCATATCAACCGTGTTACTGCTGCTATGCTATACATACACACACTCTCCTTCTCCTTCTCTCTCGTACCTCACTGAAGCCCAGCAAAGGAAATTTTCCATACAATATTCTCAAGCCACAACAAAACAATACTACACCACAACACAGTAAATCAAGTTTAACAATATATTATTGAACAAAAAAAAAGAAAAGCAACTTCTTAAAAATCATAAAGCTGTCAGCCTGGTGCAGTGGCTCACACCTGTAATCCCAGCACTCTGGGAGGCTGAGGTGGGCAAATCACTCAAGGTCAGGAGTTCAAAAGCAGCCTGACCAACATGGTGAAACCCCATCTCAACCAAAAATACAAAAATTAGCTGGGCATGGTGGTGCATACCTGTAATCCCAGCTACTCGGGAAGCTGAGGCAGGAGGATTATTTGAACTCAGGAGACAGAGGTGGCAGTGAGCCAAGATAACACCACTGCACTCCAGCCTGGGCGATAGAGTGAGATTCCGTCTCAAAAAATAAAAATCATAAACCTGTCTTCCAAATAATTATTAATTCTCAGAAGAAAAATTAAAAGTAAAGAGACAGGATTTCTAGAAAATAAAAAATAAGAATCCTACTTTCAAAACTGCAACAATGAATCTATGGTACACACAAGGGGTTGGTTCCAGGACCACTTGTGCACAACCAAATTCACACATACTCAGCTCCTGCAGGCCACTCTAGTAACCCGCATACACAAAAAGTTAAACCCGTCTGTTTATGTAGGTTTATTTTCCATCTGTGGTTGAAAAAAAGTTGAGTATAAGTGGCCCATGATGCTCAAACTTGTGTTATTCAATTGTCAGCTGTAGATTTAAATACTTTATTACTGAATATTAATAAATCAAAAACTGCTCAAGAAACAGTTTTAAAAGAACTAATACAACTCAGGAAAGGCAGAGAGAAATAATAAAGTTAACTAAAGAGAAAAATGAGAATTCTGAAAGATGTTCCTTGGTGTAGGTAGAATTCACAACAGTGAGCCTCTGAGATCTCTTTATAAGTAAAATTGAGAGTAAAACCAGAGGTAAAATAGCTCTTGTTAAGAAGATGCTTTAATCATAGGAAACTTCTATGAACAATTCTCAGCTAAGTTTAAATATATATATAAAATAATTTTATTAGGAAATATAAATTCCTAAAGTTGAACTCAAAAAGTAAAAAGCCTAACTTATCTCACCAAAAATCTATAGGGCCAGCTGGTTTTACTAATGAGTTTATGTAATATAAGAACATTTTTTAAAATATAGAAATCTATTAAGTATAATTCTGTTACTTAACCTAAAAGACATGGAAAAAGAAAACTACTCCTTATATTACTTCTGAAAAATCAAAAATCCAAATAAATTATTAGCGATTATTTCAGCAATTTATTAAATGATTTACCTTCTATAGATACTAGGGTTTATCCCCAGAAGGCAAGAATACTTTAGTAAGTCACAACTGTAATAGCACAATGTGAAACGCATAGGGTCCATATGAAAATATCCATGAAGTTTTATCAAAAGATAACGATTTAAAAACATGGAGAGATCTTCTGTGCTCTTAAGTAGAAAGGTAGAATGTTGGAAAGATGATAATTCTTCCTAAATTAATTCATAAATTTAATGTAATCCCAATCAAAATCCCAATGGATGGCACAAAAGGAAAGAGAAGAAAAGAGAAAGGCCAAGTAATACAATGTGCAGCTGAAGGACTTGAACAGATAGGGGTGACTGACACTTGCGAAGCTGTTGCATTGCCTCTGTGGAAACTGCTTTGTCTCAAATTGTCAGTTCAGTGTGTTGAACTCACAATACTCACAAATGCATGTCAGTCCCTATGTCTCTGTGTTTATGATTATGTCTGTATGTCCATCTGTACCTGTATATCTGTCTGGCGGTAGAGAAATTGTTGCTATTCTTGGTTTTAGCTGAGGTAGAAGGCTGAGCTGCACATCTGGGTTGACATCAATTTGAACAAAGAGGCACAAGAGTGAGCATGGGAGTATGTGAACTAAAGTAAATTAAGCTGAAGCCACAGCTCAGTGTCAGAGGTAACTATAAGAATGTAAGTGCCAATCTCAGCACTTTGGGAGGCCAAGATGGGCAGACACAAGGTCAAAGGATCGAGACCATCCTGGCCAACATGGTGAAACCCCGTCTCTATTAAAAATACAAAAATTAGCCAGGCGTGGTGGCACATGGCTGTAGTTCCAGCTCCTCAGGAGGCTGAGGCAGGAGAATCACTTGAACCCAGGAGGCAGAGGTTGCAGTGAGCCAAGATCGTGCCGCTGCCCTCCAGCCTGGTGACAGAGCGAGACTCCGTCTCAAAAGAAAAAAAGAAGAATTTCTTCTACAAGGGTTCACAGGGGAACCCTTGTAGAAGGCATTTGAATTCCACAGGGAAGGATATAAAATTCAATCTTATCTAGAAGATATTAACAGTGGCTATCTCAGGATGATGGTATTGTACACACAGAAACAAAAGAGACACATTTTAAAAATTAAATCTTTTGGCAAGAATGCAAGTGACTTGTGCTCTGCACAGTTACTCTTGGAATTTATATTAGCACCTTCATCACAGTGATGTGTTGAAGGCGCCCTCTCTGCTTCTAGCTGCCTGTGCAGTGCTATGCCTATCTCAGATCAGATCAAGATGGAAGGCCAGGAAGCTTCACGTCAGAGTCCAGGGATTCAAGCCATCCTGAGTTGAATTCTAGATTGCCACTTGCAACTTGAGTTTCTTAGCTTCTGTACCTCAGATTGGCCATCTATTAAATGAAGCTAGTGGTACTTACTTCTAAGCATTTCCCTGACAATGTATCAATGTATACAAACATATGGAGGAAAAAATTGTAATTTTATGGAGGCTGTATGAAGAGTATGTGGCAAATAGTGGAATATTCAATAAACGACTACAAAGACATGATGATAAAGGTGATGATGATTTGTGATTCCCTGAAATTGTGAGACCAGTGAAGAAAAAAATTCCCCCTGCAAATGAGTCACAACTAGACCCTCCTAAGGTGGCATCCTACTCTACAGCACCCATCACAAAGAAAAGCTAATGTTTGTGGTGGCATTTTTTTATCTTATATCGAGAGACAATGAGGTCTAAGGGTGAGCTAATGAATACCAACCAGCTCAAAAGTGGTACACTAAGACAAGAACCCTTTTTTATTTTTGAGACAGTCTCACCCTGTTGCCCAGGCTGGAGGGCAGTGGCATCATCTCAGCTCACTGCAACCTCCACCTCCCAGATTCAAGAGATTCTCCTGCCTCAGCCTCCCACGTAGCTGGGAGTACAGGCATGTACTACCATGCCTGGCTAATTTTTTTTTTTTTTTTTTTTTTTTTGAGATGGTGTTTCGCTCTTGTTACCCAGGCTGGAGTGCAATGGCGCGATCTCGGCTCACCGCAACCTCCGCCTCCTGGGTTCAGGCAATTCTCCTGTCTCAGCCTCCTGAGTAGCTGGGATTACAGGCATGCGCCACTATGCCCAGCTAATTTTTCGTATTTTTAGTAGAGACGGGGTTTCACCATGTAGACCAGGATGGTCTCGATCTGTTGACCTCGTGATCCACCCGCCTCGGCCTCCCAAAGTGCTGGGATTACAGAATTTTTGTATTTTTAGTAGAGAGAGGGTTTCTTCATGTTGGACAGTCTGGTCTTGAATGCCTGACCTCAGGTGATCCACCTGCCTCGGCCTCCGTAAGTTCTAGGATTAAAAAAATTTATTACACACCCTTTTTGTTTCTTTTAAATCTAGTAACAGCCCAGAGAAGCAACACAAACATGGGCAAGAAATGAGCCACAGCGGCATACCTATGTCTGAAAACAGACCTGTACTCCTTCTTTGTCTTGGTATTCTGAGCGCATTGCTAAGGTTTCTCTTCTCTTTATTTATTAGATCTTTAAATGGGCTTGACTTCTAGTAGGGGATCATGAAAACAAGTTTTAGTTTATGGATTATTTAATGATGATGATTCATTCTTGACTCCTAAGAATGACACACGTATCACCCAGGGTTACACTGGAGAATGAAGTTTGACGTGACGCTAGGAAATAAAGCCAAAGATCTCTAGATTCTGAATTTTAAAATATGAATAATCAGCAAGAGCCCTAGGTTTCAAATCATATTTTTGATACTTCTAATTTTAGTTCATAAAAGAGATAGAAACTAGGTTAAATTTAGTCCTCAGATTGTGTAATATAGAATGTGTTCAAAGAAAACCAAAATTTTGCTCTGTTGTGTGACTGAAATTAAAACTTGGTTTCTCAGACTTGAGTGGCAAATTTCAAATTTTTTTTTTTTTTTGAGACGGAGTTTCGCTCTTGTCACCCAGGCTGGAGTGCAATGGCGCCATCTCAGCTCACCGCAACCTCCGCCTCCTGGACTCAGGCAATTCTCCTGCCTCAGCCTCCTGAGTAGCTGGGATTACAGGCACGCGCCACCATGCCCAGCCAATTTTCCGCATTTTTAGTAGAGACGGGGTTTCACCATGTTGACCAGGATGGTCTCGATCTCTCAACCTCGTGATCCACCCGTCTCGGCCTCCCAAAGTGCTGGGATTACAGGCTTGAGCCACCGCGTCCGGCCAAATTTCAAATTTTTAATGTCAACTTAGAGGGAAATAACTGTGCACACTTAATAGAGTCCCTAAACTTGGCCGGGTGTGGTGGCTCATGCCTGTAATCCCAGCACTTTGGGAGGCCGAGGTGGGTGGATCAGGAGGTCAGGAAATCAAGACCATCCAGGCCAACATGGTGAAACCCTGTCTCTACTAAAAATACAAAAAAAATTAGCTGGGTGTGCGGCGCGCTACTTGGGAGGCCAAGGCAGGAGAATTGCTTGTATCCAGGAGGTCGAGATTGCAGTAAGCCGAGATCGCACCACTGCACTACAGCCCGGGTGACACTGCAAGACTCATCTCAAACAAACAAGCAAAGAAAAAAATAGAGTCCCTAAACTCCTACAAATCCTTGAGTTTGTGGGCAATACATCTCAAAGAGTAAGTGAGCTGATGTCAACTCTCTAATCCAAGTACATACAGCGTTAATATAAACACAGTAACAATTCATCGACCTACAACTTTGCTTTCTAGCAAACATGCTTAACCATACTGACAAAAATTAATGTCATAAAGCTTATGACTTAAAATGCATCCCCTCAACTAGAACAGCCTGTCACTCAAACCTTCAATCTAAGCATTACCAGCCTTTACATACCACCATGATTATCTGGTTTCTAGTTTACGCCAATGGGAAATACAAACTTTCCATGCCTCATAGTTCAGTTTCAAACTTGTACTTCTAACTACTACTGGCTTAGCCAGTAATTCCTCACACAGGATGCCCATCCATCACTGCCAGCTCTACGCTGTCTTTGTCAGAGCAAATCCTACAGCTTTTAGCTGTGGTTTCCCAGTGTGTTTTTATTTAAGCAGAGGTATCATTTTGCCAGATGAATATTAAGTAGAGGTAATATGTTACCTAGGTATAATTACGCTGGTTGAAGTTGAGGTAAAATAGCGGTGAAGATCACAGAGACATCCAGGCATGGGCCTCGCCCTCACCATCCATGGCAGCCCCACAGGCATCTCTTGGAACCCCTTGAGCTCCATAAAGCAAGTATGAAAGCCACTGGCCTGCAACCTAATAGAGATTTACAGAAAGATGAGGCATGCACTAGCAATTGATTTGGACACAGATACTAAAAAGTACCAATAAGTGGAGGACACTGGCATTCAGGTTAGATGTATCGTATGGTCAGTCGCATGACAAAGGAGGCTATGGTGGAAGGCTGCAGAGGGCATCAAAAGGCTGTCTTCACCTGATTCAAACTCAGCCAACTGTGGCTCTTGAGGCTTATAAGGAAGACGGTGAAGTGAATAGCAAAAGACAGACTCCGAACTACATGACATTTTGAAAGATACCCTTTTGATGCCAGAAATTCTGGGACATTTCCAACTATTTTGTGATCCTAAAAATGAGGCATGACTTGTCTAGATTTTTTCCATTAACAAATATTGTATCTATGACATTCTAATCCCATTTCTGATATTTACCCTCACGCTTATGCCATTCCTTATGCCATCCTTCAGGGTTAAGTCTAAGTGATAAGAGTGGTCCAGATAAGAAGGGAGTAATCGTTTCAGGCATTACTCAGTGACAATATGGCAGCTTCAGAAGACCCGGGTTAATTCTGTGACTTTACTTTTCATGGGGTCCCTCTGGTTTAGAGTCAATGAGCCTATGGTTGAAACTGTTTTCCTTTTTTTTTTTTTTTTTTTTTTGAGACAGAGTCTTGCTCTGTCGCCAGGTTGGAGTGCAGTGGCACAACCTCAGCTCACTGCAACCTCTGCATCCCAGTTTCAAGCAATTCTCCTGCCTCAGCCTCCTGAGTACCTGGGACTACAGGTGTACGCCACCACGCCCAGCTAATTTTTGTATTTTTAGTAGAGACAGGGTTTCATCATGATGGCCAGGATAGTCTCGATCTCTTGACTCGTGATCTGCCCACCTCAGCCTCCCAAAGTGCTGGCATTACAGGCGTGATGCTTTCCTCTTGCTTAGCTAGCCCCTCCTTCAAAAAACAGAACATATACAACTGTGTTTATGTTTGAAGATAATAATCACCAGATGTTTAAACCAAACAGCCAAAGTGTCTATCTCTCTGTCCCTCTATTTCTGTCTCTTTCTCCCTCCCTCTAGATAGATAGCTGTAGATATAGATTTCTTGTATTATTAAACAAGCATATTTGTTAACTCCAGTGGCCATATTTTTAAAACATTTTTCTGTATGTCTACATTTTTCTACCTGTACATATACTAGTTTTGTAATCAGAAAAATGTATTTTAAAAAAACTAAAATGCACAAATGCCATAGTTTAAAATAACTACCCAGAGTTCTCATTTTATAGTTTTCATTCCCAAACTTTAAAAATCAACTGAATACTATGAAAGAAACATTTCTCACTGTCTCTCCTTGTCTCACTTCAATAGGCCATCTGAATGTCCCAGTGTCCCAATAAAAATATCCAGGAAAGACGTTGTTTCTGGTATCTTTCGCTATAATAGCACTGCATTAATTAATATCATGATAGTCTTAGATGTTTTACATACTCAAAATAGACAGCAGTCCTGATAAATATGGGCTCCTCTATGCTTATTTTTATCCTTGCAAGTGGTACTGATTTAAGAATAAAACTTGCATTATGGGAGGGCGAGGTGGGCAGATCATGAGCTCAGGAGTGCAAGACCAGCCTGGCCAAAAAGGTGAAACCCCATCTCTACTAAAACTAGCCGGGCATGGTGGTGGTACATGCCTGTAATCCCAGTTACTCGGGAGGGTGAGGCAGGAGAATCATTTAAACCTGGGAGGTGGATGTTGCAGTGAGCTGAGATGGTGCCACTATAACTCCAGCCTGGGCGACAGAGACTCCTGTCTGAGGGAAAAAAAAAAGAATAAAAATCGTCAATGGGTGCCTCTAAAACAACAAAAATAATATAGTTAGAGGTCTTAGAACATTCCCAATATAAATTATTTAGAAATATACACCCTTATTGTGAAATCCTTCTTTAAACACTAAATCCATTCTATCTAAACACAGTAGGAAGTGGTTAGAAAGGAACATTTTAACCCTTGCTAACATTTTGATGTATAACTTTCATTTCTTTCTTAGACTATTTAGAGGGAGAAACTATAGAAACAAACACATATAGCTTATCAAATTTTTTTTTTGAGACAAGGTCTCGCTCTGTCGCCCAGGCTAGAGTGCAGGTGTGCAATCATGGCTCACTGCAGCCTCTACCACCAGGGCTCAAGTGACCTCCTGCCTTAGCCTTCTGAGTAGCTGGAACTATGGACATGTAACACCATGCCCAGCTATTTTTTTTTTTTTAAGAGACAGGGTCTCCTTATGTTGTCCAGGCTGGTCTCAAACTCCTAGGCTCAAACAATCCTCCCAAAGTTCAGGGATTACAGGCATGAGCCACCATGCCTGGCCAAATACTGCTTTGCATTCTGAATTTTTACTTAATTTTATCATAACAGTTTTGTTTTTGAGATAGGGTCTCGTCCTGTTGCCCAGGCTGGAGTGTAGTGGCACAATCTCAGCTTACTGCAACCTCTACCTCCTGGGCTCAGGTGATCCAACTTCCTCAGCCTCCCAAGTAGCTGAAACTCCAGGTACACACCACCACGCCCAGCTAGTTCTTGTATTTTTAGTAGAGATGGGGTTTTACATGTTGGCCAGGCTGGTCTCAAACTCCTGACCTCAAGTCTGCCAGCCTCAGCCTCCCAAAGTGTTGAGATTACAGGCATGAGCCACTGTGCCTGGCCTATCGTAACTTTTTAAAAGCTCTTGGTCTACATTGCCAACTTTATTTCTAAAGAGGTGCAGCATATAAGAGAGTGAACATTTCACCAACCTCAGCCATGTATTACTGAGCCTTCTCACTTGTGAATCTTTGCTAGTTTGACATGGAAAACTGGTATCTTGTTTTGATTTAAATTTGTTTTAGAAGGTGAACTTTTTTCACATGCTTATAAGCCATTTGTATTCCCTCCTTTAGGGAATTATTTGTTCCTCTCTTTTTCTATTGATGTTTTTATTTTTTCTATCAATTTCAATGAGCTTATTTTCTTTTATTTACCATATTTTTGGCAAGTATTTTTCTTTTTGTCCTTTGCCTTTTAATTTTGCTTATTCTTGAATTGACAGTTTAAATATTTATAGAGCCAAGTGTATTGATTTTTAGTTTTGTGGTTTCTTCTGTTTTTTAACAGTCCCCTCCAGATGAAAATTCAATATATATTCACTTCCATCTTCTTCCTTTAATGGCTTGAGTTTTTTACATTTACGTTTCATCCATTTTGAATTTATTTTGGTGTGTGGTAAGAGATGTGTTTTTCAAACAACTCTTTTTTCCAAACAGAAAATTAATATTCCTGTTATATCTCCACTGATTTGTAGCCTTTATTCGATTATTTAAATTTTATATAAACTCAGGTCTGGTTCTGGCCTTTCATCTGTTGATCTGTGCATCCAAACTCTTGGGAATATAACACTGTTATTACAGTAGCATATTCCACTCTAAGATCCAGTAGAGTGATTCTCAAGATATTACTCTTCTTTTTCAGAATTTTTTTAGCTATTCTTCCTGCTTATTCTTCAAGATAAAGTATATAATGATTTTGCAAAATTTCATAACCAATATCTTTAGGGAATTGGATGAGAGTTATTAGAAGGTGGCCAGGTGCAGTGGCTCACGCCTGTAATCCCAGCACTTTGAGAGGCCAAGGCAGGCAAATCACCTGATGTCAGAAGTTCAAGACCAGCCTGACCAGCATGGAGAAACCCTGTCTCTACTAAAAACACAAAATTAGCCAGGTGTGGTGGTGCATGCCTGTAGTCCCAGCTACTTGGGAGACTGAGGCAGGAGAATCATTTGAACCCAGGCAGCAGAGGTTGCAGTGAGCCGAGATCACACCATTGCACTCCAGCCTGGGCAACAAGAGCAAAACTCCATCTCAAAAAAAGAAAAAAAACAGTCATTAGAAGGTAATGCTTAGAACTCATGTGATACGAATTACAAAACTTTGCTGTGAAATATGTAAGAAAACAATAATTAGGAATGATTCAAGATGGCTGATTGCTAACATCTTGGGATTGCAGCTCCCAGTGAAACCTCAGAAACGAAAGGACGCCACACTTTCAGACAAATTTTGGTCGCTCATGGAGCAGAAGATTCCCAGTGGAGGAGCTCCACAGGTCGCCAGCACAACTCTTGTGGCCGGCGCAGCAGTTTTGCTGGCACCTTGGCACAGCAGCTCTCGGTGCAGAGTAAACAGGACTGGTTCCCCTTCTGACCAAGGTTTGGAGGAGCCACACGGGTCACCAGCGCGACTCTTGTGGCCGGCGCAGCGGTTGTGCTGGCACTTTGGCGCGGCAGCTCTTGGTGCAGAGTAAACGGGACTGGTTCCCCTTCTGACCGAGGTTTGGAGCTCCAGGAAGGCAGAGTCACCTATTACGGACTCAAGAAGGAAGCCAGACTGGAGATTCCTGGGCAGAAAAGCACCATCAGTCTTAACGCCGCTGTTTTGGCCAGCTCAGTGGGTTGCTCATATTTCAGCCCTGGGAATTAACAACTTGGACGTCCACTCAGAGACCTAATTTGAAAGTTGGTAATTACAAAGACGACAGGTGGATAAATTTACAATGATGGGAAGAAACCAGCGTAAAAAGGCTGAGAATACTCAAAATCAGAACGCCTCTCCCTCTAAAGAGGATCACAGTTCCTCATCAACAAGGAAACAAGACTTGATGGAGAATGAGTGCATCCCATTAACAGAATTAGGCTTCAGAAGATGGATAATAAGAAAATTCTGTGAGTTAAAAGAACATGTTGTAGCCCAACGTAAAGAAACTAAGAACTTTGAAAAAAGGTTTGACGAAATCCTAATGAGAACAGACAACTTAGAGAGGAATATAAGTGAATTAATGGAACTGAAGAATACAATGCAGGAACTCCGAGAAGTATGCACAGGTTTAAACACTCGAATTGTTCAAGCAGAAGAAAGGATATCAGAGGTCGAAGTCCAACTTAATGAAATAAAATGAGAAGACAAGATTAGAGAAAAAGGATAAAAAGGAATGAGCAAAGTCTCCAAGAAAGGTGGGACTATGTGAAAAGACCAAATTTACGTTTGATAGGTATACCTGAATGCGACGGAGAGAATGAATCCAAGCTGGAAAATATTCTTCAGGATATTATTCAGGAAAATTTTCCTAAACTAGCAAAGCAGGACAATATTCAACCCCAGGTAATACAGAGAACACCACAAAGATATTCCTCAAGAAGAGCAACCCCAAGGCACATAATCATTAGATTCACCAGGGTTGAAATGAAGGAGAAAATACTAAGGGCAGCCAGAGAGAAAGGTCAGGTTAATTACAAAGGGAAGCCTATCAGACTCACAGCAGATCTCTCAGCAGAAACTCTACAAGCCAGAAGAGAGTGGGGGCCAATATTCAACATTCTTAAAGAACAGAACTTTCAGCCCAGAATTTCATATCCAGCCAAACTAAGCTTCACAACTGAAGGAAAAATAAAATCTTCTATGAACAAGCAAGTACTCAGAGATTTTATTACCACCAGGCCTGCTTTACAAGAGCTTCTGAAAGAAGCATTACACATAGAAAGAAACAACCAGTATTAGCCTTTCTAAAAATATACCAAAAAGTAAAGAGCATCAACAGAAAGAAGAATTTACATCAATGAATGGATAAAACAGCCAGTTAACATCAAATGGCAGTAATCCTAAATTTCAATTGACTAAATCCCCCAATCAAAAGATACAGCCAAAACCCAACGGTATGCTACATCCAGACCCATTTCACACGCAAGGATACACAAAGACTCAAACAAAGGGATGGAGAAAGATTTACCAACCAAATGGAGAGCAAAAATAAATAAATAAATAAAAAGTAGGAGTTGCAATTCTCGCATCTGATAAAATAGATTTTAAAGCAACAAAGATATAGTGGTAAAAGGATCAATGCAACAACAAGAGCTAACGATCCTAATACCCATATACATAGAGACTTAGACTCAATGAGACAGAAAATTAATAAGGATATCAAGGACTCGAACTCAGAAATGGAACAAGTAAACTTAATAATATTTATAGAGCTCTCCACTTCAAATACATAAAATATACATTCTTGTCAATACCACATCACACCTACTCATAGGTTTAAATGAAACATGGATTGGCCATTATTAATACCCATCTTTTTTAGAATAAAGCATGTCTGTTCTCTCTCCCTCTTTTTCTTCCTCTTTCTTCATCTCCTTCACTCCTTTTTTCTTTCCTTCTCTCAAAAAAAAAAAAGAAAACAATAATTAAAATTACCTATCAGTTTTATGGAAGAAAACATTATACGATGTCTCTTTCCCCAAAGCCATCAGTTTAGTGAAAATCTATTTATTTATTGAATATCCAGTGTGGCCAGAGCCTGGCTAGGCTCTTTAGAAACTGCAGAAACCATGGATCATGCTTTTAAGATGAGAAAATGCTTATTCTGTCAGGAATAACAGGCAGAGGCAGTGATAGGGAAGGGCATCTCATCCGGAACCTTGAACTTCTTTAGTGCTTATGCCAAAATATGAAGAAAATATTTTATTGGGTGAATATCTGCATAAGCCACTTGGAATGGGCTCAATGGAGGATGGAGTGAAAACTGAAAGCCATGCTTGAGTATAAACACAGAGTCCTGCCAAGGTTTCCAGAGGAGATGCGCTTAGATGACTACCTGGCTTTTGCTTTGCCAAGTCGTGTATGCAAGGGTGAAGGGGCCTGGGGACATGTGTGCAACACTGTAATTTCCTGGAATAGTGGAGGCTGAGGAAGAGAAGAGAAAGAGTAGGCCGGGAACTGGAAAGGAATTTAGTCATAAGAACCGGGAGATATCCACTTGTGCATGTATTAAGCTTTACTTTACACACCGTACAACACAAATCATCTTTTCCTTTGACTTGCTAAAAAATGTTATGTTACTCACTAACATCATGAGTTGCATCTGTTTTATGTTGTTTTGGCATCTCTAAGTGTTGGCTCTGGCTTGTAATGGGTGTGGGTGAGGAGAGGTCTGTTTTGGGGAATCCAGTCAAATCTGGGTTACACTGTACAGTGATGGAGGCCAAAATCCTTCCACTTCTGGCCCCAATCTGAGTCATCTGGCTGCATTTAGCCACGTGTTTTAATTCCTCCATCCTTCCGTCACTACTGTCTCCTCTGTGTCAGAAATATCCTTAAACGTCTAATTTCAGTTAGTAGAGCCTGATTGATTATCCTAGACAGAAGCACCTTATCTCTGGTCTGTGCTGTATTGCCCTGTATTTCTGTGGAAATTTTATTGCAGTCTGAGTTGCAGAGTCATTTTTATATACAGTCTATCCTCATCATTTACAAATTCTGTATCTGTGAATTTGTCTACTGGCTATAATTTATTTATAACCTCAAAAGCACTTTCCCAGTCATCTGAACACATGCACACACAGTCCCTGGATAAACACGTTCCCTGCTGAAGCAGAACTTCTGCTCAGCTCTCATCCTATAAAGAAAGCTTGAGATATATCTAGTGCATTCTTTTTTTACATTTTTGTGCTCTTTATTGCCACTTTCACCATTTACAACGGTCCCCAAGTCTAGTGCTGAAGTGCTGTCTACGGTTCTTAAACCTCACAAAGCGGTGATGTGCCATAGGAGAAAACACATGTGTTAGATAAGCTTTGTTTAGGTAGGAGTGCCTCTGGCTGTGAGTTCAATGTTAATGAATCAGCCACGGCAATCAGATGGTTTGTCTTTATACCAAGACACACATAAAACAGTATTAATGTGCTGACGAAAATGTGGTGACCAGAAGCTTACGGTGAACCTGACCTTGTGTCTGTGGTTTATAGAACATAAGTACCATGAATAACAAGAATCTACTGCATGTCTAGCTGTCACCCCAACAAAAGCCTCCTTAGTTGCAAGTTTCTGTGTTTTCTATCTGCTGAGTATCGGACCCAGTGTTGGGCACAGAGTATAAGCTCAAAAAATACGTACAGAATAGAAAGAGTTGGAAAGAAATGAGATGTGTTGAGAGGGGTGGAATGGAATGAAATAACATTTATACGGATTCTTGGAGGCAGGGTACTCTTAGGAGCAATTACTTAGTAGCACAGGGAGATACAAAAAAATAATGTTAACACTTACTGAACATTTGTTATAAACCCATATTTTGCTAAGCATCTGACTCGCTTCATATCATGTAACCCTCATTAAAGGGTAATATTGTTATCCTCATTCTACAGAAAGGTGAAATAACTTGGCCCTGTCACATCGTTGAATGGGGCTCCAATCCAGATTTATCTGGCACCAGTGTTCTTAACCGCCTGGGCACAAGGTGAAAAGATGGGCTTGGTGGGGGTTAAAAGCTATGAGTTTCATCAGAAAGATCTCTAGGAAAGTAAAAGGGGGCCTCAAACAGAAGCTAGTCTGAGTCACTGGCTCTCCCTGGCCTGAAAAAGAAGACAGTAATGCAGTTAAATGTGATTTTCCCCTGGTTGGCAACAACACTGTCTTTTGTTTGATTCCAGAAGCAGCTGTCAGAACTCATGTATTACTCATGCTGCAATCATACTTTACCGATGGCTTACATGCTCTAGAGTTACTCAGTAGTCAGAGCTGTATCCAAGCCTCTTATGCGATTACTACAGGCTTCTGAAAGTGGCTGAGCGTCTGCAGCTGTTGTGTGTTTCTGGCTCCACTCCACATCTCTTGGCAGATGGTTTGTGTGAAAAGCACTGCTGACTCTGGGTGTGTGAGACACAGGGCGAAGCGGGGTGGGGAGACAAGGCAGCACAAAGCCAGCGCATGCCGGCTGGGGCCTTGAGTTTGTGCTACGACGCACTTATGAGAGAGGAAAAAAGGAATCTACAAATGAGTGACTGGGGACTACTCCGAAGGTCACTCCTTCAAGCCCTTCTCCTGGAGAAGAATCGGCTGCGAGGCCATTTTGCGAGGTCAATTCTAACACTCCTATAGCCACTCTGGTGGTATACACCCCTTTAGGCACAGGTATTGATGGTTAGATGGATGAAATTAGTGACAATACTAACCTGTACAATGTTTTCTAAATTTAAGCATTGTTCTAAACATTTTATAAGATCTACCTGAATTATTTGTCCTCCCCTACACAGAAACCCATGATATAGGTACTATCACACTATCACGCTGCATATTTTACAGATGAAGCCGAGTGACTTGCACCACAGTACAAAGCTAGCAGTTGTTATAATAGGTTGAATTATTGGCACCAACTCTTCAACCTTCCTTGCTTCCACATTCCTGCTTTGGCCTCATTGTGGGCAGAGTGTATTTCCCATCCCTTGGCTTTGGGCACATCACTTTCGGAGTGATAGCATGCCAGTTCTGAGCCAAGGCCTTAAGAAGCCCCACTCGTGAGACGGGCACAGCGGCACGCCTGTACTCCCAGCACTTTGGGAGGCCAAGGTGGGTGGATCACGAGGTCAGGAGTTCAAGACCAGCCTGGCCAAGATGGTGAAACCCCGTCTCTACTATAAATATACAAAAATTAGGCGGGCATGGTGGCACACATTTATAATCTCAGCTACTCAGGAGGTTGAGGCAGAGAATTTCTTGAACCCAGGAGGCAGAAGTTGCAGTGAGCTGAGATCGTGCCACTGTACTCCAGTCTGGGCAACAGAGCAAGATTCTGTCTCAAAAAAAAAAAAAAAAAAAAAAAAAAAAGACGTGCCACTTGTATACTTGTTTCTAGTTAGCCCTCTTGTGTTTCTAACATTACCAGGAAAACATGCCTTGGGTGATCCACTGATTGAAGAAGGACAATACGTGCGCAAAGTCATCCAGACAACCCGCATACCTGCATCAAGAAACAGAGCAGCCCCAGCTGCTGCCACCTGAAACAGAGCCACCTAGCGGTGTCAAACAGAGATCAGCAGAACCCTGAATGAGCCAAAAGCACGGGAGTAATCATAAATGCTGGTTTAGCCACTGAGTTTTGGGCGTAGTTACATGCCAACAACCAACCAACACAGTAATAAGGCTGGGATGCAAGCTCAGCTTGTCTGACTACACTGTATGTGCATTAAGCTGTAATTTACATTGCCTTCCATGCTCTTTGAAAGTGAAGAAATTGGCTGGGCACGGTGGTTTATGCCTGTAATCCCAGCACTTTGGGAGGCTGAGGTGATTGGATCACCTGAGGTCAGGAGTTCGAGACCAGCCTGACCAATGTAGTGAAATCCCATCATTACTAAAAATACAAAAATTAGCTGAGACTACAAGCATGCACCACCATGCCTGGCTAATTTTTTTGTATTTTTAGTCAAGATGGGGTCTTGCCAGGCTGGTCTCAAACTCCTGACCCCAGGTGATCTGCCCACCTCAGCCTCCCAAAGTGCTAGGATTATAAGCATGTGCCACAGCACCTAGCCAGCAAAGCTACCTATTAAAGCATTTCTTTGTCATCTGATAAAGAAATCATATCATGTCGGGTACTGGAAATATTGAACTGCCAAATATGGCTCATAGCCCAGAGGGCCAAACCAACCAGTAAACTGAAAATTGTAACTAAATGTTCTACAACATAGGCAATCACAAGGTGCCTGTATCCAAAATCTCTTAGGAACCAACGCAAACCCTCCTCATCCCAGCTTTTGCTCTGGCTGCTTCTGCAAGGGCGACTTCTGATCTTTGAGCAGGTGCAGTCAAAGTAGCTCACCTAGAGCCCAGTCAAGTATATCTTATTTCCTCACCTGTAGTAACCTGCTAGGTTCTTAGAGCTACATAACCCTTGAACAAAGAAAGGGAATAGCAATAGATGAATGTCTCCCCTTTGCATTTGCAGATGAAGTTCTAAGTGTCATTTTATAAGGCTCCTCAGAATGTCCGGAGCACCAGGCTTCTGTAGCCACAGCCAGCTTGATGATGGATCCTTACGGAGTTTCATTCCCTTAGTCCCTCCCTCTTGCTTCCCAGAATCATTATCCCAAATAATCCTCCTGCACATATACCTTGGCCTTCAGGCCGTGTTTTTGCCCCAGGCTAAGCCAGGGCCCTAATCCATGCAAGGAGGTTAAAGAAGACTTCTTGGAAGAAATAATACCTGAGCTAAACCTCTAATCATGAATAAGGCCGGTGAAGAAGAGAAGGTGACAAGGGCATGCTTGGAAGAGAAAATAGCATACACAAAGGCACAAACGCTTGAACGTGAATGTTTGGAAACTGCAAAGCACCTCGTATGACTGGAGTACACTTCCATTGTAGTACGTAGGACTAAGAACCATGAGAGGCTGGAGAGGTAGGCACAGACCGGCTCCTGAAAAGCTGCTGACCACAATCAACCACCACCACCAGCCTCTTCTTTGATTCTGAAGTGGTAGCAATGAAAAGTAAAATAGGTGGATGTTTAAAGGAATCCCAGAAGATTAGAACATACTTTCCAGATGCAAGGGTATTGGACACAGAATAGAATTGAGTCTAAAGAAAGGTGGAATTAGAGGAAATATGTGCTGAAATGGGGGAACAGCTATTTCTCTTTCACACGTGTGCCTGCATGTATGCGCATGTGTGTGGGCTTGCACACACGCACATACACACACACACCCCCAGGATGGGTCCAAAAATCCAACAAGCTTAGTCAGAAATGAGGAAAATTCCACTTGGAGTCAATAAATTGTCAAGAGATAGGAATTATCAGCCAGGCGCAGTGTCTCACACCTATAATCCCAGCACTTTGGTAGCTGCGATGAGTGGATCACGAGGTCAAGAAATCGAGATCATCCTGCCCAACATGGTAAAACCGCATCTCTACTAAAAATACAAAAATCAGCCAGGTGTGGTGGCACGTGCCTGTAGTCCCAGCTACTCGGGAGGCTGATGCAGGAGAATTGCTTGAACCCAGGAGGCAGAGATTGCAGTGAGCCGAGATTGTGCCACTGCACTCCAGCCTGGTGACAGGGCAAGACTCTGTCTCAAAAAAAAAAAAAAATAGGAATCAATAGGTTTGGGATAAATGAGGTAGGAACCTACAAACGACAATCATCCTAGAGCCTGTGATCAGTCAAGACCCAGAAAAGAGAGGAAACCGGGAGCTGGCAGAAAAGTTGGGAGCCCAATCTTGCCAACTGGTTGAGCCACAGAAAGGAATTTCCCCACCCAACTTGCTACATTTTTGGCAGAAGCCCAAGAACTCACAGGTCTAAGCTTCTCTCACCTTGTCCCCACTATAAGGCCAGGCTTAGGGCACCAAGGGAAACCAGGGAGCCTCATCCACGCAGAATAGGAGTTGCCTGCCCTTGTGGATAAAAATGTGCTTTGAAAGGACTAGCATAAGGTAACATACAAGACACCAGTTTCATGTATAAGCACACCTTAATAACATCTGATTTATCGAGTACTAACAATGCACCAGCACTGTTCTAAGTATTTTGTTTTTGCATGTGTGGTTTTGTTTGTTTTTTGAAACAGGGTCTCACTCTATTGCTCAGGCTGGAGCTCAGTGACACAATCTCAGCTCACTGCAACCTCCGCCTCCTGGGTTCAAGCAATTCTCCTGCCTCAGCCTCCCAAGTAGCTAGAATTACAGGCACTTGCCACCATGCCCAGCTAATTTTTGTATTTTTAGTGGAGACAGGGGTTCACCATTTTGGTCAGGCTAGTCTCGAACTCCTAACCTTGTAATCTGCCCGCCTTGGCCTCCCAATGTGCTGGGATTACAGGCATGAGAGCCACTGCGCCCAGCCCCTGTTCTAAGTATTTTTAAGTTACTTTTTAAAAAAGTCTTTCCCAAAACCACATAAATAAATGCTGTTAGCTTCATTTTCCAGGAACTACCCTGAGGTGGCCACGAAACACTAGTTGGAAGACAGCACAGTGAAGTCTTTTAAAGAGCCCAGGATTCGGGTTCAGGTCATTTTCAGGGTAACTCTTGTCTCTATCATTTCCTATCAGACATGTGGTCAGTCAGGATAACAGGATAATTCACTTTCAAGCGAAAGAAGCTAACTCGAAGTAGCTTGAACAAATAAAAGAGGCTGGCTCACATAACTGGAAGAGGCAGGTATGGGTCTGTGACTGAAAATCATCAGACCCAGGGCTCAAATGCTATCAGAGCACCTGTCTTGGGTCCATGTTATGTTATTGGCTTCATTCTCTCTCTCATACTAAAGACGAGCTTCCTCCAAGTTGTCAGGGAAGTGGGTAGCTCCAGGGATACAGTGTCCTGTGAAGAAAGACAGCATTTTCTTTCAAAGTGTTCATAAATTCCCAGGGAAAGAGTTTAACTGTTTCTAAATCTTGTGTTCGAACCAACTGCTGTTGTTAGTTGGCTGGGTCACTCTGGCAGACCCATCAGAATCACATCGAGGGAAAACATGGCAGTTCTCGGAAGTCTGGAATGTTAGGCATCCAAAAACGGATGGCCCCCTTTTTTTTTTTTTTTTTGATAGGGTCTCACTCTGTCATCCAGTCTGGAGTGCAGTGGCATGATAACGACATATCTCAAACCCCCAGGCTAAAGCAATCTTTCTACCTCAGACTCTCAGGTTGCTGGGACCACAGGTGCATGCCATCACATCCAGCCAGTATTTTTATTATTTGTAGAGATGGGACTCCCTATGTTGCCCAGGCTGGTCTTGAACTCCTGGGATCAAGTGATCTGCTTGCCTCAGCCTCCCAAAGTGCTGGGATTACAGGCATGAGCCACCACACCCAGCCGGTCACTGTATTTTAACCTTGGACACGTCACTTAATGTTTGTCAGCCTTCGTTTCCCTGTCTATTAAAAAATAATAATAATACCTATTGTGCCAATTTGTTGTGAAACATTAAAAATCATATTTAACACTTGGCACACAGAGGCATTCAACCCGGGGTAGTCATTTTTATTACTGATATTCCTACTGTTTTGTAGTTGTTTCTGACACAGAGATCAGCATTTGAAGCCCATCCCAGATTCCCAGATGTCTAAAGCACTCCTGTCCCCAGGGTGGAGTCCCCTTTGGCTCTGCAACCAGACGCCTTGCACAACTCAGGCCCTATGTGCCAAGGTTAAGCTGGTTCACCCTCTGACGGCTGCAGAGCAGTGAGCGCCTCCCCAGCCCCAGCAATGTCAATACTGCCTTCCTGACTCCGCCTATTGTATCTGGAGGAAAGTGGCCGAGCATTGTCTTCTAGTGCTCCCCCCAGGAAGCATGATATCACCCTTTAACAAAAGCGGGAAAGCTGACAGATCTGCTGAGATGGGTGTGACCAGGACACACACCTCACTGGTCAAGACCTGGGCAAGGGGCTGTGACAAGCACAGAGCAAATGGCAGCTGCCCACGATGCCTCTCAACCCCAAGCCTGACTGGCTCCTTTGGCTAGTCCACATTTCTCCCTCTCTTTGTCACACCCACACCACATAAGACATGAAACCATCAGGGAATGGGTATGCGCTCCCTCTATTCAGCAGATGTGTTGAGAAGCATAAGGACTCTGCCCATCTGGCATATCCACGTCTTCACACCTGCTCCTGCAATCTTTGGCAAGAACCATGAGAGAAGAATTATCAGATTCCTGAAGGGACAAAAGGAGGCAAAGTGCGGGTGGGGCTTAGGGGGAAGCAGCCATAGCTAAATCTAAAACTCATTCTGCATGTGTGAAGCAAGTTAAGGAATAGTCTGGCCAGATGGGTAAGAATAGGGTTATCAGTTTAAAATTCCAAAAGTAAGGGAGACAACTTTAGACATTCACTTTCCTGAAAGGCAGGAGTAAAGCCAGCTGCTCCCTTCCAGCTCTGGTTTGGTGATGCCACCAGTGCAGCTGGCTCTCTGTAAAATAACACACCTGCAGGCTGGTGCCCCATGCCAGGCCCAGAGGCTGTCACTCTGCTTCCCTCATCTTACTGTCCTCTTCTTAAAATTCTCTTTCCGTGGCTACAATAGCAGCAATTCTCTAAAGTCCCAGGATAGGAATGTGACTGGTTTTGCTCCTCCTCTCAGCTCCTTGCCTGCTTCTTCTTTACCGAATCCTTGGCTATCTGCTCTTTCTCATCCTTCATGTCAATCTCAGAACATACCCATGCCTGTGGCTTCACTTACCACAAACCAAAGATTTCTGGAGAGCCAAATTCTGATAAATATCTTCATTTACGGCAGGGAGTAGTGGCTCACGCCTGTAATCCCAGCACTGTGGGAAGTCAAGATGGGTAGATCATGAGGTATGAGTTCAAGACCAGCCTGCCCATGATGGTGAAACCCCATCACTACTAAAAATACAAAAATTAGCCAGGCACAGTGGTGGGCGCCTGTAATCCCAGCTACTCCGGAGGCTGTGGCAGGAGAATCACTTGAACCTGGTAGGTGGAGGTTGTGGTGAGCCGAGATTGCACCACTGCACTCTAACCTGGGTGACAGAGTAAGACTCCATCTCAAAAAAAAAAATTATATATATATATTCTTTTATATGTACCCTCAAAATAACATGAACAAAATAACGATTTGCCTTGTCCCAGCCCATCTCCAGCCAGTCCTTCTGCCATGTTTTCCAGTACACAGAATGGCACCACCATTATTTAAATCAGAATGCCAGAGCAATGACTTCTTCTCCTCCCTCTCTCCCAGCCTTTCAAGTGCACCCAGTCACTAACGCCTGCAGTTTCTCCTCCTAAACCCTTCTCATACCCCCTTATCCTCACAGTCCACTTGCCTGGAATGTTAGGAAGCCAAATTGGGCCCAGCCTCTGGTCTCTACCATGTTAATCCGTGCTGAAAACTATTATTAGAGTGAATTTTTCAAGACATGAATCAGCTATGATATAGAAAAAACACTGCTAAATTTCAACATGTACAGAATGAGGTACAAACTACGTAAAAGGGCCTCTGAGGCCCTTCTTGATCCGACTCCAACTTTAATTCTCTACGTTCATCCTACGTTCCAGCTTCACTCAGCTTCCTCAAGCCTGCCTGCTATTTTACACATACCCGCTTCATACAAGTCGTTCCCTCTCATGGGAAGTCTCTTCTTCCCTTTTCATCTTAGTTTTAAAATCTTTTGGCTATGAGCAACACATAACTATAACTGGACATGACTTCTGGTGATATTCACAACTATTTGGGAGTTCTTGCAAAGAGAGAAAAATCAACCTAGCAGTTGGTTTTTAAATATCACTCATGTTCTTTAGTTAACATTCCATGCTTTTAAACATTTAATTACATTTTATGTCTAATTTGCTTTTGTTGGTGGTTTTTTGAGACAGGGTCTTGCTCTGTTGCCTAGGCTGAAGGGCAATGGTATGATCATGGCTCATTGTGGCCTTGACCTCCCAGGTTCCAGCAATCCTCCCACCTGAGCCTCCAGAGTAGTTGGGACTACATGCACGTACCACCATGGCAGGCAAATTTTTGAATCTTTTGTAGAGATAGAGTTTTGCCATGTTTCCCAGGCTGCTCTCAAACTCCTGAGCTCAAGCTATTCATCTGCCTCAGTCTCCCAAAGTGCTAGGATTACAGGTATGAGCCACTGCACCAGACCTTTATGCTCAATTCAGATGTTGCAATTTCATTTTGTATAATTGGACCCGATAAAAACTTTTATAGCCCTTGAAAAGTTCAGATTTTATAAATGCCTTTATTTGCTGTAATATCTCTATTAAATCATTTATTGCAACTTTTTTTTTTGAGATGGAGTCTCTGCCCAGGCTGGAGTGCAGTGGTGAGATCTCAGCTCACTGCAGTCTCCGCCTCCCAGGTCCAAGCGATTCTCCTGCCTCAACTTCCCAAGTAGCTAGAACTACAGGTGTGTACCACCATGCCTGGCTAATTTTTATATTTTTCATAGAGACAAAGTTTCACCATGTTGGCCAGGATGGTCTCAATCTCCTGACCTCGTGATCCACCCGTCTTGGCCTCCCAAAGTAATGGGATTACAGGTATGAACCACCACGCCCAGCCTATCACAACATTTTACAATTCGTCTGCCTGTATTTGTTTTTCCCACTAAAATGTGAATTTAGCAAGGGGAAAGAAATGATTCAGCCGGGCGTGGTGGCTCAAGCCTGTAACCCAGCACTTTGGGAGGCCGAGACGGGTGGATCACGGGGTCGAGAGATCTAGACCATCCTGGTCAACATGGTGAAACCCCGTCTCTACTAAAAATACAAAAAATTAGCTGGGCATGGTGGCACATGCCTGTAATCACAGCTACTTGGGAGGCTGAGGCAGAATTGCCTGAACCCAGGAGGCGGAGGTTGCGGTGAGCCGAGATCGCACCATTGCACTCCAGCCTGGGTAACAAGAGCAAAACTCCGTCTCAAAAAAAAAAAAAAAAAAAAGAAATGATTCATCCTTACTTATGTTCCTAGTTTCCAGGACAGTACATGGCTCAAAGTAAACCCTCAATAAGTCTTTGTTTATTGAAAGGATAGATGAGAGAATTAATAAAAGAATTATTGGCATGCAATAAATATCTCAATCAGCATCTGTTGAATAGAAAATATGTATATGTTATAGGTGATATTCAACAGTCGTACAATACCTCATCTTAAATAAGGCCCTGGTTAGACCCACTTTTATATCTTTTATGTTTCACACCTAACAGACGAAACTTTCTTTCAACTTTATTTACATCAAATATTTAATATAAGCTAAACTTTGAAGATGAGAGTGAATATCATTTACAAGATATATAAAATTCATCTGTTATTAGGTTGGTCCAAAAGTAACTGTAGTTTTGCCACTACTTTTTCACCAACCTAATATTATTTCAATGTGACTGAGATCCTTTGTACAAAGTTCTCTTTTCCTTTCAGGTCTGCTATGAAGTACCAACATTTTTTTACTGTGACCATAAAACTCCATTCAACAAAAATTACTAAATACACGTATAGAAAAGAAATATCTGTTGTGAGAGATTTAGAGGCCAATTGGGCTAAATGTGGCTGCCCAAAGCTCAAAGACACAACCTGCATAGTGAAGGAGCCTAGACTCAGGGGAAGAACATTAGGAGGAAGAGCCAGTCCAGGCAAGCTGAGTCCAGTGGTGTTTGCAGAGTAGAGATGAAAGACGCCATTTCCAAATGGATGGAACAGCATGAACGAGAGCCAAGAGGAAAGAATGTGTAGATTGTGGAGATGGGCCTGGTTGAAGCAGACAAGATACAAACAGGGATAAATGGATAAGTGAGGGGAGGGTAAATGGGTAGTTGGCAAAGTGTTTGGGTTTATTAACTTGGAATTGGCCAGCACAAAATTTGAGATTGGATTATGCTGAGGTTTTGTACAAGGAGACAGCATCTATTAATAGTAGGTGGTTCTCCTACATCCTCGGGAAGATTAGATCAGTCTTGACTAGCACAGTGGTTCTCACAGCAACACTTCTCTTTTGATTATACAGGTTTCATTTATTAAGAGAGGTCTCACTGGCTAAGCATTTTACAGGCATTATCACATTTGATTCTCACCACAACCCTGGAAAATGGGTATTTCATCCATAAAAGTTGAGAACAATGTGGCTCAGGGAAATTAAATAACTTGCTTATGGTTATCCAATTTGGGCTTTGACTTCACAATCCATGTTTCCTCCTTCTTCAGTTTTCCTGCTATGTTTGCTGTCAAATCTCTCAGGTCTTCAGTGTTTAATGGATGTGCTCTAAGCAGTAGATTGAAGTAAAGATTACCATTTCTGATTCGGACTTCATAGTTCTAATGCAACATATTACAGCTTATTCATTACCTTTTTAGCAAGCAGAGCAAATGTTGGCTTCCATGAGTTCTGTATATCCCTAAAACCTGGGTGTCATGCACGAGAACTTTCAACAAACCTGGTCTCTCCCACATTAAGTATACATAATTTATTTTTTGAACCCAAACACAGAACTTGACACTTACCTATTTTGAAATGGTATCTTTTTGTTTTGGTTTTCCAGCCTAGAATAAACTATTTAAATCCGGATTCTGTGAGCTTACCAGAAAGCTATCTACAGAGAATAAGCAGGTGATACAACCACACAGATACCTTTTGGGGAGACAGACTCAGGAAGCAAATTGATAATTTCAAAAGAATTTAGAGCCCACCCACTTAAATGCCCCGGAGAATATCACATGGTCTTTTGAGATGAACTTAGAAGACTCCTTCCCTCCTGGAGAGATGCCTTAGAAGAACTAGACTCTTCCAGGAAGCTCTTCCAGGGCAGGGCTGAAAGGGAAATGCTGAGACCTAACAATGAAGACAATGCTTGGAAGGGAGCATCTGTGAAAAAAAGCAAAATCCTCCCTTTGAGAATAATTCCAAGGGTGTCTCTGATCCCAGCTTCCAGACCTCCACCCTTGATTACTCAGACCTGACACTAGCCTTCCTAGACAAGCCCTAACAAGGAGGTTCCATCTGGGAACGCTTCTCTGACCTTACAACTGTTTTCCTCTGCCACCCCAGACATGATGTCTGCTATCTCTGAATCCAGTTGTTATTTAAAATGTCAAGTGACACAGTAAAGAGGTATGAAGGCACGAGACTAGAGACTTCCTATTAGATCAGTCTTGATCATGCAGAAGATACTATAAATCACAGTGGTTTTTTGTTTGTTTTCTATATATACAACTCTTTAGAGAGCAGCCTGGTTTGATGAGGAAAGGAGAGTAGGGAAAAAGCTAATATAAGAGAACCTGCTTGAAAGCTGAAATTAGCAGTGATTCTCAATTGAAAGGAAAGCAACAAAATCTAGGAGTATTTGTGAGGAGCTTCTGAGAGCTACACACCTCCTCCGGCCCTCCTACAAGTCAGCAGCTCGGCCATCCAGGCCACCTTCACTAAAACAAACATGACGGCTGGGCACGGTGGGTCACGCCTGTAATCCCGGCACTTTGGGAGGCCGAGGCGGGTGGATCACTAGATCAACAGATCGAGACCATCCTGGTCAACATGGTGAAACCCCGTCTCTACTAAAAATACAAAAAGTTAGCTGGGCATGGTGGCACGTGCCTGTAATCCCAGCTACTCGGGAGGCTGAGGCAGGAGAATTGCCTGAACCCAGGAGGCGGAGGTTGCGGTGAGCCGAGAATGCGCCATTGCACTCCAGCCTCGGTAACAAGAGCGAAACTCCGTCTCAAAAAAAAAAAAAAAAGAAAGAAAGAAAGAAAAATGACGTATTTTTCAGTCTGTGTGTTCAGAAAAAAGCAATGAGAAACAACCCACTGGACTAGAGAGATAAACCTATAAGCCATAAGCCCCTTGCTCCACCACTATGGTCTACCAGGCGTTTGACTAGAGGAATGGGCTCCTATAGCTGTAGAAATGATCTAGCTGGAATCTTGTTGTTGCAATCACCAAGCCTTGAGCAGTCATGCTCATGGAGGCTTAGCCTAGGAATTCAAGTTATGATTAACACAACAGACCTGTCTCAGAAATAAACCTTGCTAGTGTCACCTTTTCTTTCTAACAAGAACATGGCAGTGCTGTTTTCTTCAGGGATCTAAGGTCTAGACATGGAGCAAATATTTTGGTCACATGACCTTTTTGTTTGATTTCACGATAATTCTTCTAAGCCTGTACTGCAAAGTGCTGTAACATAGTCACTTTAGGGGGGAGGGGGAAGTGAATTAAAACAGTTGTGTGTGTATTGCTTAACCTACAAAGTACCTCAGAGAAATTATAGACACCTGGGCTTCACGTTACTATAATCCCTCGTATAGAATCAGTTCCAGATTTCACTTCACTGGTAAATAATGGCACTCATAAAAAAAAGCAAATCAAAAATGGAATCATGATAATTATTTAAAGGCACATATTGTTGGAGAAGTCAGCATTAAACAGTTTCCATATAAACACTGAAACCACCAAAAATCTTTCATTTTTAGCAACTTGTGTTACACATTCTTACTTTGAAAAATATTTTTAAATTCTCAATATATTGGTTGTTGAATGCAAACCAAAGGGTCATAAAACAAATTGTATTCAATTCTGTTATTTAATTGGATTAGTTTTTTGAATATTTAATATTTCAAATACCTAGGAAATATAGCTCTTATGTATACTTGAATAAAATTCTATTAATATAGCCTGTATCCATGAAGTTTAGTGAATTTTCCCAAACTTATCTCCAATATCAATTCAATTTTTGTTATTATAATTAGAATGTTTTCAAACCACAGGGGAGAGACTGATGGCAAGGATGATGTATTTGTGATGTGTAGTTCAGGTTTGGATAAACTACAGCATCCAAACCTGAACTACAGGTCACACAGGCTGAGTGAGCTAGAGGCACACCGCTATCCAGAGTGTATGAGCAATATACACACTAAGCCCTAACACACTGGCTAACTGTTCCTTCACTCTGCAACAGCCTTCTATTACTCTCCTGTGTTAACAATCTTGGTAACTGCTTAAATTTTTGCTTCAATTGGGCCAGTAAACTCTTCATGAATTACTACATGGCAAACTTTTTAAAAATAAAACAAAAATTCTATAGACCCAATCTCCCTGACCCTAGTTATAAGAAAAAACAAAAAGCCTAGAATATCATTGCTTTGCTTAAAATAGGATACAGATATGAAATCTTTTTACAGAAAGACATTTTTGTTCTCTTTTAACAGTAACAATCTGTACACTGCCTTAATTGGGCCCCTGTAATCCTCAGCACGAATTTACTTTTTACTGAAGATTTCCTTTAAAGCAGGTAAAACCAGGTTTTTTCTTTAAAAAAAAAAAAGGTAAGAGAACACTCCAGAATGAGAAGCAGGAAAATAATGCAGGATAGTAAGCACACCTCTTCAAATAAGATGGTTTTATCGGTCCTCAAAGAGTTTATAGCAACACAGGGACAATCACCCAGGAGAGAAACTAAGAAAATCAGTACACGCCGCAGGGACTTTGCATTTCAGCCCTTCCACACATATTGACCGGAGAGTCACAGAGAAATGATGCCTTTCCTACAGCCACCCTTGATAATCAGCACTGATGAGATTTAGAGAGAGGACCCAAGTCACTAACTCTGTTTTCAAAAATACTAAGTTAAAAAACTAAAGCCAAACCTTACCAGAAAGGAGCAAGCTGACTCCACAGAGAACTATGCTGGCTAAAGAGTCCATGCTTCCCCAAATCTCTCCATCCAGTTTCCACAGATGTGCATGAGGTCCCAAGGATCCTTTCAAAAAGCCAGCAGTTAGTGACTTTCCATTAGCATCGTCCTACTAGGTCTTGTTTACAAGTTAGAGGCAAGAAGGAACAGCACAGAAGCAGGCTGTAACAGTCTCATTTCTGTCTGAGCACAGGGAGTTTTAAGTTCCTTTTTCCTGTTTCCTTTGTAGATTAGGATGGGAAAGGCTGTATCTTAAAGGCATTTGGTATCAGCAGGGCTGGGGGCACTCAAGCCCTATCCATCTTGCAATTCATCAAAACACTTATCTGTTGCTGTTGCTTCTGCTGCTGCATTTGCTGCTGCTGTAGGGGTAGAGGAATTTTTGTTGGAAGTGTGGGTCCCCGGTCAGCATTTTCAGAAACAATAGGGGTATCCTCTCATAGGCGGGAAACTGAGAATAACAAGCCCTCCACCTATGTATGGTATGCGATGATGACCAATCCTTCTCAGACTTCTAACTGCTCTGCTGCGGCTACTGGGATCTCTGACCTAAGGGGCTTCTGGGTGTGGGGATCCGTTTTGGGTTTTGTTTTCTAAATTCAACCCACATGGTTTGAATTGGGAAAATGTTTCCGTGATGAGAAAATACAACGTGAAAGGCAATTAATTTCAGTGAGCACCGGTGAGGTCAATGCTCAATGTAGCCACGAGAGACCACAGTGCAAAATTGTTAGTCTGTTTTCCTTCACACAGATGGCCTGTTGGTTGGCCATTAGCCCATAGATACCCATATTGCTGGCTATAGCTTTAATTTTCATTAGCAATTCATCTGAAAGTGATCGAATTTCTGGAAGAAGCTGGCATAGAAGGATTTCAGTAATGAGAAGGATTTCATTGTCATTGAGCAATGGTGTTTCAGAAGCAAATTATGTATATTTAAGAACTAATCTGTGTTAAAAAAAAAAATACAGGATTAGATTGGGATAAAAACAGTGCTAACAAGACCGAAGAGAGTAAATGGGCCAAAATGAAAATAGCCATTGAATGTACAATATCTAAAATGAGATCAGAGACCCTACGCTTAACCAGATGGTAATTTTTCCACAATATGAATTATGACATTAGGTTAGAGAGTGTGCTCTTAGCTCATCATCAACCTTCATGCCTGAGGAAATTATTATACTCCTCCTTTTCCTAACCACCACAGGAAAAGGCAGATGCAGCTAGACTTGACTAATTTCTGTCCCAGGTTTTATCACATCTATAATGATCTTGCGAACCAATTAATGTTTCCAGTTCGCAGGTGTGAAAAAGCCCAGGTTCTGTCTGCGAACAGATCTGGGTTCAATTACTGGCTCAGCTGCATGTGTGGCTGAGACAAGCTACTTAGTCTTTTTGAGCCTCAGTTTCAACAGCTGTAAAATGGCCAACTACCTCCTTCCCAGGTGTTTTGAGAGCAATAAATGAGGTTTAAAGATATAAAAGCATTTGGTACTATGGGTAGTTCACTGAAGGTTCTCATTAAATGTTAATAAGTTTGTTTTCTTTCATCTTTCCATTCAGTCTCAATTTAAATTCCAAGAGCTTCCACTTAAAAGCTTTTTTTTTTTTTTTTTAACTTGTAAACAAGACCTAGTAGGACGATGCTAATGGAAAGTCACTAACTGCTGGCTTTTTGAAAGGATCCTTGGGACCTCATGCACATCTGTGGAAACTGGATGGAGAGATTTGGGGAAGCATGGACTCTTTAGCCAGCATAGTTCTCTGTGGAGTCAGCTTGCTCCTTTCTGGTAAGGTTTGGCTTTAGTTTTTTAACTTAGTATTTTTGAAAACAGAGTTAGTGACTTGGGTCCTCTCTCTAAATCTCATCAGTGCTGATTATTAAGGGTGGCTGTAGCAAAGGCATCAAAATCAAAGATGTGCCCCAAAATTTATGTATAAGGACATTATAGAAGCATAGTTGATAATAATCAAAGCCTAGAAACAATCAAAATAGTCAAAAAAATGGATTATTTATTAAAAATCCTGGTACACAAGAAGTTCAGACAAGTGTTCAAATATTGTGGTGAAAGCAGATTGACACAGAAAGATGTAAAAATGTTTATGGTATATTGTTGATTGGGGAAAATAACTTTTTAACTTTTATTTAAAAATAACTTTTTAACTTTAAAATACAATTTAAACAGAATGAAATTTATACCCACTCAATACACACCGCAGATACATGACAAATATATATTAAAGTGTTAAAAGTGACTATTTCTGAGTTGTTGGAAAACATAATTTCTATTTTTTTCTTTATACTTTTATATAATTTTTAACAGTTTTAGAAATAATGAATATATATGTAAAGATGAAGAAGACTGAAGGGACATCCTTGAGACAGTTGACCCAGGGTAACAGGATGTATACTTTAAAACATGCACTGGCAAATAAGAAACAGAATCCAGGCTACCACATGACCCAGCAATCCCACTGCCGGGTATATACCCCAAAGAAAGGAAATAAGTACATCAAAAATATATTTACACTCCCATATTTATTGCAGCACTGTTTACAACAGCTAAGATATGGAAGCAACCTAAGTGTCCATCAGTAGTTGAATGGATAAAGAAAATGTGGAACATCTACACAATGGAGTACTATTCAGCCGTAGAAAAGAATGGCATCCCATCATTTGCAACAATATGGATAGAATTGGAGATTATTGGGGCCGGGCGCGGTGGCTCACGCCTGTAATCCCAGCACTTTGGGAGGCCGAGGCGGGTGGATCACGAGGTCAAGAGATCCAGACCATCCTGGTCAACATGGTGAAATCCCGTCTCTACTAAAAATACAAAAAATTAGCTGGGCATGGTAGCGGGTGCCTGTAATCCCAGCTACTCAGGAAGCTGAGGCAGGAGAATTGCCTGAACCCAGGAGGCGGAGGTTGCGGTGAGCCTAGATGGCGCCACTGCACTCCAGCCTGGGTAACAAGAGCGAAACTCCGTCTCAAAAAAAAAAAAAAAAGAATTGGAGACTATTATGTTAAATAAAAGAAGTCAGACACAGAAGGACAAACATCACATGTTCTCGCTTATTTGTGGGATTTAAAAATCAAAACAATTGAACTCAGGGAGATAGAAAGTAGAAGGATGGTTACCAGAGGCTGGGAAGTGTTGTGGGAGGGTAGGGGAGCTGGTGAAGATGGTTAATGGCTACAAAAATAAAACTAGTTAGATAAGACCTGCTATTTGGGAGCACAACAGGGTGAATATAGGCAATAATGACTTCATCATACATTTTAAAATAATGTAATTGGATTGTTCATAACACAAAGGATAAATGCTCAAAGGGATGGATACCCCATTCTCCATGATGTGGCTATTTCACATTGCATGCCTGTATCAAAACATTTCATGTATCCCATAAATATATATACCTACTATGTACCTACAAAAACTTAAAATTAATAAAATAGGATAAATTTTAAAAGACACAGAATTCAGGTACAAAAAAGTGTGGCCTCCAGAAGGTGACCAGGAAGATGGGGTGTCAGCTACCTACAGCACAGCCTGGACATTCGGTCCTTTGCTGATCTGTGGACACTGAGTCACCAGAGCCATCCCATCTGACATTTTAAGGATCTTCATGAACTTTTTTGTGAATCTGTTGTAGGTAACAGTGGCCAGCAGAAAAGAAAAGGTCAGGTCAGGTGCAGTGGCTCACCCCTGTAATCCCAGCACTTTGGAAGGCCGAGGTGGGCAGATCATGAGGTCAGGAGTTCAAGACCAGCCTGACCAACATGGCGAAACCCGGTCTCCACTAAACATACAAAAATTAGCCAGATCTGGTGGTGCACGTCTGTAGTTCCAGCTACTCAGGAGGCTGAGACAGGAGAACCCGGGAGGTGGAGGTTGCAGTGAGCGGAAATCATGTCATTGCACTCCAGCTTGGACGACAGAGCAAGACTCTGTGGCAAAAAAAAAAAAGAAAGAAGAAAGAAAGAAAAACAGGAAAGAAGGAAGGAAGGAAGGGAGGGAGGGAGGGAGGGAGGGAGGGAGGGAGGAAGGAAGGAAGGAAGGAAAGAAAGAAAGAAAGAAAGAAAGAAAGAAAGAAAGAAAGAAAGAAAGAAAGAAAGAGAAAGAAAGAGAAAGAAAGAAGGAAAGGAAAGAAAAGAAAAGGAAGGGTCATCAACAATTAAGGTTTGGCCTTCAGCCAGGACACCACAGTTAAAGTGACCACACCCACCCTGGTCTGGCTGTGGAAAATGCTTGACCCTCTCCAAACTCCATTTACTTTGAACCTTCTCAGCTATTGCAGCATTTTTCTTTTACTTTTTCTTTTTTTAAACATTGAAATGGAAAGTACTGTGCTATTCACTGTAGGAAGAAACACAGAAATAGAAGATTCTGTCTCTGCTTTTAAAGTTCATAATTACAAAATCCCAGTGTGGTGGCACTGCATCAAAACAGGAAAAGTTAAATAACAAAATCAGGCATTGTGCAGTTGAACACCAAAGGGTGGTACAAGCAACAAAGTTCTTTGGTTTTTTTTTTGTTTTTCTTTTTTGAGACGGAGTCTTCCTCTGTTGTCCAGGCTAGAGTGCAGTGGCACATTCTCAGCTCACCGCAGCCTTCGACTCCCTGGTTCGAGTGATTCTCCTGCCTCAGCCTCCTGAGTAGCTGGAATTACAGGCACACACCACCACACCCAGCTAATTTTTGTATTTTTAGTAGAGACAGGATTTCACCACACTGGCCACGGTGGTCTGGGTCTCCTGACCTCGTGATCCGCCCACCTCGGCCTCCCAAAGTGCTGGGATTACAGGCATGAGCCACCGCGCCCGGCCACTAAAGTTCTAGTAGTTTGCGTTGGTATCCTTTAGGCTAGAGAGCACCAATTCTCACATGTTCTTTTCTTCCTGGTATTTCCTAGACAGAGGTGGCATCTTTTCATATAGACTGTAAGCTCTTAGGGCAGGAGCTTTGTACTTTATTTTGAATGATCCTACTATGCCTTCTCTCAATGGCTTAAGGGAAGGAGTAACCTGGATGTCTTTGCAACCATTGTGAGATCATGTGGCCACAGATAACACAGAATAGATATAGATAGAATAGATAGGACACAGATAGAATAGGTATTCCCCTGCCTTGGGGGGGAAAAAAGCTTCAAAAAATGATAAAATAACATGAAAAGAAAAACTCCTATTCCTCCTTCAAAACACAATTCAGTCTGGGTGCTATGGTTCATGCCTGTGATCCCAGCACTTTAGGAGGCCGAGACGGGTGAATCACTTGAGGTCAGGAGTTCGAAACCAGCCTGGCCAACATGGTGAAACCCCCATCTCTACAAAAATACAAAAATTAGCCAGGTGTGGTGGTGCATGCCTGTTATCCCAGCTGCTTGGGTGGTTGAAACAGGAGACCTGCTTGAACATGGCAGGTGGAGGTTGCAGGGAGCTGAGATCGTGCCCCTGCACGCCAGCTTGAGGACAGAGTGAGACTATCTCAAAAAAAAAAAAAAAAATACTCAAATGTTACCCCATCTATGAAACCCTCCTCTAGGGAGCTACCAATACCTAACAAACCACCCCACAATGTAGCAGCTTAATACAACAATCATTTATGTAGCTCAAGATTCTGTGGGTCAGAAGTTCAGGCTGCCCTGGACAGTTCCGCTGATCTCAGAGGGCCTTCCTGGTGTGTTCACAGTCAATTGTCAGCCATTAAGGTAGTTCAGCTTCAGGTGTGGGCTGACTGCCTGTGTGGCAATAGGGCTGATAGAGCTGTAACTCTCTCACCTTCCAGCAAGCTAGCCTGACTTCTTAACATGGTAGGCTCAGAAATCCAATAAAGTGAGTAGAAATACAGAAGTTCTCTGGCCTAGGATTAGCACAGCATTACTACTGTACATTCTGTTGGCCAAATCAAGTCACATCGCTAAGACTGCATCCAGAGGTGGAAAAATAAACTCTACCTTTTGATTCGAAGAATTATAAAGTCAATGCAAAGCGTGAGAATAAAATAAAATCAAGAATTTTGGTCATTTTTTTTTAAGTCAGATTTGTTGGGATATAATTTACATATAGTAAAATGCACTACCTTTTCAGAAAATTGTGGTAAAAACATACCTATCATAAAGTTTACTATCTTAGCTGGTTTTAATTCTACAGGTCAGTAGTGTTAACTATACTTACATTCTTGTACAACAGATCTCTAGAATTTTTTTTTTTTTAGATGGAGTTTCACTCTTGTTGCCTAGTCTGGTGTGCAATGTGCAATCTCGGCTCACCACAACCTCCGCCTCCCAGGTTCAAGCGATTCTCCTGCTTCAGCCCCCCGACTAGCTGGGATTACAGGCATGCTCAGCATGCCCAGCTAAGTTTTTGTATTTTTTTTTTTTTTTAGTAGAGATGAGGTTTCTCCATGTTGGTCAGGCTATTCTCAAACTCCTGACCTCAGGTGATCCACCCACCTCGGCCTCCCAATGTGCTGGGATTACAGGTGTGAGCCACCACCTCTAGAACTTTTTTGTCTCAAAAAGCTGAAACACTATATCCCTTGAAATCCCCATTTCTCCTGGCTCATCCCTTTCAACCACCATTCTGCTTACCTCATACAAGTGAATCCTGTAATGTTTGTCTTTTTGTTACTAGCTTATTCCACTTTGCATAATGTCCTCAAGGTTTAGCCAACTTGTAGCATGTGACAAGACTTCTTTCTTTTTTAAGGCTGAATAAGAGTCCATCATATGTATAAAACACATTTTCTGTATCTATTCATCAGTCCATAGACATGTGAGTTGCTTCCACCTCTTGGCTGTTATGAGTAATGCGGCAATGAACATGGGTATGCAAATATGTCTTCGAGATCCTGCTTTTAATTCTTCTGGATATATGCCCAGAAGCGGGACTGTGAGATTATATGGTAATTATATTTTTAATGTTTTAAGGAACCTCCATACTGTTTTCCATAGCAGCTGCTCCATTCTGTGTCCTCACCAACAGTGCACCTGGGTTCCAATTTCTCTGTATCCTCAACGCTTACTGCTTTCTGGGTTTGTTTGTTATTGATGATGATGATGTTTTCGGAGAGTGGGCATCCTGATAGGTATGAGGCGGAAATTCACTCCTTTTAAGTAAACAGTTCCATAACTTTTCACAAATGCATATCTTGTTATAATAAGCACTCCAATCACCCCAATATCCATCGCCCCAAAAGTTTTCTTAAATCTCATTGTAGTAAATCTCCTCCTGCAACTAACAGCCACAGGGAATCACTGATCTGTTTTCTATCCCTATAGTTTTTATTTTTTTCAGAAGGTCATATAAAGGAATCATACCGAATATAGCTTTTTACATCTGTTTTTTTTTTATTTGCCATACTTAGTTTGATAAATCCATGTATTTGCATGTATGAGTAATTTGTTCCTTTTCTGTTCCTGAAAGTACGCAAAAGGACACACCATAGTTTGCTTACATGTTCGCCATTTTACCTATTTGGAATATTTTCAGTTTTGAGGGATTAAGTCCCTATAACCTTATCCATCTTTATAATTTAATGTTCATAAGTTCAAATACATATTTTTGTGTGAGCACGTTTTTCATTTCTCTTGGGTAAATATCTGGGACTGAAATTAAGGAACTCCTGAACTTTTCTAATGCAGTCATGCCACTTTTTATTCTCATCACCAACATATAAAAAGTCTATAAGTCGCCACAGTGTTCACAGAAAACTAAAGAAAGAAAGACAGTATTCGTTATCTTTCATCCTTGCTAGCTGCTGTTGTGGTCACTTTTTGTGTGTTTGTTTTTTAGCCATCCTAATAGGTGTGCAGAGATATAAATTGGTATGACTTAAATTTACATTTCTCTAATAACTATGTTGAGTATTTTCTCATGTGCTTTTTGCCATCCATTTTTCTTCTTTGTAAAGTGTTCAAATTGATTGCCCATTTTTCAATCCAGTTGTTCATTTCTTATTGTTAAGTCTTGAGTCTTTTATGTACTTTTGTTAAAATATGTGATATGCAACTATTTCCTCTCAATGTGTGGCCTGTCCCTTTTCTTAACACTGTCTTTTGCAGACCAAACATTTTTATTTGGAAGCAGTGTAATTTACACAGTTTTCCTTTAAGGAATGGTGCTGCTATATTATCTGTAAGGAACCTTTGCCTAACACAGGTCATAAAGATTATTTCTTATGCTTTGTTCCAAAAGTTTCATAATTTTAGTACTTAGGTAACATTGAATACTTAGGTACATTGGATAATGTGTCAGGTGTAAGTTGAGGTTTATTTTCCTGCATGTGGGTAGCCAATTGTTCGAGCATCATTTTTTGAAAAGACTCCTTTCTCCATTGAATTTTTTTTGCACCTTTGTGTTCCATTCATCTATGTGTCTTTTTTTTTTAAGAGACAAGGTCTTATTCTGTCACCCAGGCTGGAGTACAGTGGTGTGACTGTAGCTCACTGCAGCTTCAATTTCCTGGGCTCAAGTGACCCTCCCAGCTCAGCCTCCCAAGTAACTAGGGTTGCAGGCATGCACCACTATTCCCAGCTAATTTTTGTAAAGATAGGATCTCTTTATGTTGTCCACAGTGGTCTCACACTCCTGGCCTCAAGGTGATTCTGCTGCCTCGGCCTCCCAAAGTGCTTGGATTAAAGGCATGAGCCACTGCAGCAGGCCTGTGTCTATTTTTTGTGAATACTATGTCTTGGTTACTACTGAGAGAGGATATCTCCTCGCCTCCTTCTCTTTCACCTCCTCCCTCCCACACTTCCAGATGGGAAGGAGGGTGAAGAAGGAAAAAGAAAAATAAGATACCAAAGAGCTGGGAAAATGCTCCCTCTTTAGTTACCAGCGTCTCTGCTATCTGTTAACCTTGAAAGAGCTGCAAATGAATGTTATCCCTGCCAGCTGGAGCCTGGCACTGGTTCACACCCCCACGTCTCCACAGACAAGGCTTGCTCCTGGAAACACCTCTGCCAATAAACAGATTGTTGCTTTTGTCTTGTCTCTGTAAGCCCCCTCCCTTGCTGGTCCCCACTCGCACTGCATATGAATTAGCAAGTCAATGAAGCCAAAAGATTGTAAGGTCAGACATCCAGCAAATGGACAATGAGATAGTTCCCCTCAGTTTCTCTTTTAGTGTGGTAAGCCTATAAAAGGGGAGAGAAGCTGCAGCTCAGGGAGCTCAGTGAATGAAGCTGTAGCCCCTGCAGCTCCTAGCCAAATAAAAAGCTACTTCCTTCCTCAGTTCGGTATTCAAGAGGTTTGTTCCCCACCGCTCCTGCTTCAGTATAGCATTTCTTTTTCTTTGAGATGGAGTCTTGCTCTGTCACCCAGGCTGGATCTCAGCTCACTGCAACCTCTATCTCCTGGGCTCAAGCAATTCTCCTGCCTCAGCCTCCCAAGTAGCTAAGATTACAAGCATGCACCACCACACCTGGCTAATTTTTGTATTTTTAGTGGAGATGGGATTTCACCATGTTGGCAAGGCTGGTTTTGAACTCCTGACTTCAAGTGATCCTCCCATCTTGGCCTCTCAAAGTGCTGGGATTACAGGCATGAGCCACCGTGCCCAGCCAGTTACTGTAACTTTTTTTTTTTGAGACGCAGTTTTGCTCTTGTTACCCAGGCTGGAGTGCAATGGATCTTGGCTCACTGCAACCTCTGCCTCCTGGGTTCAGGCAATTCTCCTGCCTCAGCCTCCTGAGTAGCTGGGATTACAGGCACGCACCACTGTGCCCAGCTAATTTTTTGTATTTTTAGTACAGACAGGGTTTCACCATGTTGACCAGGATGGTCTCGATCTCTTGACCTCGTGATCCACCCGCCTCAGCCTCCCAAGGTGCTAGGATTACAGGCTTGAGAGTTACTGTAACTTTTATAGTAGGTATTGAAATCAGGTAATAAGAAGTTCTTTAACTTTGTTCAAGTTCAAAATTGTTTTTGGTTGTTTAGTTCTTTTGCTTGCTTTGAACATGCGTTGCTCTTTATTTCTGATTTTTTAAGATACTTATATCATTAACTTGAGACTTTTATATTTTGTAAAATATATTTATGTAATTATATCAGTTTTCCTCTAAGCACTGCTTTAGTTTCACTCTACACATTTTGCTATGTTGAACTTTCATTTTTGTTTAGTTCAAAATTTAATCTAGTTTCCCTTTAACCCATGAATTATTTAGAAATGTGTTACTTAGTTTCCAAAATCTGGGGGAATTTTTCAGCTACCTGTCTGTAAATAATTTCTAGTCTAATTTTTTTGTGATCAGAGAACATACTTTGTATGACTTGAGTTCTTTTAAATTTGTTAAAGTTTGTTGTGTGGCCCAGAATGAGGTGTATCTTGGTATGTGTTCTACGTAAACTTGAAAATAATGTGTATTCTGCTGCTGTTGATGGACTGTTTCACAATGTTCAATCAGGGCTGATGAGGCAGCTTATACCTGTAATCCCAGCAGTCTGAGAGATCAAGGCAAGATTGCTTAAAGCCATGAGTTCCAGACCAACCTTGGCAACAAAGCAAGACCTTTCTCTACAGTTTTTAAAAATTAGCTGGGCATGGTGGCACACACCTGTAGTCCCAGCTACTTGGGAGGCTGAGGCAGGAGGATTCCTTGAGCCCAGGAGTTTGAAGTTATAGTGAGCTATGATCACCCCACTGCATTCCAGCCTGGGCAACAAATTGAGATCCTATCTCTAAAAAGGAAAAGAGTTTCAATTAGGTACACTTCGTTCATAGCGGTTTTGTTTTTTGTTTGTTTCTCTTTAATTTTACTTTAAGATCCAGGATACATGTGCAGAACGTGCAGGTTTATTACATAGCTATACATGTTGAGTCTTCTATATAACCCTACTGATTTTCTTTCTACTCTAAGATTCTGCCTATAATTAGGAATTTATAGTTACCCTTTCAATTCTATCAATCTTTCTTCATGTATTTTGAAGGTCATTTGTCAGGTTTATTCATATCTAGGATTTCACATTTGTTATGTATCTTGGTCAATGAGACTATTGATCTTTATTCAATATCCATATTTATCTCTGGTAATATTCCTTATTTTGAAGTCTACTTTGATATAAATTGTGATAATTTTTGAAATTTTTCAATAGCAGACATTATTTCTTCACAGTTATGTCTTTAGTCCCCTTAGAAAAGGTGATATACAAGAAGCTACACAAGCTAGATATTGAAAGCTGAGATGCTTCCCAGGTGAATCATGGTAGTGGGCAAGAAGGAGGTAGGACAGGCATTTCTGATAAATGCACCAGTAATCTGAGCAAAACATGAAAGTATGAAATAATGTACTGTGTGTTGGTCTGTGTTGCTAAAAGGAATATCTGAGACTGAGCAATATATGAAGAAAAGAGGTTTAAATTTTGACTCATCGTTCTGTGGACTGTGCAGCAAGCATGGTGGCATTTGCTTCTGAAGGCCTCAGGAAGCTTACAATCATGGCAGAAGGCAAGGGGGAGCCAATGTGTCACATGGGGAGATGGAGAGCAAAGAGAGAGAGGTGGATGTGCCAGTCTCTTTTAAACAAGTAGATCTTGCAGGAACTCATTATTGCAGGGAGGTCACCAAGCCATTCATGAGGGATCTGTCCCATGAACCAAACACCTCACACCAGAGTGAGGTGTTTACATTTCAACATGAGATTTTGCGAGGACAAATATCTAAACTACATCATTCCACCGGTGGTCTCTCAAATCTAAGTCCTTCTCACGTTGCAAAATACAATCATCCCTTCCCAATAGTCCCAGAAGTCTTAACTCATTTCAGCATTAACCCAGAAGTCCAAATCTCATCTGAGACTCAGGGCCTTTTCCTTCGACCGATGAGCCTGTAAAATCAAAACCAAGTTACTTACTTCCAAGATACAATAGTGGTATAGGCATTAGGGAACGTTTCCATTCCAAAAGGGAAAAATAGGCCATAAAAAAGAGTAACAGGCCTGACACTTTTCCTGCGTTAGTCCATTTGCACTGCTGTAAGGCAGTATCTGAGACTGTATAATATGTAAGGAAAAGAGGTTTAAATTTTGGCTCATGGTTCTTCAAGCTGTGCAGGAAATGTGGTGCAGCCACTTCTGGTGAGGCCTTCAGGAAACTTACAATCACGGCAGAAGGCAAAAGAGGAGTCAGTTGTGTCACATGGTGAGAGAGGGAGGAAAAGAGAGAGGTGGAGGCGTTAATCTCTTTTAAACAGTAAGATCTCGTACTCATTACCAAAGGGAGGGCACCAAGCCATTTGTGAGGGATCCGTCACCGTGGCCCAAACACCTCCCACTAGGCCCACCGTCCAACACTGGGGATACATTTCTACATGAGATTTGGAGTGGACAAACACCCAAACTATATCAGCATGTAAGGGGAAATGTAAGCAACTGAGTAAGGATGAAATAAAGGTGAGAAACAGCGTGGCCAGAGGCAAGGTGCATTATACAAACCGCGTCCAGACTTGACACTCCCTACCAAGTTCTATAACAATGAGAAATAAACGGTTTGCAATCAAGGAGTGTCATGATCAGATTTCTACTTTAGGAAGTAGAAAATACTCTGAGAGCAATAACATGTTAAACTGGTCGAGATTAAAGCCAGGAAAACATGATAGATGATGATTGCAATGTGGCATTTAAAGATCATGAAAGTCTGAAATAAGGCTTAGCAGCGTCAGAGATGGAGAGAATTGCAAGTGTTAAAGTGATGAAAATATTAACTGTAATGACTGTTAGAGGTGGCACAAAGGGAGGAGACTAGGACAAGTTCAAGGTTTTTTGTATAATGCTGTTTTGTATAATTTGAGAAAACATCTAGCATAATGCCTGATAATGATAGCTGTTAGTATTATCAGCGTCGAATACAACTCACACATTTCACAAGTTCAAAAGCATCAACAACCACCTGTGGCCCCCACAGAAAAAGTGGAATCATAGTCCTACTGGAGAAGCTACCATGCTTTATTTGAATAACTGTTTACCCATCTCTCTCTCTGAGTGTTAAACTGTGGACTCATCAAGGGCAGGAATCCTGTCATATTTATTTCTGCATCTGTAGTAGCTACTGTTATAAATGTGTGGAGATCTGAAACATGAAAGATGGAGCCTTTAAATGCTGTTAGTAGCTATTCCTATTTGAAGAACTTTATTTTGATACCTTGGAAAACCAAATAAAGGCAGTTTAACTACTTCCTACTTAAACAGGAATTTGTTCATTTCAGTGCTGTTAGCACTGATGACTTAGATGTCCAGGAAAAGCTCTCGGAATAAAGGCCGTGTTTGCACGTAAGATTTACAACATCCCTGTGCGTGGGCATTGTATCATAAATAAATTATATTCAAGATATGCTGCCAGGCCGGTAAGGAATACAGACATGTCACTGTGAAATGACAAAACAACGCTCCTCTGACTTCTAAACATCACTCACAAAACTGTTAGAAACTCACGTTCAAATCATTCCCTTTAAATTCCCTGGGGAAAAAGTAATAGATGCTGAATTCCAGACCACATGGAAGTCCCCCACCCTTTGTGACTCAAGGCCTCCTCATCAGCTCTGTATTGTGACTCCTGGCATGGCTGCAGACCCCTTCAGAAGCCATCCTGCCAGACTCTCCAGCTTTGTCTGAAGTTGCCCTGCCTGTGCCCTATGCACTCTACGCACCATAACCTCCTCACTGTTCCTGGAACATTCCAAGCCCATAGCCCATGAGCGATTCCCCACAAACCCCCAAGGGACTTTGTAATAGGTTCTCCTTCGATTTGAAAGACCCTTCAGTTAATCACTTCAGTGAAGTGGATAAGAGACAGAGAACAAAATTAACCTGGAAAGAATGTTAGATTGTGTACCATCTTTTCACCCACACCCATCCTCTGCGCTAGCAATCAGCACTTCTCAGATATAGAAACAAACAAAAAGCAATCGTAATGAGGAATTTCACGAAGACAACTTAAAATAGAAACTTTCTTTTAAAGTAAGGAGTTTTTTTTTTTTTCTTACATTTGGCAAAATACTCTGTGTTAGAGGCATGGAATCTGTGCTGTACTTTTTTTGTTTTACACTGGTAAGTCCGTATTGGAGTTGACCTCTAAGACTGGCATCCCGGCTGGGCGCAGTGGCTCACACCTGTAGTCCCAGCACTTTGGGAGGCTGAGGTAGGTGGATCACGGGGTCAAGAAATCAAGACCATCCTGACCAACATGGTGAAACCCCTTCTCTACTAAAATAAATACAAAAATTAGTTGGGCATGGTGGCACACGCTGGTAGTCCTAGCTTCTCAGGAGGCTGAGGTGGAAGAATTAGCTGAACTGGGAGGTGGAGGTTGCAGTGAGCCAAGATTGAACCACTGCACTCCAGCCTGGTGTGAGAGTGAGACTCGATCTCAAAAAAAAAAAAAAAAAGACTGGCATCCCAGTTCACAACAAGTTAATGGTGTTAATCGTTGTTAATCTTCTGTCCTTCAACCTAGCTTAATCTACTTTAAATAAGGACAGACAATCTGCAAGCAGGAAAAGCTTATTTAATTACTTATATGTGTTTAGTTTAAAATATAGATACGCAGTAATACTACCTACACACCCATGCACAATATATAAACACAGACAAACAATTCATGCTATAGCAGATTTAGCCAAACTGGCCTGTCTATAAATCAATCAAACTAGGGTCTTTCCAAGTATAGTACAGAATGTTGTTAGAAGACTAGGCCCTGGACTCAAAAAAGCAAATAGAAATGACTAGGTCCAGCATTTCATTCCTAGCACGTTATACCAGAGATTTAAACCTCAGCTTCCTAATCTCTAAGAGCATTTTGAAAGCACTTACCTCACTGCGTTGTAAAGATTCTATGAGATAGTATGTGTACAATGTTTCGCACAGTGCTCAGGAGAGAGTATGTAAAAAATAAATATTACCATGTATTATTATTGTTAAACATTAAAAATAAGTTAATAGCCATCACTTGTATGAAGCTTATAATATACCATTATTAATTCAAAAGATGAAAACAACACAAGATTTGTTTAATAACTTTAAGTGATCACAAGAGAGACAAATCATTATAAATAATTCAAGTATGCTTCTACATTCATTTCTCTCCAAAAATAACATTTCTATCAAGTATGACTTATGCCTTGATTACCCCTTTTAGAAGAAGGACACGTTTGTTAAACCTTATTCTCCCTAAAAAGATTAAAATTAAAAAAACTTCAAAATGCAAATACAAATGAAAATAAACTTCTAGTTCAGAGAGAATGGATTAATCAATTAATCATACATACTAGCTACTGCTGTCTCTCAAAATTTATTAAAATGAAGTCCATGAAATTTTTAAAGACATAAGACCAACAAGACAAAATGAAGAAGAAAATAGAAACCACACAACATTTTGGAAAAGCTTGAAATTTGTTAGACCACGGTTGACTAATACAGCAGGCACAGAAATTGTACTAAATGATCAGTGGGGAAAACAATCTACACTGCAGAACTTCTAAAAGAGCATAAATTAGCATCTACTTACTTGTACGTTTGGAATTGGGGATAAGGTGAAATTAAAATTAAGAAGAGTATGTTAAAATTAAGAGGAAGGTGTGTTTACAAAAACAGGCAAAATGCAATACCAGTTTTTTTTATACCAGCGTGGCTATAATTAAAAAGTCAGTAACAAATGTTCTACAGGATGTGGAGCAATGGAGACCTCATACACTACTGGTGGGAATGAAAATGGTGCAGCCACTTCGTTCCTCAAAAGATTAACCACAGAGTTAGCATATGACTGAGCAATTCTGCTCCTAGGTATACACCCAAGAGAAATGAAAACATGTCCACACAAAAATTTATTCAGTACATGATTGCTCATAGCAGCATTATTCATAATAGACAAAAAGTAGATATACCCTCAAGCCATCAAATGATGAATATATAAAATACGGTATATCCATACAATGGAATATTTTTTGGCAATAAGAGAAGAAGGACTGATTTATGATATAAGACACATGATAACACAGGCTAAGAAAAGGAATCCCGTCAGAAAAGACTCCATATTGTATGATTCTACTTCTACGAACTGCCCAGACTAGGAAAATCCATAGAAAGAGAGTAGAGTAGTGGTTGCCTAGGTCTGGGTAGGGTGGAGGTGGGGAGTCAGCCAAGGAGGGGAGAACTGGTTGGGAAGCATGACTTCTAAAGGCCATTTGGTTTCTTCTTAGGATGATGAAAATGTTCCAAAATTGATGTGATGGTTGCACAGCTCTGACTAAATATACAAAAATCGTTAAATTATATTCACTATTTTTAGATGGGTTCTTGTAATGCTGACCAGGCTGTTTTTGAACTCCTGGGCTCAAGTGATCCCCTTGCCTCAGCCTCCCAAGTAGCTGGGATTTCAGGTGTGCACCACCATGCTGATGAATTTTATACTTTAAATGGGTAAGTTGTGTGCTATGTGAATTATATTTCAATAAAGCTGTTCAAGAAGGGTGGGGTCTTTCCTTTGGAGGGGGTAGAAGAGAGGTTCGCTGGTCCACACAGCATGGGCAATAAGATTGGACTGATTTAAACCTTGGGCCTTTGTCCGTCTATTGGCTCCCAGAAAGCTGTCAAATGTTCATCCTCTAGACAGGTCAGTGGATCTCTGGGGAACCTGGCCAGCTCAAGTGAATAAAACCGAAGACGTTAACATGTGTTCAACAAAGTCATTCCTCTAGTTTTGCTACTGTGGTGCTCACAGTCAGCAAACTGAACTCACGCTCAGTCAGCTTTTTGGTGCCCCACCCTTACATGGACAGCCAAGACAACTACATTATTTAGGGAAGCCTCTAAAGCAGAGGCTCACAAAAATAGCCAGAAGAAAAGCAACCTGGAGGAAGCAGAGACTACTAAGGAGAAGGAAATGACAACAATTTTAAAAGGACTATTATTAATATCAGAAATATGTGACAAGATGTTGCGCACATGAAATAAGAATAGGATGCTATTCTTAAAATATTCCAATACCTTCATCAAATACTATTCAGTGATAAAAAGGACGAGCTGTCAAGCCGTGCATAGATATAAATTAATCTTAACTGCATATTGCTAAAAGCAAAAAGTCAGACTGAAAAGACCACATTCTGTAGCCTCCAATTATATGACGTTCTGGAAAAGGCAAAACTGTAGCAATAATTAAAAAGATCAGTGGTTGCCAGGGGTCTGAGGAGAGTGCTGAGTAAGTAGCCCACAGCAGATTTTCAGGGCAGCGATATTATTGTATCTGAGACTGTAATGATAGATACAAGACATTAAGGCATTATCCATTTGTCGACTTTAAAAAGAGTCAATCGTAATGCAAAATTTAAAAATTGTTTAAAAGGCCAGAGGATCTCAGGATGGAATACAGAGAATGTGACAGAACAATCTAACTGTATTATAAATGCATGAAACAACCTCACTGAAGGGGGTGGGGAGAAAAAAGAAATGCCTTACTTATTTTAAATCCCAGCATTCCAAACATTTACCCAGGAAATTCTATTAATGTTAGTGAAGTTAGCACACTTTTTCATGTGACATCTCTAAGTAGATACTGAAATACTAAAAAAAGTGACAGTGCTAGTTACAAAATAGCATAAGAAAACCCTTCTTTCTAGATAGAGTATCCCTAACCTTGAGAACAAATTAACCAGTCCATTTTTCACATAATTTCCAGAAACGACCTGTTTATAAAAGAGAAAGAAAAATAAACATTTATGCCACAACACAGGCCAGGCACTTGCACTATGTTATCTTATTCAATCTTCCTTACTCTATACTATCTTACAAGAAAGACAGTAATATCTATTCCCATTTTACAAAAAAATTATATAAATAATGTCCAAAATCACAGAATATGCAGTAGATTTTCAGTAAGTGTTTGTCGGAAATAAATAAAATAATGAATACTTTAAACACAAGTCATGCCTGTGAAACAAAGTATATTATACATTATTGAGCATGGAAAACATAATGCATTTAAATATTACTTTAGAAAGTTCAGTTATTGTTCAATGTTCACTGAAATTTTCATAACAGGTTTCAGTGAGGGGAAAAGATTTGAGTTGGGCTTTGACGTATGGATAGAATACAAACAAATGGATGGGAGGGAGAAAGACAGTTGAATTGGAGGCAGCTACAGGCCAAGTCATGGGTGGGCAGGAACAAGGCTGCATAGAGTGAAGTGGATTCAAACACTTTCCTAGGAGTCTTTCACCTCTTTCCCCACAGTATATAGAGGCTCTGCAATCAGTGTCTACTAATGTTATGGCTCTTGCTAATACTAACTTTCTTCAGTATAATAACAAATATGGAAACATCATCAGGTAAATCATTAAGTCAAATAATGTAAGAACTAGGAGACTCTTAACATTTCCCAGGGCAACACACATGGTAAATGGCAGACTTGGGGTGTGAACAGATATTTCTGTTTTCCATGTTCTTTATTCATTCTACCTATATGGTTTGACTCCTCATTTCCAAATGAGGAATTAAGTCTGGAGAAGTTAAATGGCATACGTTTGTTGGTGGTGGTGTTTTGGTTTTGAGACAGGCTCTAGCTCTGTTGTCCAGGTTGGAGTGAGTGGGACGATCTCGGCTCACTGCAAACTCTGCCTCCTGGGCTCAAGCAATCCTCCCACCTCAGCCTCCCAAGGAGCCGGGACTAGATATGCATGCCACCACACCCTGGCTAATTTTTTATTTTTTGTAGAGATGGAGTTTCACCACATTACCTGGGCTACTCTCAAAAACCTGGGCTCAAGCAGTCTGCCCGTCTTGGCCTCCCAAATGCTGGGATTACAGGCATGAGCCACCGTACCTGGCCCATAGTTTTTATTAAAGAGCAAATTCAGTCAGGTTTTTGCATTCCAGTTTCTCTGGAAACACAGAATAACAGAATATAAAATATACATAGAACACAGATACCAGGCTCCGCCACACAGAAACAAGTGAAAAGCAGAGGAGGAGGTTTGGGAGGAAGATGAATCTATTTGGTCTGTGTGGAATTTGAGTTTCTGCTAGATAAGCTTTGGCTTTCCAGAGTACCCTTCTCAGAAGATTCTCCAAATTACGGAGAAACCACTTGGAGTTTTGGCAGAAATAATAAACTATTTGTATATACAGCTGTTTAATCCCAAAGGTTCCTTTTCTCCTCCAGTTATGTGACCAAGTTTTGAGTCAGCCCTTTGACAGTTAGGTGTTACGTGTGTGCATTTTCTTAGCTTGATAGTTTAAATTACCCTGTAATCACTTCCCTCTGTGAAGGTTTAGGCTGAAAAGAAGAGATATGGCACTTCTTAGTCACTCCCACGCTGGAAGATACCCCTGGTTTCTGCCTTCACCCGCTTCTCTTCATTTCAGTAGAAACCTGATAAAGACCAGGCCCACGGCTTGTCTAAATCTGGAGCTAAGGAGAAAAGACAATCCCAATGCTACTATAAAAGAATGTTCTGTGTCCTGCCCCTGACTTTCCCCAGGAATTGAGGCAGAATCTCTCTTCCTTTTCATGAACACATTGCCTACTTAAATTAGTGTTTTTTAAAAAAATAAAAGGAGTTTGTGTAGTACTTTAAAAAGATGACAAACTTCTCAGAAACATATTTTTCAGAATGCTCTCATCTTAAGCATAATAATTTTGATTCAAGAGGTAAGAAAATAAAACTGACAAGAAACTCAGATAATATTCTCATTGCCTGAGTTTCTCAATGTGTTGCAAAAGAAAGCTAATTATACTTAGACTTATGTTAAAAAAATGTATATTCACATTCAATGAAACATATGGGAGAGTTTTATTATTAAAATAATTTAAAATTTTATATGTACTTTGTTTCAAATTTCATTTTCATGGTGTCTTTTAAATTAGTTCATTTGGCCATTGATTAATTTTTTCCTGTTGATCTGCAGGCTAGAGGTTTCACAGTTTTCAGTTTTTTGCATTTTGAATAGTTTTAGCCAAATTTTATTTTTCCTATCACATTTTTAATGTAAATGTGCAGATTAAGTATGTTAATATTTTTACTTATTTTATATCTACTATGTACAGGACTAATATTTCTTAATGGAAATTACTAATAAAGAAATTTTAAAAAGCAAACTAGCCTCTATTAATGTTCTTATTAACAGGAATGGCCTAATAAATGTTTGATGAAGTGCTTTCTTCATTCCAACTTGTAAATCATGGTATTTTATTCTGCTCCCTACAAAGATGTACTGTCAAAGTAGTGAATTGAGCAATTAACTCTGCTAAGACTTCTTACACACTTATTTAAGGGCTTGATAGCATCGTTGGTATCTCACAGAGAGCCTTGTTCTTGGAACTCTCTCCCCTTCCTCCACGCCCTACCACAGAAAAAGAGTGAAAAATGTTTAAGTGGTATTTATCAGCATGCTACACGCCACAAAACATTTAGCCAAAAAGAAAAAGCAGCCAATGAGCTTGAAAGGAAAAGTGTGTAACAGCCAAACAGTTGTGTATTACTAAGACGATCAGGCATCCTGTTTTAGGACAGGACTGTTATAGGGAGGAAAGTCACTCTTGATGGAAGCGAACTTGGAAAGATTTCTATTTCTGTATTCTTTCTTCTTCAAGCCTCCTTGCCTCTGCTGCAATCCCCTACCAAATTCCACTTTCTAATAACAGTAATTTAAAAGGAGGGTATATCCCAATGGAATGCTTCTTCGTTTAGAACTTTCTTACCAGAAATTGTTTTCTCTTTTTAAAGATGTTACATTTATTGCTACATAACTGTTGTACACAAGTGACCTTTCCTATAAAAGTGACATAAAATGTTTTTATATTTCCCACTGTCAATGGAAAAGATTCATCAATATCTATTAAAATTTATAATGCATATGTCCTCCAATCTAGTAATCCTACTCCTGTGAATCTATCCCAAAGAAAAACACATCACTAGAGAAAGACATACAAGGATATTTACTGTAGCATTGCCTGTATTGCAAAAATGGAAGCAAAATCAACAATTGAGGGATTGCTGAATGGATAATGCAAACTCTAATCATGGAATATTGTGCTGACAACAAAAATATGAATTCAAGTTATGCACAAATGAAATGGATGTATTTCCCCTAGGTAATGTTGGGTGAGAAAAGCAACCTGCTTTATAATATGGTTCCATTTATAAAACTAATGAATTTTAAAACCCTGTATTTGCAATATATGTAAGTATATGTATGAATAGGTTTGCACAGAATTACATAAATCAAGAGAAAAATGGAAGGATATGTATTAGGCTGTTAACATGAATTACCATGGGAATGGGATGAAAGGAGGCTGAAGTGGGGAGAGAGGAGATGAGAGTTTTTTAAATTCACTATGAAATCAGATATATAATCACGTTTGTATTATCTAAAAGAATATACAAAGTCTTAATAAAGATATGAACTTTTTTTTAAATTTTTTATTGCATTTTAGGTTTTGGGGTACATGTGCAGAACATGCAAGACAGTTGCATAGATACACACATGGCAGTGTGTTTTGCTGCCTTCCTCCCCTTCACCCACATTTGGCATTTCTCCCCAGGCTATCCCTCCCCAGCTCCCCCCACCGTGGGCCCTCCCCTCTTCCCCCCAATAGACCCCAGTGTTTAGTACTCCCCTCCCTGTGTCCATGTGTTCTCATTTTTCATCACCCGCCTATGAGTGAGAATATGCGGTATTTCATTTTCTGTTCTTGTGTCAGTTTGCTGAGAATGATGTTCTCCAGATTCATCCATGTCCCTACAAACGACACGAACTCATCATTTCTGATTGCTGTATAATATTCCATGGTGTATATGTGCCACATTTTCCCAATCCAGTCTATCATCAATGGGCATTTGGGTTGGTTCCAGGTCTTTGCTATTGTAAACAGTGCTGCAATGAACATTCGTGTGCATGTGTCCTTATAGTAGAACGATTTATAGTCCTTTGGATATATACCCAGTAATGGGATTGCTGGGTCAAATGGAATTTCTGTTTTTAAGGCCTTGAGAAATCACCACACTGTCTTCCACAATGGTTGAACTAATTTACACTCCCACTAACAGTGTAAAAGTGTTCCTTTTTCTCCACATCCTCTCCAGCATCTGTTGTCTCCAGATTTTTTAATGATCGCCATTCTAACTGGCGTGACATGGTATCTCAATGTGGTTTTGATTTGCATCTCTCTAATGACCAGTGATGATGAGCATTTTTTCATATGATTGTTGGCCTCATATATGTCTTCTTTTGTAAAGTGTCTGTTCATATCCTTTGCCCATTTTTGAATGGGCTTGTTTGTTTTTTTCCTGTAAATCTGTTTGAGTTCTTTGTAAATTCTGGATATCAGCCCTTTGTCAGATGGGTAGACTGCAAAAATTTTTTTCCCATTCTGTTGGTTGCCAATTCACTCTAGTGACTGTTTCTTTTGCCGTGCAGAAGCTGTGGAGTTTCATTAGGTCCCATTTGTCTATTTTGGCTTTTGTTGCCAATGCTTTTGGTGTTTTGGTCATGAAGTCCTTGCCAACTCCTATGTCCTGGATACTTTTGCCTAGATTTTCTTCTAGGGTTTTTATGGTGCCAGGTCTTATGTTTAAGTCTTTAATCCATCTGGAGTTAATTTTAGTGTAAGGTGTCAGGAAGGGGTCCAGTTTCTGCTTTCTGCACATGGCTAGCGAGTTTTCCCAACACTATTTATTAAACAGGGAATCCTTTCCCCATTGCTTGTTTTTGTCAGGTTTATCCAAGATTGTATGGTTGTAGATATGTTGTGTTGCCTCCGATGCCTCTGTTTTGTTCCATTGGTCTATATCTCTGTTTTGGTACCAGTGCCATGCTGTTTTGATTACTGTAGCCATGTAGTATAGTTTGAAATCCGGTAGTGTGATGCCCCCCGCTATGTTCTTTTTGCTTAGGATTGACTTGGCTATGAGGGCTCTCTTTTGGGTCCATATGAAGTTCATACTGATTTTTTCCAGTTCTGTGAAGAAAGTCAATGGTAGCTTGATGGGGATAGCAGTGATTCTGTAAATTACTTTGGACAGTATAGCCATTTTCACGATATTAATTCTTCCTAACCATGAACATGGAATGTTTCTCCATCTGTTTGTGTCCTCTCTGATTTCGTTGAGCAGTAGTTTGTAGTTTTTCTTGAAGAGGTCCCTTACGTTCCTTGTGAGTTGTATTTCTAGGTATTTTATTCTTTTTGTAGCAATTGTGAATGGCACTTCATTCTTGATTTGGCTTTCTTTAAGTCTGTTATTGGTGTAGACGAATGCTTGTGATTTTTGCACATTGATTTTATATCCTGAGACTTTGCTGAAGTTGCTTATCAGTTTCAGGAGTTTTTGGGCTGAGGCGATGGGGTCTTCTAGGTATACTATCATGCCATCTGCAAATAGAGACAATTTGGCTTCCACCTTTCCTATTTGAATACCCTTTATTTCTTTTTCTTGCCTGATTGCTCTGGCTAGAACTTCCAGAACTATATTGAATAGGAGTGGTGAAAGAGGGTATCCTTGTCTAGTGCCAGATTTCAAAGGGAATGCTTCCAGTTTTTGCCCATTCAGTATGATATTGGCTGTTGGTTTGTCATAAATAGCTTTTATTACTTTGAGATACGTTCCGTCAATACCGAGTATATTGAGGGTTTTTAGCATAAAGGGCTGTTGAATTTTGTCGAAAGCCTTCTCTGCGTCAATTGAGATAATCACGTGGTTTTTGTTTTTGGTTCTGTTTATGTGGTGAATTACGTTGATAGACTTGCGTATGCTGAACCAGCCTTGCATCCCTGGGATGAATCCTACTTGATCATGATGGATAAGTTTTTTGATTTGCTGTTGCAATTGGCTTGCCAATATTTTATTGAAGATTTTTGCATCTATGTTCATCATGGATATTGGCCAGAAGTTTTCTTTTCTTGTTGGGTCTCTGCTGGGTTTTGGTATCAGGATGATGTTGGTCTCATAAAATGATTTGGGAAGGATTCCCTCTTTGTGGATTATTTGGAATAGTTTCAGAAGGAATGGTACCAGCTCCTCTTTGTGTATCTGGTAGAATTCTGCTGTGAACCCATCTGGACCTGGGCTTTTTTTGAGTGGTAGGCTCTTAATTGCTGCCTTGACTTCTGATCTTGTTATTGGTCTATTCATAGTTTCAGCTTCCTCCTGGTTTAGGCTTAGGAGGACACAAGGGTCCAGGAATTTATCCATTTCTTCCATGTTTACTAGTTGATGTGCATAGAGTTGTTTGTAATATTCTCTGATGATGGTTTGAATTTCTGTGCAATCTGTGGTGATTTCCCCTTTATCATTTTTTATTGCATCTATTTGGTTGTTCTCTCTTTTCTTTTTAATCAATCTGGCTAGTGGTCTATTTTGTTGATCTTTTCAAAAAAACAGCTCTTGGATTTATTGATTTTTTGAAGGGTTTTACGTGTCTCTATCTCCTTCAGTTCAGCTCTGATCTTAGTTATTTCTTGTCTTCTGCTGGGTTTTGAGTTTTTTTGATCTTGCTCCTCTAGCTCTTTCAATTTTGACGATAGGGTGTCAATTTTGGATCTCTCCATTCTCCTCATATGGGCACTTATTGCTATATATTTTCCTCTAGAGACTGCTTTAAATGTGTCCCAGAGATTCTGGCATGTTGTGTCTTCATTCTCATTGCTTTCGAAGAACTTCTTTATTTCTGACTTCATTTCATTGTTTATCCAGTCAACATTCAAGAGCCAGTTGTTCAGTTTCCATGAAGCTGTGTGGTTCTGGGTTGGTTTCTGAATTCTGAGTTCTAACTTGATTGCACTATGGTCTGAGAGACTGTTTGTTATGATTTCAGTTGTTTTGCATTTGCTGAGGAGTGCTTTACTTCCAATTATGTGGTCAATTTTAGAGTAGGTGTGATGTGGTGCTGAGAAGAATGTATATTCTGTGGATTTGGGGTGGAGAGTTCTGTAAATGTCTATCAGGTTTGCTTGTTCCAGGTCTGAGTTCAAGCCCTGGATATCCTTGTTGATTTTCTGTCTGGTTGATCTGTCTAATATTGACAGTGGAGTGTTAAAGTCTCCCACTATTATTGTGTGGGAGTCTAAGTCTCTTTGTAAGTCATTAAGAATTTGCCTTATGTATCTGGGTGCTCCTGCATTGGGTCCATATATGTTTAGGATCATTAGCTCTTCTTGTTTTATCGATCCTTTTACCATTATGTAATGGCCTTCTTTGTCTCTTTTGATCTTTGTTGCTTTAAAGTCTATTTTATCAGAGATGAGAACTGCAACTCCTGCTTTTTTTTGCTCTTCATTTGCTTGGTAAATCTTCCTCCATCCCTTTATGTTGAGCCTTTGTGTATCCTTGCATGTGAGATGGGTTTCCTGGATACAGCACACTGATGGGTTTTGGATTTTTATCCAATTCCCAGTCTGTGTCTTTTGATTGGTGCATTTAGCCCATTTACATTTAGGGTTAATATTGTTATGTGTGAATTTGATACTGCCATTTTGATGCTAGCTGGCTGTTTTGCCCATTAGTTGTTGTAGATTCTTCATTATGTTGATGCTCTTTAGCATTCAGTGTGATTTTGGAATGGCTGGTACTGGTTGTTCCTTTCTATGTGTAGTGCCTCTTTCAGGAGCTCTTGTAAAGCAGGCCTGGTGGTGTCAAACTCTCTGAGTACTTACTTGTTCGCAAAGGATTTTATTTTTCCTTCACTTATGAAGCTCAGTTTGGCTGGATATGAAATTCTGGGTTGAAAGTTCTTTTCTTTAAGAATGTTGAATATTGGCCCCCACTCTCTTCTGGCTTGTAGTGTTTCTGCCGAGAGATCTGCTGTGAGTCTGATGGGCTTCCCTTTGTGGGTGACCCGATCTTTCTCTCTGGCTGCCCTTAGTATTTTCTCCTTTATTTCAACCTTGTTGAATCTGACGATTATGTGCCTTGGGGTTGCTCTTCTTGCAGAATATCTTTGTGGTGTTCTCTGTATTTCCTGCATTTGAGTGTTGGCCTGTCTTGCTAGGTGGGGGAAATTTTCCTGGATAATGTCCTGAAGATTATTTTCCAGCTTGGATTCATTCTCTTCCTCACATTCTGGTACACCTATGAAACGTAGGTCAGGTCTCTTCACATAGTCCCACATTTCTTGGAGACTTTGTTCATTCCTTTTTGCGCTTTTTTCTCTGATCTAGGTTTCTCATTTTATTTCATTGAGTTGATCTTCCACTTCCGATATTCTTTCTTCTGCTTGGTCAAGTCGGCTGTTGACACTTGTGCATGCTTCGCGAAGTTCTCGTATTGTGTTTTTCAGCTCCTTTAATTCATTCATATTCCTCTCTAAGTTATCCATTCTTGTGATCATTTCCTCAAATCTTTTTTCAAATTTTTTTTCAAGATTCTTAGTTTCTTTGCATTGATTTAAAACATGTTCTTTTAGCTCACAAAAGTTTCTCATTATCCACCTTCTGAAATCTAATTTCGTCATTTCGTCACAGTCATTCTCCATCCAGCTTTGTTCCCTTGCTGGTGAGGAGTTTTGGTCCTTTCTAGGAGGCGAGGTGTTCTGGTTTCGGGTGTTTTCCTCCTTTTTGCACTGGTTTCTTCCCATCTTTGTGGATTTATCCACCTGTCATCTGTGTAGTTGCTGACTTTTCAATTGGGTCTGTGTGGACACCCAGATTGTTGATGATGAAGTATTTCTGTTACTTGGTTTTCCTTCTACCAGTCTAGCTCCTCCACTGTACGACTGCTGAGGTCCACTCCAGGCCCTGCTTGTCTGGGGTGCACCTATAGCGGCTGCGGAACAGTAAGGGATGCTACCAGTTTCTTTTTCTGCTATCTTTGTCCCAGAATGATGCCTGCCAAATGTCAGTCTTTTGGATATAGAGGGGTCAGGGAGCTGCTTGAGGAGACAGTCTGTAATTTATAGGAGCTCGAGTTCTGAGCTGTGAGCTCTGTTGTTCATTCAGGGCTGTTAGGCTGCTACGTTTAATTCTGCTGCAGCAGAACTCATTAAAAAAAACCCTTTTTTTCTCAAATGCTCTGTCTTGGGGGTTGGAGCTTTCTTTGTTAGTGTCCGTTGTGCTGTCCTGCCCAGCTAGGAGGCAGTCTAGTCACTATTTGCCTGCCGAGACTCCGCCCCGCTGGTGTGAGGTTTGTTTTGTTGCTGCAGGCTCTGCCCTGCTGCTGCAGTCTCCACCCTGCTGCCACGGGCTACGCCCTGCGGCGGAGTCTCTCTGTTGTGGCGGGTTGCCTCGGCAACAACAGGCTACGTGTACCTCAGTAGGGGCTGATTGCCTCGGTAATGGCGGACGCCCATCCCCCACCGAGCTGCACCATCCTGGGTTCAGCTGTGCCCGCAGTGAAACTCTCCACCCGGAGCGTTTGGAATTGCCGTTTTGTTTGTCCCACTGCGCTACCCCAAACGCCATTTCCCTGGAATCTCCTGGCCTGGCTCACTGTCCAAGTCCCATTCAATCAGATGGATATGCCAATCTGCCCACTCAAGTCTCAGATTGCCAGTTCAACAGGGCACCCGGACCAGTGGGCTTTGTGCGTAGCGCTGTGGAGCGCCACTGCGCTATAGCGCCGGCCGCCAGCTGCACCAGCCAAAACTTCTGCCTGGCATCCCACGTCTTTTTGTTTGTTTGTTTGTTTGTTTTTTTGTTTTTTTTTTTAAATTTTAATATCTTTTTTATTAGATGTGGTATAGCCTGTCACTTCTTTTTCTTCTTTTTTTTTTTCTTTTTTTAAATTTTTTATTGGATTTTAGGTTTTGGGGTACATGAGCAGAGCATGCAAAACAGTTGCGTAGGAACACACATGGCAGTGTGCTTTTCTTTCTTTCCCCCCTTCACCCACATTTGGCATTTCTCCCCAGGCCATCCCTCCCCTCCTCCCCCTCTCACTGGCCCTCCCCTTTTCCCCCCAATAGACCCCAGTGTTTAGTACTCCCCTTTCTGTGTCCATGTGTTCTCATTTTTCATCACCCACCTATGAGTGAGAATATGCGGTATTTCATTTTCTGTTCTTGTGTCAGTTTGCTGAGGATGACGTTCTCCAGATTCATCCATGTCCCTACAAACGACACAAACTCATCATTTCTGATTGCTGCATAATATTCCATGGTGTATATGTGCCACATTTTTCCAATCCAGTCTATTATCGATGGGCATTTTGGTTGATTCCAGGTCTTTGCTATTGTAAACAGTGCTGCAATGAACATTCGTGTACATGTGTCCTTATACTAGAATGATTTATAGTCTTTTGGATATATACCCAGTAATGGGATTGCTGGGTCAAATGGAATTTCTATTTCTAAGGCCTTGAGGAATCGCCACACTGTCTTCCACAATGGTTGAACTAATTTACACTCCCACCAACAGTGTAAAAGTGTTCCTTTTTCTCCACATCCTCTCCAGCATCTGTTGTCTCCAGATTTTTTAATGATCGCCATTCTAACTGGCGTGACATGGTATCTCAGTGTTGTTTTGATTTGCATCTCTCTGATGACCAGTGACGATGAGCATTTTTTCATATGATTGTTGGCCTCATATATGTCTTCTTTCGTAAAGTGTCTGTTCATATCCTTTGCCCACTTTTGAATGGGCTTGTTTTATTCCTGTAAATCCGTTTGAGTTCTTTGTAAATTCTGGATAACAGCCCTTTGTCAGATGGGTAAACTGCAAAAATTTTTTCCCATTCTGTTGGTTGCCGATCCACTCTAGTGACTGTTTCTTTTACCGTGCAGAAGCTGTGAAGTTTCATTAGGTCCCATTTGTCTATTTTGGCTTTTGTTGCCAATGCTTTTGGTGTTTTGTTCATGAAGTCCTTGCCTACTCCTATGTCCTGGATAGTTTTGCCTAGATTTCCTTCTAGGGTTTTTATCGTGCCAGGTCTTATGTTTAAGTCTTTAATCCATCTGGAGTTAATTTTAGTGTAAGGTGATGCCCCCCGCTGTGTTCTTTTTGCTTAGAATTGACTTGGCTAAGCGGGCTCTCTTTTGGTTCCATATGAAGTTCATCCTTTCCCCCTTGCTTGTTTTTGTCAGGTTTATCAAAGATTGTATAGTTGTAGATACGTTGTGTTGCCTCCGGTGCCTCTGTTTTGTTCCATTGGTCTATATCTCTGTTTTGGTACCAGTACCATGCTGTTTTGATTACTGTAGCCTTGTAGTATAGTTTGAAATCCAGTAGTGTGATGCCCCCCGCTGTGTTCTTTTTGCTTAGAATTGACTTGGCTATGCGGGCTCTCTTTTGGTTCCATATGAAGTTCATGGTGGTTTTTTCCAGTTCTGTGAAGAAAGTCAATGGTAGCTTGATGGGGATAGCGTTGATTCTGTAAATTACTTTGGACAGTATAGCCATTTTCACGATATTAATTCTTCCTAACCATGAACATGGAATGTTTCTCCATCTGTTTGTGTCCTCTCTGATTTCGTTCAGCAGTGGTTTGTAGTTCTCCTTGAAGAGGTCCCTTACGTTCCTTGTGAGTTGTATTTCTAGGTATTTTATTCTTTTTGTAGCAATTGTGAATGGCAGTTCGTTCTTGATTTGGCTTTCTTTAAGTCTGTTATTGGTGTAGACGAATGCTTGTGATTTTTGCACATTGATTTTATATCCTGAGACTTTGCTGAAGTTGCTTATCAGTTTCAGGAGTTTTTGGGCTGAGGCGATGGGGTCTTCTAGGTATACTATCATGTCATCTGCAAATAGAGACAATTTGGCTTCCACCTTCCCTATTTGAATACCCTTTATTTCTTTTTCTTGCCTGATTGCTCTGGCTAGAACTTCCAGAACTATATTGAATAGGAGTGGTGAAAGAGGGCATCCTTGTCTAGTGCCAGATTTCAAAGGGAATGCTTCCAGTTTTTGCCCATTCAGTATGATATTGGCTGTTGGTTTGTCATAAATAGCTTTTATTACTTTGAGATACGTTCCATCGATACCGAGTTTATTGAGGGTTTTTAGCATAAAGGGCTGTTGAATTTTGTCAAATGCCTTCTCTGCATCAATTGAGATAATCATGTGGTTTTTGTTTTTGGTTCTGTTTATGTGGTGAATTACGTTGATAGACTTGCGTATGTTGAACCAGCCTTGCATCCCCGGGATGAATCCTACTTGATCATGATGAATAAGTTTTTTGATTTGCTGTTGCATTCGGCTTGCCAATATTTTATTGAAGATTTTTGCATCTATGTTCATCATGGATATTGGCCTGAAGTTTTCTTTTCTTGTTGGGTCTCTGCTGGGTTTTGGTATCCGGATGATATTGGTCTCATAAAATGATTTGGGAAGTATTCCCTCTTTTTGGATTGTTTGAAATAGTTTTAGAAGAAATGGTACCAGCTCCTCTTTGTGTGTCTGGTAGAATTCGGCTGTGAACCCGTCTGGACCTGGGCTTTTTTTGTGTGGTAGGCTCTTAATTGCTGCCTCGACTTCTGACCTTGTTATTGGTCTATTCATAGTTTCAGCTTCCTCCTGGTTTAGGCTTGGGAGGACACAGGAGTCCAGGAATTTATCCATTTCTTCCAGGTTTACTAGTTTATGTGCATAGAGTTGTTTGTAATATTCTCTGATGATGGTTTGAATTTCTGTGGAATCTGTGGTGATTTCCCCTTTATCATTTTTTATTGCATCTATTTGGTTGTTCTCTTATTTTTAATCAATCTGGCTAGTGGTCTGTCTATTTTGTTGATCTTTTCAAAAAACCAGCTCTTGGATTTATTGATTTTTTGAAGGGTTTTTCGTGTCTCAATCTCCTTCAGTTCAGCTCTGATCTTAGTTATTTCTTGTCTTCTGCTGGGTTTTGAGTTTTTTTGATCTTGCTCCTCTAGCTCTTTCAATTTTGACGATAGGGTATCAATTTTGGATCTCTGCATTCTCCTCATATGGGCACTTATTGCTATATACTTTCCTCTAGAGACTGCTTTAAATGTGTCCCAGAGATTCTGGCATGTTGTGTCTTCGTTCTCATTGGTTTCGAAGAACTTCTTTATTTCTGACTTCATTTCATTGTTTACCCAGTCAACATTCAAGAGCCAGTTGTTCAGTTTCCATGAAGCTGTGCGGTTCTGGGTTGGTTTCTGTATTCTGAGTTCTAGCTTGATTGCACTATGGTCTGAGAGGCTGTTTGTTATGATTTCAGTTGTTTTGCATTTGTTGAGCAGTGCTTTACTTCCAATTATGTGGTCAATTTTAGAGTAGGTGTGATGTGGTGCTGAGAAGAATGTATATTCTGTGGATTTGGGGTGGAGAGTTCTGTAAATGTCTATCAGGTTTGCTTGCTCCAGGTCTGAGTTCAAGCCCTGGATATCCTTGTTGATTTTCTGTCTGGTTGATCTGTCTAATATTGACAGTGGAATGTTAAAGTCTCCCACTATTACTGTGTGGGAGTCTAAGTCTCTTTGTAAGTCATTAAGAACTTGCCTTATGTATCTGGGTGCTCCTGCATTGGGTCCATATATGTTTAGGATCGTTAGCTCTTCTTGTTGTATCGATCCTTTTACCATTATGTAATGGCCTTCTTTGTCTCTTTTGATCTTTGTTGCTTTAAAGTCTATTTTATCAGAGATGAGAATTGCAACTCCTGCTTTTTTTTGCTCTCCATTTGCTTGGTAAATCTTCCTCCATCCCTTTATTTTGAGCCTTTGTATATCCTTGCATGTGAGATGGGTTTCCTGGATACAGCACACTGATGGGTTTTGGATTTTTATCCAATTTGCCAGTCTGTGTCTTTTGATTGGTGCATTTAGTCCATTTACATTTAAGGTTAATATTGTTATGTGTGAGTTTGATACTGCCATTTTGATTCTAAGTGGCTGTTTTGCCTGTTAGTTGTTGTAGATTTTTCATTATGTTGATGCTCTTTAGCATTTAGTGTGATTTTGGAATGGCTGGTACTGGTTGTTCCTTTCTATGTGTAGTGCCTCTTTCAGGAGCTCTTGTAAAGCAGGCCTGGTGGTGACAAAATCTCTGAGTACTCGCTTGTTTGCAAAGGATTTTATTTTTCCTTCACTTATGCAGCTCAGTTTGGCTGGATATGAAATTCTGGGTTGAAAGTTCTTTTCTTTAAGAATGTTGAATATTGGCCCCCACTCTCTTCTGGCTTGTAGTGTTTCTGCCGAGAGATCTGCTGTGAGTCTGATGGGCTTCCCTTTGTGGGTAACTCGACCTTTCTCTCTGGCTGCCCTTAGTATTTTCTCCTTTATTTCAACCTTGTTGAATCTGACGATTATGTGCCTTGGGGTTGCTCTTCTTGCAGAATATCTTTGTGGTGTTCTCTGTATTTCCTGCATTTGAGTGTTGGCCTGTCTTGCTAGGTGGGGGAAGTTTTCCTGGATGATGTCTTGAAGATTATTTTCCAGCTTGGATTCATTCTCTTCGTCCCCTTTTGGTACACCTATCATACATAGGTTAGGTCTTTTCACATAGTCCCACATTTCTTGGAGACTTTGTTCATTCCTTTTTGCGCTTTTTTCTCTAATCTTGGTTTCTCATTTTATTTCATTGAGTTGGTCTTCGACTTCAGATATTCTTTCTTCTGCTTGGTCAATTCGGCTATTGAAACTTGTGCATGCTTCGCGAAGTTCTCGTATTGTGTTTTTCAGCTCCTTTAATTCATTCATATTCCTCTCTAAGTTATCCATTCTTGTTATCATTTCCTCATATCTTTTTTTAAGTTCCTTAGTTTCTTTGCATTGATTTAATACATGTTCTTTTAGCTCACAAAAGTTTCTCATTATCCACCTTCTGACGTCTAATTCCATCATTTCGTCACAGTCATTCTCCGTCCAGCTTTGTTCCCTTGCTTGTGAGGAGTTTTGGTCCTTTCTAGGAGGCAAGGTGTTCTGGTTTCAGGTGTTTTCCTCCTTTTTTCGCTGGTTTCTTCCCATCTTTGTGGGTTTATCCGCTTGTCGTCTGTGTAGTTGCTGACTTTTCGATTCGGTCTCTGAGTGGACACCCAGATTGTTGATGATGAAGTATTTCTGTTACTTGGTTTTCCTTCTACCAGCCTAGCCCCTTCGCTGTACGACTGCTGAGGTCCACTCCAGGCCCTGCTGTCTGGGGTGCACCTCTAGCAGCTGTGGCACAGTGAGGGATGCTACCCATTTCTTTTTCTGCTATCTTTGTCCCAGGATGATGCCTGCCAAATGTCAGTCTTTTGGATATAGAGGGGTCAGGGAGCTGCTTGAGGAGACAGTCTGTACTTTTTTGGAGCTCAATTGCTGAGCTGTGAGCTCTGTTGTTCATTCAGGGCTGTTAGGCTGCTATGTTTGATTCTGCTGCAACAGAGCTCATTAAAAAAACCCTTTTTTTCTCAAATGCTCTGTGTTGGGAGGTTCGGGCTTTATTTTTCGATGTCCTTTGAGGTGTCCTGCCCAGCTAGAAGGCAGACTAGCCACTGTTTGGCTGCCGAGGCTCCGCCCTGCTGTTGTGTGATTCGCCCTGTTCCTGCCGGCTCTGCTGTGGTCTCCGCCACGCCCTGCGGTGGAGTCTCTTCGTTGTAGCGTGTTGCCTCGGCAACGGCAGGCTGCGTCAGCAGTGGGCATGTATCTCAGTAGGGAATGGTTGCCTCGGCAACGGGAGGCTGCGTCAGCAGTGGGCGTGTATCTCAGTAGGGACGGGTTGCCTCGGCAACGGCTGGCTGCATCAGCAGTGGGCGTGTATCTCAGTTGGGGCGGGTTGCCTCGGTAGTGGTGGACGCCCCCTCCCCCACAGAGCGTCTCGGACCATCTGCTCGGGATAGTTTGAAGTCACGGTTTTGTTCGTCCCACTGGGTACCCCAAACGATCTGTCCCTGCAATCCCCTGGGCTGGCCTACTGTCCAAGTCTCATTCAGTCTCAAGTCCAGCCCTCTCAAGTCTCAGGTTGCCGGTTCAACAGGGCACCCGGACAAGCGCGCCCTGTAGGGATTGGTGGGTAGGGCCGACCACCGCCGCCCCAGCTGCCCCACATCTTTTTTACACCTGGGAATTTCCCCATTCTCTGGACAACAAAGATCCGTCTGGAAATGCGGCCCTGACTCATCCTCTGCGCATTCACTGAGAGTTTCAATCCTGGGTTGTTCTCACTGCGCATCTTGAGTCCCTAGAGATATGAACATTTTTAAAAACAAAAGGCTTAGGCAATGATACCTGAAATTTGTTCAAGTCTATAATAATTATCAATGGAAACTAGAAATCAAAATAGGAAGTACATCATCTGAGGCTATTTGTTCTTACAGTGAAAAGGCACTCCTTCATACCTGATAGCCATAATGCAGTGTTTAAACGTCATTAAAATGTAAAGTCCCTGCATTTCCATTATATAATATTGGAGAATATATAACTTCCATTCAATAATACTAACTGCTACCAGTCTTGAACACTTTGGTGTTGGGCACTGTGCAGAGGCTTTAATACATTAGGTTGTGTCATCTCTATAGTATGCTATGAGACAGACATTATTTCTCTTGTTTCATAGTTGTTGAAACTGGGAATTAGAGAAGGTAGGTAATCTAAGGTTATTCAGCCAACAATAGAAGACCCAGGCTTAAAACCCGATTTTTCTGACTCCAGAATCCATGCTATTAGCCACTAATCTACAAGCACTCCCCCTGTTCTGAAACCCAGATTTCATCTGTTTTATAATCTTTTCTCCTGGAAAGGTTGTTATGTGATATTTTAATCCTCTAAACTGAGATAAGCCTGATTGTGGGGCTTCTATGATGTGCAGTATATTTACAAAGAAGGAAACCTTATTAAGAAAAACTCTATGATATGTGCTGCTTACCTGCTTTGATCACTCTCAGAATCAGAATCTTGACTATCCAACACTAGCTATAAGTTTCTTAAGTTAGAATTTTATCATAATAACAAAAATATATGAGGCCAACAATCATATGAAAAAATGCTAATCGTCACTGATCATCAGAGAGATGCAAATCAAAACCACATTGAGATACCATCTCACGCCAGTTAGAATGGCGATCATTAAAAAATCTGGAGACAACAGATGCTGGAGAGGATGTGGAGAAAAAGGAACACTTTTACACTGTTGGTGGGAGTGTAAATTAGTTCAACCATTGTGGAAGACGGTGTGGCGATTCCTCAAGGCCTTAGAAATAGAAATTCCATTTGACCCAGCAATCCCATTACTGGGTATATATCCAAAAGACTATAAATCGTTCTACTATAAGGACACATGTACACGAATGTTCATTGCAGCACTGTTTACAATAACAAAGACCTGGAATCAACCCAAATGCCCATTGATAATAGACTGGATTGGAAAAATGTGGCACATATACACCATGGAATATTATGCAGCAATCAGAAATGATGAGTTTGTGTCGTTTGTAGGGACATGGATGAATCTGGAGAACATCATCCTCAGCAAACTGACACAAGAACAGAAAATGAAACACCGCATATTCTCACTCATAGGTGGGTGATGAAAAATGAGAACACATGGACACAGAAAGGCGAGTACTAAACACTGGGGTCTATTGGGGGGAAAACGGGAGGGCAAGTGGGAGGGGGAGGTGGGGAGGGATAGCCTGGGGAGAAATGCCAAATGTGGGTGAAGGGGAGAAGAAAAGAAAGCACACTGCCATGTGTGTTCCTACGCAACTGTCTTGCATGCTCTGCTCATGTACCCCAAAACCTATAATCCAATAAAAAATTTAAAAAAAAATAAAATAAAATAACAAAAATAATCATTCATTTATCCAACAAATATTTGTTGAGTATCCACCATGTGCAAAGCATTATTCTAGGGACCGTTGGGAATGATAGGTTCATGCCCCATTATATGCCAAGATATACTACAAACTATACAATATTTATAGTAAGCTTATTGTTTAGTTAAAAAAAAAAAACTTAGTACTATTACTTAATTTGGTTTTAAATGTCACTTTGATTAAACATTTCAAAGAATAAATAATACCTTATATTAGGTTGGTGCAAAAGCAATTGTTTTTGCCATTAAAAGTAATTGCAGCTCACACTCATAATCCCAACACTTTGGGAGGCCAAGGAGGGCAGATCACGAGGTCAAGAGATTGAGACCATCCTGGCCAAAATGGTGAAACCCTGTCTCTACTAAAAATACAAAAATTAGCTGGGTGTGGTGGTGTGCTCCTGTAGTCCCAGCTACTCAGGTGGCTGAGGTGGGAGAAATGCTTGAAACTGGGAGGCGGAGGTTGTAGTGAGCCGAGATTGCGCCATTGCACTCCAGCCTGGTGACAGAGCGAGACTCTGTCTCAATTTAAAAAAAAAAAAAGGAGTTGCAAAAATTACTTTTAATTTCCACAAAGTGAAAAGATGAGCCTTAGACTAAGACAAGATATTTGCAACATAAAACTTCCAAAAGACAAATAATACAATAGAAAATGGGCAATAGATCCGAAGAAGGTAATTCATAAAAGAATCTTCAATTGTCATATGATCTCATTAGTGATCACAGAAATCCCTTTAAAGCAACAATTAGGAAAACTTTAAAGTTTGAAAACACTGAATCCAGGATTCATAACTGGTGAGAGGGTAAGTCAACACAACTTCTTTGGGAAGATCTAATTAAAAGTGTGCATTCCTTATGATTTTGCAATTCTATATCTACGTAATAAAAGTTGTATACATGTGCACAAAAAGTCACTAGTGAGCTCACTGGGGCATTGTAATAGAGAAAAACATAAAGCAACTAAACATCAATCTGTAAGACAATTGAAATAATAATGATGTATTCACAGAGTGGAATACAATACCTAGCAATTAAAATGAAAAAGCAAGATTTATAATAATCAACAGGGATAGCCTTCAATGACATAATGTTCAATGGAATAAAGAAGGCAGAGAATGATACTGTTTATGTAATTTTTAAGGATATAAAAACAATTCCATATTTTTCTTATAAACACATGTATACAATAAAGGTGTAAAATCAGCCTGGAAGGATAAATACCAAATTTAAGGTGGTGGTTAATTCTAGACTATGGGAATGGGGAGGAGAACAAAAAGGACGTCACCATACTGGTAATGTCCATTCTGTTAACATATTTGTAATGCCATTCATATGTAAAGATGAATTATTAACAATTTGTAAACTCTAGGTGGTGAAAACAAGAATGCTTACTGTAAAATTATTTGTATTTACTGAACGTTTAATTTTTTTAAATAAAATCAAAAAGTACTACTGTGACCACTCTTGAAGAATAGATTGCAGAGAGGTGAGAAATCAATTCAGATCCAAGTATAACACGATGCTGGCTTGAACTAGCATTATAATAATGAAAATGGAAAGAAATTGACTAATCAAGTGATTTTCTGTAGGTAAAATTTTAGCAGATGCTGATGAACTGAATGTAAGGGGTAAAGAAAAGAAAGGAATGAAGGATATCTCCGAATTCTAAATCATTTTTCATATACAGATTTATTTCCTGCTTGGAGTTTGATCTTGTAAATAGTCCCTCAATTGGGTAAAAACATGAATAGCATGAAACTACTTGTACAGTTCCATTAAATGTCACTCAAAATAAATCCTTGGAACAATTACTGATTAATAATTTCAGGTATAAATGTAAGAAACTTATACTTCCACATCTGGTTGAAAAGCGCTTTATCCACAAATAAGGCAAAGTGAAGGCACTAACAGGACTTGGGTATTACTGGCCATATTTCATGCTTTTTTATTCCCTGGAGTTCAACCTTCTTTTCTGCTTGGCCAAAACATGGCATGTAAGCTAGAGGTGGGTCACAGGGACAAAGGCTGGAGAATGGCAGCCATATTCATTTATGCCTTCTTTAGAAAGTGATCGTGAGAAACACATTCATCCATCCAAACCCAAAGAATGGACTTGGAGACACAAAGAACAGTGGAAGCAAGATTTTCAATGGCAGTCTTGCAAGATTGGGTGTCTGGCAGGCAGACACACCCAGGGCAGTTGCAGCAGGTAATTTATCTCGTAGCACCAAGTCCCTACCCCAGTTCCTCATTGGTCAAGTACTATGGGATTACAATCTTTCCTGAGGGCACCTACGTTTTATTATCCTCCTTATAAGGTTATACCCGTCTCCTGCCCCGCTTAAGTTTTGATTTCCCAAAAACGAAACTTTCTTCCCTCCTTGACATTCTGTTAGCGTATGGTGACTTTCTAGGTACATGAGCTGTGCGGTTTGTTACAACTGCAAGCTGGCTGCAAGTCCTTAGATTTCTCATGCTTCGAAAATTGACCATTTCAAATGTTGTTTTCACATGATTATCCCACAAAATTTGAGAAAATTGATATCAAATGAAACGGCAGGTCTTGAGGAATCCCTGGAGGTTTCACTTGAATACCCAAGGAGAAAACATTTTACAGTGGTAAGGGGTTCATGAACCTGGAAATGGGGTTTATAAAGGGATGCTTACAAAGGTTTAGTTTTCCAGACTCAGCTAGTATTTGCATTTCCCACAGAAAATGTATATTTGTATAAAATTGCGTAATGTATTTACTGCCCATGTCTCCCATTAGAATATAAATTCCAACTGGGTGGGAATCTTTACTGGTCTTGGACACTTCTTTTTTTTTTTCAGTGGCCCATGCTGGAGCACAGTGACATGATCTCAGATCACTGCAACCTCCGTCCCCCAGGTTCAAGCGATTTTCCCACCTCAGCCTCCTGAGTAGCTGGAATTACAGGCACCTGCCATCATGCCTGGCTAATTTTCATATTTTTAGTAGAGATGGGGTTTCACCATGTTGGCCAGGCTGGTCTTGAACTCCTGACCTCAGGTGATCCACCCACCGTGGCCTCCCAAAGTACTGGGATTACAAGAGGGAGCCACTGGGCCAGGCCTTGGTCACTTCTTAGTTAAATGAATTCGATAAATGCAAAGTCCTACTTGCTGACAGGTTGTCTTTACAGTACAAATATGTTTTCTTTTACCCACATGATGAACTTTACATCAATAGTGCTTCCTGCTATTGGCAATGGGACAAAGGATGAAAACTATAGCTGGTGAAAAAAATAACTGCAGAGGGTTGAGGCGTATGTTGCATTTACGCTCTGCAATGTTTGCTGTATTAGTTTTGTATCACTGCTATAATAAAATACCACACATCCTATGACTTAAAGCAGCACAAATTTATTATTTTACAGTCCGGAAGTGAGAAGTTTTAAATGTGTCTTACGCTAAGATTCATCTACAGGCTCTAGGGGAGAATCTGTTTCCTGGCCTTTCGGCTTTAGACTGCCTGCAATTCTTGGCTCATGCCCTCTTTCTCCATCTTCAAAGAAGATCACTCCATCCTCTGCTTCTGTTGGCATAGCTCCTCTCTCTGACTCTGGCCTCCTTGGTCTCCCTCTTATAAGGCTATTTGTAATTGTATTTGGCCAATCTGGATAATCTAGAATATTCTCTCCGTCTCAAGATCCTTAAGTTAATCACATTTGTAGTCTGTTTTGCCATGGAAGGTAACATATTTGCAGGTTCTAGAAATTTGGATGTGAACATTTTTTAAAGGGGAAACGTTCACATCCAAATCCCTAGAGCCTGCAAATATGTTATCTTCCATGGCTATCCTGTCTACCACCGCTATTTAAAAATCTCACTTGCATTGAAATTTTCACTCTTTGCTCACTCACTACTGTTGCTTCAGTGGCAAAAATACTGAAAATTTAGAGGCACACAGCAGAATCAAAACGATTTATTCCCATCTCGACTGATAAGTTCTTCATTGTCTTGATAACAAACAGGAGGAAGGGAGAACATTATGGTTTTTATCAACTATTTTAAAAGACTGTAATATAAGCTATAAAAAATAATGCTCAAGTTGTGAGATAGATTTGCACCTCACCTGGCATTTCTTACCTTCTATGCTGAAATTTTCTTTTCAGTTACATTCAAATGTGTTTTGTGCTTCAAGGCAGCAAACGGTAGGGCAGGCTTTTAGTCACAAGGATGTTGCCTTTATTCTCAACAGTTTTATAGCTTCTTTTTTGGAATTGTCTTTAAAGACAGTTCACTAGACACACAGGAAAGCATGGCTCGTTATTTTAAGGTCACGAGGTACTTTGCTTGCTCTGTCTTCTTCCCTTCCCCATTGTTTCAGTCCAGTTAGCTTCATCTCCACTCTTTCCTCTGCTGATGTTAGTGCCAGAGATCTGTGAGGCTGAGAGGAAGGCCTGGGGAGCCCAGAGTGTGGAAGGGCGCAGGAAGAGCCTGAGGCTAACACAGAGCTTACAAGGTAGCAAACTGTAATGTACGGTTGTGTGGTCCAGTTCATTTTATGTACTATTAAATAACAATATTCAATAAGTTGCTTGAGTATCAAAGTCATGTCATTAAAATACAAGTGTATTGAGAACTATAAGTAACATAATCTAAATTTCTATTAGTTGTCAATGTAAATATTATCTTAAATAAAATGTATACCCAGACTTTTTGATGTGTTGCTTTTTAATAGGGGAGCTGGGATCAGTAAAAGAGAGACTTGAAAAATGTTGGAAATTTTCTGTACTGATTCTTCTCAAAGTATGTCTCAGTTTAGAGATTTTCTTAGAACAGCTCTATGATTCAAAGCTTTTCAACTTCAGTAATGAAAATTTCCTAGTTAGGTAGGTACATGGATAAATTTAAAACATTTTAGTAATGGCATCATATGAAATATTTGTACTATATAATATAGTTTACAAATATTTTTGAATACTAGAGTTATTAAATATAAACACAATTTACAAACCTTTTGATACTTTCAATTGTTGAATTTACAGAATATTTGGGCAGATTCTTTCAGAGGCCCCATTCAGAAGAAAGTTTCTATTATATATATGTATATATACATACATATATATGCGTATATGTATATATATATATATATATATATAGAGAGAGAGAGAGAGAGAGAGATGTATAATATTCTCCTCATAAACCAATTAAGATTACTAGTCCATGGCCGAGGTGGCTCATGCCTATAATCCCAGCACTTTGGGAGGCTGAGGCAGACAGATCACGAGGTCAAGAGATAGAGACCATCCAGGCCAACATGGTGAAGCCCCATCTCTACTAAAAATACAAAAATTAGCTGGGCATGGTGGAGCATGTCTGTAATCCCAGCTACTCGGGAGGCTGAGGCAGCAGAATTGCTTGAACCCAGGAGGCAGAGTTTGCAGCAAGCCAAGATCACGCCACTGCACTACAGTCTGGGTGACAGAGAAACTCTGTCTCAAAAAAAAAAAGATTACTGGTCAATAAAATATATTTGTTATATATATATATATACACACACACACACACACACACACACACAGACATGTTTTCCTCATAAATCAATTAAGATCACTATTCAATAAAATATGTCCATAACTGAAGAGTAATCAAATGAAGTGCAATAATAGTCCTATTTTAGGCTATAATTTCACATAAGAAAATTGCTTTTTTCTTTTTCCTTACAGGACAGATGACCTCTATTTAACAAAACTGCCTACATCCTAATTAGTTGCTGCTCTCACTGTGTCTTTCAGAATAACCTAATTTGGTCCCAAAGCCATCAGAAAACATGAAATAAGTGAACCATGTAACAAGAGCTTCTAGAAAAATTAAGAAAACTGTATTAGGCTATTCTTGCATTGCTATAAAGAAATGTCTGAGATGGGGTAATTTATAAAGAAAAGAGGTGGTACTCCACATGGCAAAAGCTGGAGCAAGAAAGGGAATAGGGGAGGGAGATGCCAGATACTTTCAAATGACCAGATCTTGTGGGAACTCAGAAGGAGAGAGTTCACTTATCACCAAGGGGTTGGCCCAAGCCATTCACAAGGAATCTACCTCCATGATCCAACTATCTCCCACTAGGCTCCACCTCCAACACTGGGGATTACAATTCAACATGAGATTTGGACAGGGACACAGAGCCAAACCATGTCCAAAACAAAAATACAAAAACTTGCTATTTGGCTTCCTTTGACGGCTCATCTCTTGCTATAATAATAAAAAGCTCTAGGCCAGGCATAGTGGCTCACACCTGTAATCTTAGCACTTTAGGAGGATCAGGTCAGGAGTTTGAGACCAGCCTAATCAACATGGTGAAACCCGGTCTCTACTAAAAATACAAACAAATTAGCTGGGCGTGGTGGTATGCACCTGTAATCCCAGTTACTTGGGAGGCTTAGGTGGAGAACTGCTGAAACCAGGGAGGTGGAGGTTGCAGTAAGCTGAGATCATGCCACTGCACTCCAGTCTGGACGACAGAGCAAGTCTCTGTCTCAAAAAAAGAAAAAGCTCTAAATTCTAAATCCACACTGTCCAACTTGCAGCCAGTCTCTGCATGTGAACATTAAGCATTTAAGTGTGCTTAGTGTGAACTGCAATGTGCTGCAGGTATAAAATACACATCAGATCTCAAAGACTTAGAGTCAAAGAAGAATGTAGGGGAGGTTGGCAAGATGGCCAACTAGAAGCAGCTGGTATGTGTGGCTCATGGAGAGGATCAGAAGAGGCAAGTAAATACAACACCTTCAGCTGAAACATCCAGGTACTCGTATTGGTATTAATCAAGGAAACAACTCTACCTACAGAGAATGAAGAAAAGCAAGACAGGGCAATGGCCACCTGGGACCAACATGAAGACAGGGTATCCTCCTCTGCACAGGGAAGTGCTGAGTGAATGAGTAATCCTGGGAAACCATGCTTCTCCCACAGATCTTTGTAACCCTCAGGTCAGATTTTCCCATGAACCCACTCCACCAGGGCCTTCTGTCTTCAGTCTGACAGAGGTACGTGGAATCTTAGCAGAGCAGCCACGCAGGCATGTGTGGAGACCCTGGAGGCTTAGATACCTGAGTTTCTCACAAAAGTAGCAAAGAAGGAGGTTAGACTCTTGAACATATGCCTAGAAAAGAGGCTGAATCCAGGGTGCTGAGTGGCAGCAGGCCATAGGCCCATTTCCATGGCACCTCACAACATGACACCCTTGGAATTCCAGCCAGCTACTACAAGCAGCATTGCACCTCCTTAAGGAGTTTCCAGGGGGAGGGGCCAGGGCCACCATCTTTGCTATTCAGGCACCTTAGCTGTTCCAGCCTTTAGGCTTTGGAGAGTCTGAGCCAACCCGGCACAGAAAGGATCCCCCAGCACAGAGCAGTTGCTCCAGCAAAACGTAGACTGACTGCTGATTTGGTTTGTTTGTTTGTTTGTTTTTGTTGAGATGGAGTTTTCGCTCTTGTTACCCAGGCTGGAGTGCAATGGTGTGATCTCGGCTCACCACAACCTCCACCTCCTGGGTTCAGGCAATTCTCCTGCCTCAGCCCCCTGAGTAGCTGGGATTACAGGCACGTGCCACCATGCCCAGCTAATTTTTTTTTTGTATTTTTAGTAGAGACGGGGTTTCATCATATTGACCAGGATGGTCTCGATCTCTTGCCCTCGTGATCCACCCGCCTTGGCCTCCCAAAGTGCTGGGATTACAGGCGTGAGCCACCGTGCCCAGCCAACTGACTGCTGTTTAAACTGCATGGCCCATCCAAGCAGTTAAAGATGTTAGAGATGGAGTCTTGCTCTATTGTCAGGCTGGAGTGCAGTGGCCAATCCTGGATCACGGCAACTTCCGTTTTCCAGTTTCAAGCAATTCTCCTGCCTCAGCCTCCCGAGTAGCTGGGTTACAGGCCTGCACCACCACGCCGGCTAATTTTTTTTGTATTTTTAGTAGAGATGGGGTTTCACTATGTTGGTCAGGAAGGTCTTGATCTCTTGACCTCGTGATCCGCCTGCCTCAGCCTCCCAAAGTGCTGGGATTACAGGTATGAGCCAGTATGCCTGGCCAGCCAGACTGCTTTTTTAAGGCAGTCCTGATTTCTTTCCTCCACACTGAACAAGACCTCCCAGTCAGGGTCTCCAGCCACTTCCTACAGGTGCCTTTGGGTGAACAACAGGTCTGTACCTATCTGGGACAAAGCTCCCAGAGAGGACAGGCTGCCATCTTTGCTGTTTTGTAGCCTTCACTGGTGAAACTCCCAGGTTCTGGAAAATCTGAAGTGACTAGGGACTGGCGTGAGCCCCAAGCTTACTGCAGCAGCCCTACGGAAAGTGGCCAGACTGTTATGTGGGTGCCCATTCCCATATGTCCTTATCGGTCAGGTCCTCCAGGCCTGGGCCTCCAGATATCTCCTGCCAGAACTATCAAACCAGTACCAACTCAGCGACTTCCTGGACAAGGCCTCTAGGGGCAACTGAAAGCCTCTCTGACACTGCCTCTGCAGTGGAACTGCCCTTGCCTCCCTTGGACTAACAAAGGAGCAAAAACCCTAAGTGCCTTATCCACACCTCCAACAAGCTGTAGTTGACCCAAGGAGAGGAGGCTAGTCTGTTTCCCATGGGTCCATACATGCCCCATGGCTCATCACCAGACAGGGAACACCTGGCCTGGGCCCTCAGTACAAACCCTCCATCTTGGGCTGATTGCACTGAGTGATTGCTGACCTGTAGCCCTCTCGGGTGGAGCCCCCAGCAGTCAAGCAAATGACCCTTGGCCACAACCATTACTAAGATGTCTTTGTCTTCTGCCTCTAAGCTGGGGAAAGAACATAAACACTGAGATCGTCCCAGACTGCCAGTGGGCAGCCCAGGAGTGCCAAGTTGTGAACTACAGCCAACATTTAAGGAGAAGTGGAACCCATACTTTCAGACCACTGAGAGGAAACACAGCTCCAACTATGAGGAAACACAGGAGAGCCACACAACTGAGCAAGAGTCAAACAACTGACCAGTAAGCCTAAGTGTCACCTGCTGGATCACACCCCAAAGTTTCAACACCAAAAATACCTCACTAACATATTTCCCTCTGAAACCAGAGATAAGAAGTCAGCTTCAAATAAAAAGCATAGCTACATGAAGCCTCGGCCCTGTGAAAACATCCAGAAAAGAAGTCTATAGACTGTACTCAATCTACATTGCAGTTAAAGGAACACCCACACACAAAGGTGAGAGAGAACCAACACAAGAACTCTGGTAACTCAAATGGCCAGAATGTCACATATTCTCCAAATGACTACACCAGTTCTCCAAGAATTCTTAACGAGGCTGAACTGGCTGAAATGACAAAAATAGAATTCAGAATATGGATAGGAACAAAGATAACCGAGATTCAGGAGGATGGTAAAACCCAATCCAAGGAAAATAAGAATCACGATAAAGTGATACAGGAGCCGAAGGACAAAATAGGTGGTATAAAAAAATAACATATTAGGTCCAACAGAGCTTAATAACACAACACAAGAACTCCACAATGCAATCACAAGTACAAACAGCAAAATAAACAAAGCTAAGGCAAGAATCTCAGAACTTGAAGACTGGTTCTCTGAAATAAGACAGTCAGATAAAAAATAAAGAAAAAAGGATAAAAAATAATGAACAAAACCTTGAGAAGCATGGAATTCTGTAAATAGGCCAAATCTATGAATCAGTGGCATCCCTAAAATGGAGGGGTAGAAAGCAAACAACTTGAAAAATATATTTTAGGATATCATCCATGAAAATTTCCCCAGTGTTGCTAGAGAGGCCAACAGTCAAATTCAGGAAATACAGAGACCTCCTGCCAGATTCTACACAAGAAGATCATCCCCCAAGAAAATCTGACATAATCATCAGATTTTCCGAGGTCACAATGAAAGAAAAAGTATTAAAGTCAACTGGAGAGAAAGGGCAGATCACCTACAAACTGATCCCCATCAGGCTACAGTAGACCTCTCAGCTGAAATTCTACAAGCCAGAAGAGACTGGGAACTATATTCAACATTCTTTTTTTTTTAATTGCATTTTAGGTTTGAGGGTATATGTGAAGAACATGCAAGGTTGTTGCATAGATACACACATGGCAGTGTGATTTGCTACCTTCCTCCTCTTCACCTATATCTGGCTTTTCTCCCCATGCTATCTCTCCCCAACTCCCCATCCCCCACTGTCCCTCCCCTATTCCCCCCCACAGACCCCACTGTGTGATGTTCCCCTCCCTGTGTCCACGTGTTCTCACTGTTCAACAACCACCTATGAGTGAGAACATGTGGTGTTTGATTTTCTGTTCTTATGTCAGTTTGCGGAGAATGATGGCCTCCAGGTTCATCCATGTCCCTACAAAGGACATGAACTCATCGTTTTTTATGGCTGCATAGTACTCTATGGTGTATGTGTGCCACATTTTTCTTGTCCAGTCTATCATTGATGGGCATTTGGGTTGGTTCCAGGTCTTTGCTATTGTAAACAGTGCCACAATGAACATACGTGTACATGTGTCTTTATAATAGAATGATTTATAATCCTTTGGACATATACCCAGTAACGGGATTGCTTGGTCAAATAGAATTTCTATTTCTGGATCCTTGAGGAATCGCCACACTGTCTTCCACAATGGTTGAACTAATTTACACTCCCACCAACAGTGTAAAAGTGTTCCTATTTCTCCACAACCTCTCCAGCATCTGTTGTCTCCAGATGTTTTAATGATCGCCATTCTAACTGGCGTGAGATGGTATCTCAATGTAGTTTTGATTTGCATTACTCTACATTCTTAAAGAAAAAAAGTTTTCACCAAGAATTTCATCCCAGCTGTATTAGTCTATTTTCAGTCTGCTAATAAAGACATACCTGAGACTGGGCAATTTACAAAAAAAAAAAAAAGGAATTTAATGGACTCACAGTTCCACATGGATGGGGAGGCCTCACAATCATGGAAGGTGAAAGGCATCTCACTTGGTGGCAGACAAGAGAAGAGTGAGGAAGAAATGAAAGCAAAAAACTCATTATAAAACCATCAGATGGGCGGGGTGCAGGGGCTCACGCCTGTAATCCCAGCACTTTGGGAAGCCAAAGTGGGCAGATCATGAAGTCAAGAGATTGAGACCATCAAGGCCAACATGGTGAAACCCTGTCTCTATTAAAAAATACAAAAACTTAGCTGGGCGTGGTGGCGCACACCTGTAGTTCCAGCTACTCGAGGGGCTGAGGCAGGAGAATTGCTTGAACCCAGGAGGCGGAGGTTGCAGTGAGCCAAGATTGTGCCACTGCTCTCCAGCCTGGCGCCTAGTGACAGACTGAGACTCTGTTTCAAAAAAAAAAAAAAAAAAATCAGGTCTGGTGAGACATATTTACTACCACAAGAATAGTATGCAGGAAACTACCCCCATGATTCAATAATCTCCCACTGGGTCCCTCCCGTAACTCGTGGGAATTATGAGAGAACAATTCAAGATGAGATTTGGGTGGGGACACAGAGCCAAACCACATTATTCCACCCTGGCCCCACCCAAATCTTATGTCCTTATATTTCAAAACTAATCATGCCTTTCCGACAGTCCCCAAAATTTTAACACACTTAAGCATTAACTCAAAAGTCCACAGTCCAAAGTTTAAAGTTTAAAATTTACATATGTGGGCCGGATGTGGTGGCTCACGTCAATAATCCCAACACTTTGGGAGGGCAAGATGGGCAGATCACTTGAAGTCAGGAACTTAAGACCAGCCTGGCCAACGTGGCAACACTTCATCTCTACTAAAAATACAAAAAATTAGCTGGGCATGGTGGTACTCACCTGTAATCCCAGCTACACAGGAGGCTGAGGCAGGAAAACTGCTTGAACCTGGGTGACAGAGGTTACAGTGAGCTGAGATTGTGCCATTGCACTCCAGCCTGGGTGACAGAGTGAAACTCCATCTAAAAAAAATCAACCAAACAAAAAAAAAAACATATTTGGCTCACACTTGTAGCTCATAGTATTATTATTATTATTATTTTGAGATGGAGTCTTGCTCTGTCTCTAGGCTGGAGTGCCAAAGTGCAATCTTGGCTCACTGCAACCTCCGCTTCCCAGGTTCAAGTGATTCCCCTGCCTCAGCCTCCCAAGTAGCTGGGATTACAGGTGCACACCACTAGACCCAGCTAATTTTTTTTTATCTTTAGTAGAGACAGGGTTTCACCATGTTGACCAGGCTGGTTTCAAACTCCTGACCTCAGGTGATCCGCACACCTCAGCCTCCCAAAGTGCTGGGATTACAGGCGTGAGCCACCACGCCCAGCTGCTCATATTACATTTCTTTCGGACAGCACTATTCTAAATCATAAGCGCAATGTTTTTTCCTGTACAATCAGATAGCTTCACTACCAAGTAGATTTGTTTAAATGAGTTTCAGTATCCTTATGCATTAAAATACCTTTAATTCAAAATATTTTAAAAGCATTAGCTATTGAATCACCATCTCCTGAGAATAGCTATGTCCCCCATGTTCCAAAGGCAGTGCACAGAGATTTAAATGACTGACAATTGTCGATGTTGTACAGGTGCTCTAAATCTATATCCAGATTAAATTACAATGTCTTCAATTTTTTCTTTGTACAGTTCCTTTAGAGAAGCAAGGGTCATTTTATCTAAAAAACAAAACAAAAGATTTGTCTAGAAAAAAGCAAATCATTGATCCTAGAAAAAAGGCTAACAAACAGGAGCTTAAATAATGAATCTCAACAGATTTTTCCTCAACCACAGTAAAAGACAAGAAAAACCTCAATCAATTGCTGTGGCTGAAAAAATTGTTATAACAAAAAAGCTACCGAAATTCTCACCAATTCCAGTGCTCTACAAAGAATTCCTTCTAAATTATGTTTACAGAAGGACAAGTTTGTTGGTTTTCAACAATAAATGTAGTCGTCTCCCTCTTTCTTCTCTCCATATATATATATCATATATAGCTACCCATATATTCATATATAATGTATCGATATTTTACATATATCCATCCATCCATCCCCAGAGAACTGAAACCTAGACTTTTTTAATAAGCTTCAAAAAGTTCCCTTTTCCCACAGCTAACATCATACTCAACGGTGAAAAGCATTTCCTCTAAGAGATCAGGAACAAGACAAGGATGTTCACTCTCATCACTTCTGTTCAACATAGTATTGCAAGTCCTAGTCAGAGTAATTAGGCAAAATAAAAATAAAAATAAAAGACTTCCATATAGAAAAGGAAGAAATTCAAGAAGTGTCTCTGTTTGCTAATGACATGACTTATACATAGAAAACCCTAATTTTCTACATCTACTGACAAAATAGAAGCCAATGGAACATAAGTAGTCATGATCAAATTTTCATTACATAGTTATCCCAATCACAAAGTCACTATTGCAATTTGAAATTACCCTGAGAAATAGGGATCTCTGAGACAATTCCAATGGCCATGGGGAATAGATTTATTTATAGCAGTTCATATATTAAAGCAGTTTTACCAACATTATGTGCATTTGGGTCCCAAAATAACACTGGAAATAGGCTCAGGGAACTGAATGACTTGCTCTAAGTCCTCCAGCTAGCAAGAAAACTCAGATTCAAACTCCTGTGCCCCTTCATATGCCACATTTCCTTGATACAATAGTCCCTCCTTAGGCTCGGTTTTGCTTTCATGGTTTCACTGCTTTCCATGGTTTCATTTACCTAAGGTCAACTGCAGTCCAAAAACATTACATGGAAAATCTCAGAAATAAACAATTTACAGTTTTTACTTTGTGCACTGTTCTGAGACACATGATGAAATCTGGCACCATCCCACTCCTTCCTACCTGGGACATGAATCATCCCTTTATCAAGTGTACATGCTGTAGACCTGACCCTCTTGTTAGACACTTAAGTAGCCTTCTCAGTTATCCAACTGACTGGTTTATGATCATGCTTGTATTCAAACTACCTCTGTTTTACTTAACAATGGCCGCAAAATGCAAGAGTAGTGATGATGGAAATTCAGATATGCCAAAGAAAGCCTGTAAAGTGTTTCCTTTAAGTGAAACGGTGAAAGTTATCGATTTAAAGAAAAAAAATAGCATGCTCATGTCTACTGTAAGAATGACTCTTCTATATATGAAACTGTGAAGAAGAAAAAAGAAATCCCAGCACTTTGGGAGGCCGAGGCGGGCAGATCATGAGGTTAGGAGGTCAAGACCAGCCTGACCAACATGGTGAAACCCCATTTCTACTAAAAATACAAAAATTAGCCAGGTGTGGTGGCACATACCTGTAATCCCAGATACTCAGGAGGCTGAGGCAGGAGAATCGCTTGAACCCGGGAGACGGAGGTTGCAGTGAGCTGAGATTACACCACTGCACTCCAGCCTGGGTGACAGAGTGAAACTCTGCCTCAAAAAAAAAAAAAAAAAAGATAGTTTTGCCGTCACACCTTATATTGCAAAAGTTATGACCACAGTGTGTGGTAAGTGCTTAGCTAAGATGAAAAAGGCTGAAAATATCCAATAATCTGATTTTAAAATGGCAAGACATCTGAATACACGTCTCAAAAGAAGACATACAGATAGCAAACGAGTATATGAAAAAATGCTCCACATCAGAGAAATGCAAATCAAAACTATAATGAGATATCATCTCAACCCAGTTAAAATTTATACAAAATACAAGCAGTAACAAATGCTGGAGAGGATGTGCAGAAAAGGGAACCCTCACACACTGTTGATGGGAATGTAAATTAATAGAGCCACTATGGAAAACAGTATGGAGGTCCCACAAATATACTAAAAATAGAAGTATCATATGATACAGCAATCCCATTGCTAGGTAAATGCCCCCCAAAAATGAAGTCAGTATATCAAAGAGATATCTGCACACTCATGTTTATTGCAGCAGTAGTAACAATAGCCAAGATTTAGAAGCAACCTAAGTGTCCATCAACAGATGAATGGATAAAGAAAAGAACTGTTCAGCCATAAAAAAGAATGAAATCCGGTCATTTGCAACAACATCGATGGAAACAGAGGTCATTATATTCAGTGAAATAAGCAAGGACAGAAAAACAAACTTTTGCATATTCTCACTCGTTTGTGGGAGCTAAAAATTAAAACAACTGAACTCCTGGAAATATGGTTACCACAAGTTGGGAAGGGTAGTGAGGGGAGCAGGGGTAGGGAACAGAGAGGGTTGATGGATACAAAATTTGTTTAGAGAGAATGAATAAGACCTACTATTTGATAGCACAACAGGGTGACTATAGTCAATAATAACTTAATTGTACACTTTTATTTTTTATTTTTGAGACAGAGTCTTTCTCTGTCACCTGAGCTGGAGTGCAGTGGCATAATTTCGGCTCACTGCAACCTCCGCCTCCCAGATTCAAGCGGTTCTCCTGCTTCAGCCTCCCAAGTAACTGAGATTACAGGCGCCCGCCACCACACCCAGCTAACTTTTTTGTATTTTTAGTAGAGATGGGGTTTCACTATGTTGGCCAGGCTGGTCTCGAACTCCTGACCTCGTGATCCGCCTGCCTCAGCCTCCCAAAGTGCTGGGATTACAGGGGTGAGCCACCACACCAGCCAACTGTACATTTTTAAATGGGTGTAATTACACTGTTCACAACACAAAGGATACATGCTTCAGGTGATGGCTAACCCATTTACCCTGAGGTGATTATTTGGCATTGTATGTCTGTATCAAAATGTCTAATGTACACCGTAAATATACATGCCTACTATGTACCCACAAAAATTTAAAACATTTTTTAAAATATGGAAAAGGGATTACCGTAACTATGTACAGACAGAGAGGTGAGGTGGTGAAGGAAGAAACTATGCGAAGTATAGAACTAGTTTGAGTAGCATCAAGGGACATTATCTCTTTTAGCAAGTGAAAGGAATCTGAAGAAATTAGATTGCTATAGCTGTTTCAATGAAGAAAGGTTAAAGAAATGTCTTACATTTTTGTGTGGTGTATGCTTTTGCCAGGTTGGATAAAATAAAAAGTGAGACTTTCAGCAGATAAGACAAAGGGTCTGACCCATGTTGTAGTAAAACTTCCAGGGATTTCTCCTTACTAAGGTGCAGTGTGTTCACCCTATAATTCCCCTTTTGGTCTTCATTTAGAAATGCTTTTATTTCCATTATGATTTCTGAGGATGTGACCACATAATGTCAATATGTTATCTTGGTATAGAATTTCAGACCATCTATCTGATAAACTGTTTTAACAATTCTTTTCATCACAAGCTTAACAGGTATTGATGTCACATCTCTTAATTCCTAAGACAATTAGAAGACAAGGCATCAATACTTGCTATGCTTGTGGTTATTGGAGAGATGGATGGTAGTGCACAGTGAGGTCATGAAATATTGTTGGAATTAAGTATTTGACAAATCAAAGTGTGTGGTTAGGCAAACCCATATACGACATTCAATCTATGTTCAATAAAAAGGTTCCGGACAGAATTTATAGTAAATTTTTTAGAAGAGCCTTTTTTGGTTTGGTTTTTGCTGAAGTGGGGCACTTGAGACATAATACAGTGGCAAGTGATTTTGTAAGGGACTTGCTTACCTCATTACATGACACTCTTCAATTAACTGTTTCTCGAGATCTTTTATGAACACCTCTTATCTAACTGGCTATCTCAAGTGTGCCTTAGGAAAAGAAAACAAGGCAGCTGGACTTTTACAGCTCTTATACCCCCTTCTCTGTCTTAACATTTCTGGCAGGAGAAGGAAGTGAGCCAAGGAATGACTCGAAGAGGAGAGGCTCTGAGGAAGATAGGACCAGTTTTTAGTAAATGTGCATTTGGCCTTCAGATAAAGTCCTTTATAAGGGTAAGAGCTCCAGTATACTGCAAGGATGCAGGTTTCATCCATCTATCTACTTTTGGCATTTTTGTTATTTTGTTATTTCCTCCCAAAGGGATTCTTGCTTTTCTCTATAGGCTACATAGGAAGTTGAAAAAGCTGGAAAAGCAATTTTCTTTTCCTTTCCTTCTCAACCATTTCCCTGCTTTGACACAAGGTCCCTGCTTTGTTCTTGGCAGGGAGGGACAGGGTTGGGGCAGGCCATCTCTGAGACAGCCCTCTCCCCCTCCAGGAAACTAAGGCAAGTTCATTTTAACAAGAAACTCATTAAAGACCTAGAAATGCTTTTAACAATTAACTATATTTTCCTTTAGTAAAAAAAAATTCAGATTGAGCTTATGGACTCTAACAAATATTTTCACCTTCATGTCAGTCTGGACTTCCTCTATTAGAGTGAATTTATCTACTGAAAATGCTAACACAGAGAATGCAATATTTCAGCTTGGTTAGTTAGCACAGCTATTGTCTTCTAATCTTAAATGGCCAATTTAGTAATAGTTCTTTTTTTCACCCTCTGCCAAAAGTAATTTTAATTAAATCTGCCTTTTTTACATGGTATTACCATACTGTTATCAAAAGAATACTGTTTTACAAGATATTTTGAAATAAAACAATTTCAAAAACATCTAATGTTTTTCATTTCTCTTGTAGAAAGCTGTCTATAGTGTGCCTGAGCCTTTTTTAAGTAGTAGACAACTCAACTGCTAGCTTATGCTTCCTCCAAACCCTCCCGCATACTGGACTCCCCAGTAAATAAATGGGTATTTCTTTTCCATCCTATGACATAGCCTGTTGTTTATGTGCAACCACTTGACTTGCTAGAGGATAGAGACAATGAATAAGCAATACAGTCTTGGTGACGGAGATTATTTCTACACAGGGTATTCTTATTTCTCTTAAAGTTATGCAGTCAGGTTTTCACAGCAGCAGTTCATTACAATACATTATGAGGAAAAATATTGAGGCAGCAAAATATAATCTAATATATTCTAAGAATTTGCTTTTGATGTATATTGCAAAGCATTAGAATAAATATTTCTAAAGAATTTTTAAAAATCAGACTTTTTCTAATTTTTGATATGAAACCATATCCTGCAAATTAACATATAACTTTTAGTTGCAGTAATGTGGCTTTTTTTTTTTTTTTTTTTTTTTAGTAAACAAATGAGGTAGCGCACTGTCAACCTGGATAACACCAGTGCTGGTGAGAGTACAGGGAAACAATCTCTTTTCCACACTGCTAATAATGACACCTCTCCCAGGATGATTTGTGTCAGACGTCTTGGATTCTGCATACTCTTTGACCCAATCTTCTGAGTTAAGCATTATTATTCCCTTTGTAGATAAAGAAACTGAAATTCAAAGAGACTAACTTTCCAAGGTCATAAAACAAATTAGTAGCAAAGCTGGGATTCAAACTTCCAGCTATCTGATCCAAAGCTTACATGGAACTTCTACACCATAAATCTCATTCAATAATGTAGAATTTGTTTTTGAAAGTTTTACACAATGGAATAATATGCAACAATTTAACATGTTGTACAAGAATATATAATGACACAGAAAAATGTTTGCAAAATTATAAATAGCAAATGTAAAATTAAAAACTATCATTTTAATTTTATTAAAGATACATAAATATCAAAATAAAATTATTTTGATATTTTATGAGCTGGGCACAGTGGCTCACGCTTGTAATCCCAGCACTTCGGGAGGCCGAGGAGGGCAGATCACCTGAGGTAAGGAGTTCAAGACCAGCCTGACCAACATGGAGAAACCCCGTCTCTACTATAAATACAAAATTAGCTGGGCGTGGTGGTGCATGCCTATAATCCCAGCTGCTCAGGAGGCTGAGGCAGGAGAATCACTTGAACCTGGGAGGCGGAGTTTGTGGTGAGCCGAGATTGTGCCATTGCACTCCATCATCCTGGGCAACAAGAGCTAAATTCCGTCTCAAAAAAAAAAAGGAAAAAAAGAAAAAGATACTTGTGAAACATATATAGGTGCATATATAAAAAGACTGGTGAGATCACAAATAATTCACGTTCTTCATTTTATTTATGTCTTCCCTAAACCATCTACCTTTGTATTAAAAATTGTCCTTTTAAGAATGTTCAACTTCAGTTACCAAACTGTGAACCTACAATTTTAAGACATAATCTACTTTTATTTTAAAAGGTATATGAAAATGAAAAATAATATTAATTTTAAAATAGATTACTACAATTCTCTAGTGGTCCATCTTTATTTCTTCCTACTTTAAGTCGAAACATTATAATTTTCCTCAGGTTGTTTACACTGCAATTGTATAGCAAAAGGAAAGAAGTACAGAGAAATTGAGCAAGGGGACCACAAGAACCCCTGGAGCTACTACTAACCGGCCTTTCATTTCTGGTGTGAGTATCATTACTCCATGCTCTAATCCTCTAAGCATGCACTAAATTTTGTACCTTAAAATTAGACCATAGCATGGTCCAAATGAGGGGCTCCACAGGAAAGACTATCAAGAACTCATGTTTATTTACTGATAAAGGATAAGGATGGGAAAAACAAAGACCTGCCAACTTTCCCATGTTGATCTTCACTAGGAGAACTGCTCAGCATGTTTGTTCAATCTGTAGCTTCTTTCCACATGACTTACAAAATGTTATTTTAGCGTGAACGGAACCCCGAGTAACGTGACTGACTCAAGAAGAGCCAGTTCATGCAGATATTAGCCTCCAGTTCTATCCCAGTAAAGAGAATATTCTTGTTGGATTTGTGGAAAGGCTCTCAGAGGAATAGACATTAGTGAGAATTTTTCTTAGATAAAACAGATTTTAATTTAAAGAAATCCTGCTGAATTATTCCCCCCCCCCAAATATTATATATGAGTAATTTAGGATGGAAATTGGAAACCTTGCTTTTTGTCAAGAAATTTTTTTTTCCTGCCAAGTTTCTCATTGTTATAATGCAAACACGTATGTTTAATGGACAGGCCAAATCTTCCTCCTACTTTCCTTTTTGAGACAGAGTTTTGCTGTTGTTACCCAGCCAGACTGGAGTGCAATGGCACGATCTCAGCTCACCACAACCTCCGCCTTCTGGGTTCAAGCAATTCTCCTGCCTCAGCCTCCTGAGTAGCTGGGACTACGGGTGTGCACCACCATGCCCAGCTAATTTTTCTATTTTTAGTAGAGATGGGGTTTCACCGTGTTGACCAGGATGGTCTCGATCTCTTCACCTGGTGATCCACCTGCCTCGGGCCTCCCAAAGTGCTGGGATTACAGGCGTGAGCCACCGCACCTGGCCCCTCCTACTTTCTTTCTGGGTAAAGATTGGTTCAGTTCTAGTTAGAGTCAAGGACTGAAGAGTTTTTACTACATCCTTTCCACAAGTTACCGTACACAGTAATTGTACATAGTGCTTTATTTGAATTTTGTTGCTTTTCTAAGTATTATATGTACATCATAGACAATTTTGAAAATACCAAAAAGCCCAAGGAAGATTACAATCACCCATAATCCCATCACTCAGAAAAATACCCTTGTTACTAATAGTAAAAATTACTAAGTTGGTTATGAGTTTAAAGGGTAGAGTAAAATGTCAAGAACACTTATGTAGAAATTTTTTTAAAAACTAAGGAGAAAGTAAAGGCATTTAAATTTACTTTCAAAAAAGGAGAGCAAACATTACCTGTCCACAAACATGTTTTCCAGATTCACTTCCTCCTTGAAAGTATCCACGTAGAATAAATGGGATCAAGAGACTGCGGTAGTCAGTTCTCTTGCCTAAACTCTATGCTCACTCATACCTGTGGTTGTTACTGTATAAAAGAGGAACATTTTTTAGCAGTCAGGCATATCCATAAAGACTACTAATCACCAAATTACAGGAATACTTTACAAATGAACGAAGGGCTAGGCAAACTGTTATCAAAATCTATTACTTGTTATTTCTACTGAATTTCAGATTTCACTCTCTTTTAACTGCTAAAGATATTTTTTCCCCATGTGAAATTTAATAAGCACTTTCTGCTACCAATTTCCAATGGAAAACTCCATACAACCACAGCATAAAAAAACTGACAGTGGCTAAAAAGAGACATACTCAGCAGTCATCTGAAAAAGGCCAAAGAGCCACCCAAAGGACTTGAGTAGATGATATTATTTTAGTGTTAAGAAGTCTATTTGGTGTACAAAGTCTGTTTCTAGGAATGACACGTCTCATGTGACCTAGGCTCTGTGAGAGTAAGGGTTTTGTGGACAACTATTTCTGGGAAATGCTTTACAGTATCTATTCTTCTTGAGCTTATTATACACTAGCATAGTAAGGGTTATGAGCAGACAAGAAAACACAATTCACCTTGACTTCAGACAATGTTTCCCAAACTTCTTTGAGCATGAATCCTTTGGAGGCTTAACAGTATTAATAACTCAAGATGCTCAGGTATTGAGGAACACATTTTACGAATGCCACCTTAATGAATATATTGTCTAGGATCTTCAGCCATATTAGTAATCCTGAGTTAAGCAAGCTCAACAATGCACATTCCTTTATTTAAATATATAGAGACTGGATTTGAATGATTTACCATTATAAGTATTTACTTTAAAAAAATCAGCATATGGCCAAGTACGGTGGCTCACACCTGTAATCCCAGCACTTTAGGAGGCCGAGGCGGGCAGATCACGAGGTCAGGAGATGGAGACCATCCTGGCTAACATGGTGAAACCTCATCTCTACCAAAAATACAGAAAATTAGCCAGGTGTGGTGGCACGTGCCTGTAGTCCCAGCTACTTGGGAGGCTGAGGCAGGAGGATCACTTGAAAACAGGAGGCAGAGGTTGCAGTGAGCTGAGATCACGCCATTGCACTCCAGCCTGGGCAACAAGAGCAAAACGCCATCTCAAAAACAAACAAAAAAAATCAACATGTATGAGTACATTTTAAGGTATGTAAATAATATCTCAATACAGTTTTTTTTTTTTTAAGAAACCACTGTGCTGGGTTTCAGAAATACTTAAAAGTAGAGTTACTTAGTGAACATGACATGAGAACAAAAGTAGGATAGTTTTAACTAGTATTTAAAGCTGGCTAAGGTGACTCATTCCTACATGATAAGAGAAGACACATCTACAGTTACTATGCGTTCCAGACTTTAAGCCTCTCTCCCAATCCTACCTCTTCTAACTTTTTTTTCCCAAATGTTCTGGCTAATGCTTATAAATTCATCTACTTAAATTCCCCTAATAGTATAAAAGAGTAAACACATACTGCAGGGTGGCAAAGAACAGCAGTAGCCATAGTCCAAAATAGCCCACTATATAGGTAGTCTTTTACCTAATGTTCTTCCAGGTTTATATGTGAAAAAATACTTTAAGAATTGCAAAGATTAAAAGTTTCTAATTCTAAATCTTCAGGTATAACTGCTATATAAAGAATATGTGTTATATATTTACCTGTGACATTATATGGTCTAATACACATCAAATATAATCTATTTCAGAAGAAAGGTTCAAAGCTAAAAATCTCCCTTCTAATCTTACTATTGTTTTTCTAGAGGTAAAAATTGACAAGGTTGACATAAGTGCTAAATCAGAATCATACTCCATGAATCCCTTTGAAAGTTGATACAAGAAAAGATGATCTCATTTGTTGCCACAGACGGATTATACCAGCTAAATAAATTTCAATGGTCACTTTTAGTTTATCTCTTGGTTCAAAGAGAAGTATCATAAAAGAAAAGAAGATGACACTTTTAAATATGCAAACAATTTATTGAACTATTTACTATTTTAAAATATAATTCTTCAAAGAGGCCACAAAAATTATAACATTCAGAAACTTTTAGGTAAACTCCAAAGGTAAAGTTTATTTATTTATTTATTTAGTCAATTTGTACCAAGTTGACGAGCAAGAGGATAATTCTTTAGAGACTTTCAGTTGACTTAAACTCAGTTTCCGCTAGTGCTATGTAAAGCATCCACGATGGTTTTATTGTACTCTGCAATCTGCTTGGTCACATTTTTCATAATTGGTCGGTAATCACTCTCTTGACTCTTGGTGGCTATGACTAATTACATGAGTTAAGGGAGAAATAATGTTAATAAAAATCTAATTGTGGCAGAGAAAGGAACTAAATAATACTGATATTTTTTCATACTAAAGATGGTACCAAAAAAGCACAATACCTTAAAATAGAGTATGTTACTTTAACAGATTAAGCATCAATTAAGCCCTAAAATGCCAAGCTAAACTTGTTTCAAAAAATTCATATGCAATATAAACACTTTTTAATAGTTAATATGTTATACATTTTAATCTAACGCTGGTCTTAGAACAATCTAACATTCAATGAACTAGTTCCCACAGTCAACACACATACACACATACACATACCATGTTCTCTAGAGTACCACAAAGAATTTAAGGTAAATCTCTAGACTCCACTCTGTTCCAAAATCACCTACTTTACGTTGCACAAAACTAGAGTTCTAGACTTAAAGCACATTGTAAGTGAGTCTTCTGCTTTTAAACTAAGTTTCACTACCGCTGGCAACAGAGCAACTAAAACATCTTATCTGGAGGTAAGCTGGGGTCCAGGCTGCTTTTGAGCAGAAGTTCAGCACCACCCTAGGAGAGAACCTAAGCTGCCACTGAGTCAGGATCTAGTTCTCCAGGCAGAGATACCCTTGAATGGGTCACAGAAGGGAACAGGAAACAACTTTAAAGAAAATATTTGTTACAACTCCACAATACATGTTCTCAACAGCTGCTTGCTGCTTCCTATAATCACACTAAAAGTAAACAGTAAGATGAAACATAAAGTATCATCTTTGTAGACATAAGATGAAGTTGAATTGGCTGAAACATGGATGAACCTGGAAATTAAGCTTCCCCAGTCTAATTTGGTTTATTCCCCTTTGCTGCCCAGAAATCAAGGTAGAACATTATAAACAACAAACAACTATATATTATATAAATGTGTATCTATACTTAAGATATATATAATTCTCCCAAGAACACTATGAGAAGGACATATTAACTATAATTTAAAGATTTTAGAGATGATACAATTCTGAGGCCAAGAGCAGTGGCTCATGTCTCTAATCTCAGCACTGTAGCAGGACAAGGTGGGGCTGAGCCTAGAAGTTCGAGACCAGCCTGGCCAGGTTGGCGAGACTCCTGTCTCTAAGCCAAAAAGAAATTCTTGCCACGTTTACCAGATGACTTACTGATAATGTTTAACTTTACCCAAGCCCTGTGATCCTGGAAAACTGAATCTTAATAGATAATACAGTTCTGGCTTGAAAAGTAAAATTGTTCAAAGTCTGTAACTTATAAGTAGTAGAGTTAACATTTAAAATTGGATCTCCTGACTCCAAAATCTGGGCACTTAATCACTATGCCACAGTAAGTCTCTGTTCTCCTTTTTTTTTTTTTTTTTTTTTTGGCAATTCCCAACGTCTGCTTTCTATTAGTTCCTTTAGGGTACACACACGTATACACACACACACACACACACACCCCTTAACTACTGTAGAGTTGAAACAGTCGTATTCATTTAATTTAGCTCAGTGTTTTTTGTACATATTCAGTATTTAATGTGTTGAACTAAATTTGAGTCTTTAAAACATTCCTAGAAAAAAAGTAACAGTCAACTTCATTTTCATCTTTTTAAAGGATACATTCTTTCATCACAAAATTATTTTGCTCATGGTGTTGCCACTTTCTCTCCAAATTTGTAAGCTAAAAACATAAAAGAAAAACACTAATACTACTCATATTTAAAACGATTTTATGCCCTTCTAAGAGGGTAAGACAAAAAACAGTCACTCCAACTTTAAATCTTATCAACTTGCATATTTTATTGATAGTCATGGCAGAAAAAAAAGATTAAATAATAATAAATACATTAATACAGTGATGAATTCTATAACATGTTTTACTCTATTTTAATTATAAAATATTTTAAACTTTTATTATACAAATGAACATGCCAACTGAAAGACAATTTATGACTTGCCTTTCCCTAAAAAAACTATTAAAAGAAAAATGGGACTCAATGGGAATCTCTCCTTAAAATCTGGAAGTCTAATGCCACAAATATAATATATATTCAAACACTGTCAAAGGTTGAGCCATATAGGAGAAACTTCCTTATTTCCAGGGCTAAATTTCCTGTCTAATTCCACAAGCTGTGATAAGAGCAGAGCTGCAGTGTGAAGATTATAAGACAGCTTGTAAAAAGCTGGCACTGTTACAATAATTTCTGCATCAACAGGAAGCTAATGTGGATATTATATTGATGGTTACTTCCTCAGAAGACAATTTTACTGTTATAGTATTAAATTGTTTTTCTGATTTAATTAACCTTGTAACTCTGGGTTACAGTCTTTCTTTTTTAAGATGCACATAGTTTTTTTCCAAAGCAAAGGACCATCTAAAAATTGAAACACTAATGTTCTGCCTGGATATTTCAAAGAAGAATAATTATTTTTAAAAATACAAATAATTGAAGCAGCAGTAGTAATGTTTCTTTCTATACTCATGTTAAAATAATTTTCAGGACATAAGTTTGGCCTTGATATAACACCCATCTCATTCTTTCCTCCAAAGAGATAAATCTATATATTAGAATAAAGCATGGTTAATTAACTATGTGATTGTATGTGCTGTGAGCTAATATTACTAAATCACATCAATCTCCCCCAGACAGGACCCTGAAGTTAAGACGGACTTAAGGAAGCAGTCAGCACTTCTGGCAGTAAGTCTCTAATAACCTTCAGCAAAGTCAAGTACCAGACTTTTTTGTCATTGTTTCACACAAACAGGCGGCCTTCTTATTATGCATCATACTTTCTTAAGTGCTACAAGAATGGTATAAAAGCAACACTATGTCAGATGGTCAAATTCCTTTTACATTTATACCTCTGTATTACTGACTTGCCTATAAACCTCCAAGGACATCATGAAGCAAAAATTCATTTTGAAAATCTGTTTTTCCCTAACCTATTTAAATAATCTGTTACATAAAATTCTTTATAGATGCTGAAAGCCAGTTTTCAAGAAAATAGTTGTGAAAGATAGGAAGACCCGGATTTGATTTAATCAGTTGGGATTCACAAAAGGTAACAACAGAGGATTCAAAATTGTAGTGATTTTGTTGTTATGATTTCCAGTTATCAATACATGGAATTAACAATACAATTAGCACCTAATGTGGGAATAAACAAGGTAACCAGTCATTGGCTCAAAGAAATGGTGTTTGTCAAGTGCTTTCCACCTTAAATCATCTATTAAGTGAATGAGGAGGACCAATATTCCATAAGAAATATCAGTATTTTTTTCTAAGAACCATTCAAGACAATAACCTCACAAACTTTGTCTTATTTCTTCTCCAACACTCATCCTCACTCTAAACAATCTAAGAAAATTTTGTCACTTATAAGTCTATATCTAGGTTTGTATATTGTGATATAGAAACAGAGTAACTGGAAAATTTGAATTATGTAAATTAATGAGTTCTAAGCTTTTAGTAGTTGTAACAAGCTTTCATGAGATTCTATCCTTTTCAAAAGAATGTAAGGTATATGTTGTTTTCAAATGGTACCTCCATACAATGAAATAGGTAATGCTACATAAATGTCACCAAAAACCAGGCATTGTAGCTCATGCTTATAATCCCAGCACTTTGGGAGGCCTAGGCAGGCAGATTACATGAGCTCAGGAGTTCAACTCCAGCCTGGCCAACACGGTGAAACCGCATCTCTACTAAAAATACTCATCAGGAGGCTGAGGCAGGAGAATCGTTTGAACCTAGGAGGTGGAGGTTGCAGTGAGCCAAGATCATTCCATTGCACTCCAGCCGGGGCAACAAGAGCAAAACTCCATCTCAAAAAGAAAAAAAAAAAGGGCTGAGCATGGTGGCTCATGCCTGCAAACCCAGCACTACTTTGGGAGGCTGAGGCAGGAGGACTGTTTGAGTCCAGAAGTTCAAGACGAGCCAGGTCAATATAGTGAGACCCCATCTCTATTTAAAAGAAAATAGTAAAAATTAGCTAGGCCTGGTGGTTTGTGCCTGTAGTCCTAGCTACTTGGGTAGCTGAAGCAGGAGGATCGGTTGAGTCCAGAAGCTCAAGGCTACAGTAAGTTACAATTATGTCACGCACTCCAACCCTGGGCAACAACACAGTGAGACTCTATTTTTTTCTTTTTTCTTTTCTTTTTTTTGAGATGGAATTTCGCTCGTTACCCAGGCTAGAGTGCTATGGCGCGATCTCAGCTCACCGCCACCTCTGCCTCCCAGATTCAAGTGTTCTCCTGCCACAGCCTCCCAAGTACCAGGGATTATAGGCATGTGCTACCACACCTGGCTAATTTTGTATTTTTAGTAGAGATGGGGTTTCTCCATGTTGGCCAGGTTGGTCTTGAACTCCCCATCTCAGGTGATCTGCCCTCCTCAGCCTCCCAAAATTCTGGGATTATAGGCGTGAGCCACCACACCAGCTGAGACTGTTTGTTTTTTTTAAAAAAAAGAAAAAAAAGATTAAAAAAAGTTAAAATGTTGAGACTGTATGAATAGCATGATTTCATTTTTTGTAAAAATGATACGGATGTATGATTGCAAAGAACAAAAAGACAACAAGGATATGGGACCAAAATGTTAACAGTGGTTGTACCTAGGTAGTGGGAAATCAAATGACATTATTTTTCTCTATATGATCATGTAACTATATAACGAAAAAGAGGGAATTTTTAATGTATTCAGCATTTTAAATCCTGTGTGCAAATTTCTAATATAGACTAATTAGATATGAGAAGGACTAATCCTTTTCAAGCCATAGTTACTAACTTTGTATATGATACATAATGCTTCATTCAATCATTCAACAAATACTTGCTGAATACCTACTATGTGCCAACCAATAGCACAGTGCAGGGAATAAAGTAAATGTTATCTCTGTCCCATCACAGCTATCAATCTTGACTTCACACCCTGTTCAAGTAATTATCAGCAAGATGAGTGATACGAAAAGGGGAGTGCAGTTATATGTTTATGCATCCCATGTAAATAACTGGAGATATGAATTAAGAAGTTCAAGGATAACTGGATTGTTCTTTATAGCATTAAGTTTTAAAACTAGAAATTGCCTAAATATCTAATGAAAGGGAATTGGTTCAATAAATTATGCTACATCCATATACTAGAATATCATTAGGCTATCAACAATTTTTTTTTTTTTTTGAGACGGAGTTTCGCTCTTGTTACCCAGGCTGGAGTGCAATGGCGCGATCTCGGCTCACCGCAACCTCCGCCTCCTGGGTTCAGGCAATTCTCCTGCCTCAGCCTCCAGAGTAGCTGGGATTACAGGCATGCACCACCATGCCCAGCTAATTTTTTTGTATTTTTAGTAGACGGGGTTTCACCATGTTGACCAAGATGGTCTCGATCTCTTGACCTCGTGAACCATGCGCCTCGGCCTCCAAAAGTGCTGGGATAACAGGCTTGAGCAACCGTGCCCGGCCTAGGCTATCAACAATTTAAAGTCAATATATATGTTGACAAGGGAAAGTACTTATGATGTATAGCTAATCATTAAAAACAAGCTCCTAAATAATATGTACAATATGGTACAATTTCTATAAATGCATAGAAATAAATGTGTACCTAAGAATATGCATATATATGTGTATACACATTATCTCTCTATGTATCTGTCTGTCTATGTATCTATCTATCTAATCTACCTACCTACTTACCTACTAAAAGGACCCATGCGGTGGCTCACGCCTGTAATCCCAGCACTTTGGGAGGCCGAGGTGGGCGGATCACGAGGTCAAGAGATTGAGACCATCCTGGCCAACATGGTGAAACCCCGTCTCTACTAAAAATACAAAAAAAAATAGCTGGGCGTGGTGGCACACACCTTTAGTCACAGCTACTTAAGGAGGCTGAGGCAGGATAATTGCTTGAACCTGGGAGGTGGAGGTTGCAGTGAGCTGAGGTCACGCCACTACACTCCAGCCTGGCGCCTGGTGATGGAGTGAGACTCTTTTTCCAAAAAAAAAGGACCCATACTAACGCAACAATAAGCATTCTCTCTTCTGGGTGGTGGGGTATTAGTCACTAGAATTTATTTTATTTGTGATTTTATGGATTTTTAGTTTCTGTATTAGTAATGTCCCACTTTTGAAATTTTAAAAGATAGTACTGCATATATCATAATAGTTGTGCCTGAGATAGTGTCTAACACAGTTGGCTTTCAATATAGGTTTATAGAAGGTAAGAAAGCAGGAGTCCATTCATTCTGAGTGAAGATTGTACAGAATCTGGCTGTCTTAAAAAGTCAGAGAATCTAGAAGGTAGAGAGCAATGAAGCAAATTTTAAAATAAAACATGATTGCTGTGGGGTGAAAATATAGACTAAGGTAATTCCAAAGTTATTTAAAACATTTTTTACCTGAGAATGGGTCTCATTTTCTTGCAATTGTGTTTTTAGTGCTTCGTATTCTATGTTTAGCTTCTCCATTATTTTCTTAAAGGCATTTCTGCGGGTTGATAAGATCATTCTCTCCTGATGTAATTTCTAGAAAGATCCAAATAGAAGTAACAGGTTATAGAAAATATGCAGTAAGCCAGTATAAATCATATTTAACTTAATTTCAATAATTATATTCTGGTAAAATTCGACCAAGGCTATAACTACTCTAAAACCTATTTGTAAAAATTCTTTGAACTATAAGCTATATTATCTGTATTAATAACTCTATTAACACTGCCATATCTGTCCCTACCCCACCAAATTTGGTCTAAATTAATGTAAATGGCAATGGAAAGCCACTGAGAAGTTTCAGGTAGGATAGAGTCATAAACAAATCTGCATTTAACAAAGCTCAAATTTGCTGAAATGCTCCGTAGCAGCTTATACCTTGCTTTGAAATTTTTGCTTTTCTTTAAAACTTTAAGTCACTCTAAATTCCAACTACATATATAAACATTTTAATTTTTTCTCAGCTTATATATATCAAATAATCAGCTTAAAATAACAAATCCTATCAACCACAAATATATTACATTTGATCAAAAAAAAAAAATAAATTGTAATTCTGTAAGACTTGGTTAAGATTTACCTTTTTCTTTTCTTCACCTGACGATTTTAAAGCTGCCAGATCATTATATATCTCCAGATCAGTTGTCATTTGCTTAATTTTGCTTTTTAGAGAATGTTGTTCTTCAGTCATCTTACTTTCTAGAACCTCCATTTTCTGCAGATCCAACTGCAGACATTGACTGTCTAAAACATAAGAATTTAAGGTGATAATAAAAATTTTATTCCTTTCACATAAGGAAATGTAATGCAACTATTAAAAATCATGTTTTATAAGAGTATCCATAAAAGAAATATATGTTCACTGTAACCAGTGAGAATACAAATTACAAAAAAAAAATACTCATCTCCTCAGTAACCAATTTCAGGTAACCAATATATTAGGGAATCAACCTGATGTACATTAGCCACAACTGTCTCCACACTAACAAACATACAAGTTTTTTTCTTTCTTAGCAATACAGTCTACATTATGAGAAAAAGACTGTTTTTTTTTTTTTTTGAGATAGAGTCTCACTCTGTCACCAGGCTGGAGTGCAGTGGCACAATCTCAGCTCACTGCAACCTCTGCCTCCCTGGCTCAGGTGATTCTCCTGCCTCAGCCTGCCAAGTAGCTGGGACTACAAGTTCGGGCCAGCAAGTCCGGCTAATTTTTACATTTTTAGTAGAAACGAGGTTTCACCATGTTGGCCAGGATGGTCTCCATCTCTTGATCTTGAGATCCACCTGCCTTGGCCTCCCAAAGTGCTAAGATTACAGGTGTGAGTCACCACGCCTAGCCAAGACCTTTTTTTTTTTTTTTTTTGAGACAAGAGTCTTGCTTTGTTGGCAGGTGCCAGGCTAGAGTGCAGTGGTGAGATGGCTCACTGCAACCTCCGCCTCCCAGGTTCAAGCAATTCTCCAGCCTCTGCCTCCCAAGTAGCTGGGACTGCAGGCGCGCGCCACCACATCCAGCTAATTTTTGTGTTTTTAGTAGAGACAGGGTTTCACCACGTTAGCCAGGACGATCTGATCTCTTGACCTTGTGATCCGCCCGCCTTGGCCTCCCAAAGTGCTGGGATTACAGGCGTGAGCCACTGCACCTGGCAAGACCCATTATTTTTAATAGAAGCATGACACAGATGGTTATGTAGGAAAAAAACAAGTTATAAAACATTTTATATATATTTGAGCACAATTTTATAAGTGCACATGGAATCAATTCTTACTATCTGTGGTAGTTATGTCCTGGTAGTTTTGTTCTAAAAAGTTATCGTGAACAATGTGTTAGCAAACACTGACCTGCTCATAAGGGAAATACAGAATTAAGTTCCTGTGAGCCTTTAGGCACATTTTAGTCAATTTATCAATACATAATCTTGATTTATGTGTGTCTCTATTTAAAGACATTTTACTTAATATAGGCTGTAGATTCACTAACACTGAACTCACAGCCAACAGCACTGTAACTTATGTCTGAATTAAATTTATCTATCACACGTTTTCTCCATAAGGCACATTACAGCCTTCTTGTGCTTCGGAACACTTAAGTCCATCAGCACTTTGCTTGGGGCCATTTTAAACAGCATGATCACCAACAAAAAGCACAAAAATGCAAAAACACATAGCACTAAATATACTGCAAAAAGGAAAACTGCTTATAGTATGAGAACTGATACAAGAAGGCAGAGTACTGCCTTTTTCTACTTCCCTTGGCAATGTGCATGTCAGGCTGTTGAAATTTTTCAGGAGTCTGCGAGTCTGAGCATGTCGACAAATGACCACAAAAATGTTGCAAGTATTGAATTGGGGGTTACAAAGTACTTCAATGGGAAGACAAATTCACAAATAAACTATGAATAATGAGGCTAGCTATGTGTGTCTCATTCTTTCATTCAAAAATATCAACCATCTATGTGCCAGGTGCTGAGGATATAACAGAAATCAACAGAGACATTGTTTTCACTCAGGGAGCTAGCTATATTTTAGAGGTCGAAGCAGGTAATTAAATAAGTGTTTACAATAAACTGGATAAATGTGAAAATACTAGTACAGGGTGTCATAAAAGCATGTAACAGGAATCAAGAGAGCTCTCTAAAGACAAGCCTTTCAACTAAAAGCTTAAGGTTTATGAATGCCTCACAAAGAGGAAGGTAAAAGTATTTCAGGAAATACAATCAGCATGTGCAAAGTCTAGAGGTAAGAAAGCATAGTACCTCTGAGCCAGTAACAAGTTCAGCATAGTGAATAGTAAATGAATATGAATGAATTTGAAGACTAAAAAACAATGCTTCCAATGTCATTGGTTTAAGAGGCTGTTGTCTAACCAAAATTTTTAAAGTCAGTATAATTAAGCCAGTATTTCTTGAATGTTTCCTTTTATCCCTTTAAGTTTTAAAAGTCAACCATAGCAACATACATTATTTAAAAAAATATATGTACACATAAATATAAATACAAATACGTATATAGCAAGACTTAAATGTTGTTGCAGAGTTTTGTTTTGTTGGATTCTTATCTTTACCAAGGTTAGAAATAGTTATGAGAATCAAAGAGCTGAACAAGTGACTAAGGCTTATGCTAGTATAATGCTCTAAATAGGAACTGTTTTGAGCCTGGAGATACTTTGACCATTTGGAGTAAGCAGTGATATAAATCTAACTTGCAAGTTTAATTTGAATATATACTAGGGAAATACATGTAAGAACCATACAAATTGATTTTTCCTGAGAAAAGGAGAAAATGGTTGGTATAAGGTAAAGTTTATCTTCCTTTAACAATAGGTCCCCAATGAAAAGCTAAATGCTACTCCAAGGAAGAGACAGGAAGAGGATGCAGTCTAGTTCCTTCTGATATGCTCTGAAGTTGCAAAGTTTACCAGCCAATGTGTACATAGTAGCAAAATCTCAGAGGGAACCACTTTGACCTGGGGAAGTGTTTCTAAGATAGTCTGTCATCAGCACATTTGTTTACTCTCTGGAGTTTCCTTTCCAAAAATATAAATAAAAACTATTGCTGATAAATTCCTTGCCTCTTTACCCATGCAGTACATCAGCGTTTCTCAATCTTTTTCTTATATTATTGACTCCCTAAGAACTCGGTTATAGACTTATCCCCCAATCACCTCCCACCCCTGAAATTTTCGCATCACCAATGTGTGTATAGTTATTTAGGTACATCGACCTTTGGAGGTCCATTATAATATCTAAGTTTTCTTCCCCCTCCCCCCAGAAGCAATTGCTCCATTAAAAGTAAAACAAACAAACAAACAGGGAGTACACCAAATCCATTATCTCTAAAAGGCGAACAAGAATATTATAACCCTCTTATGATGCTTTCATGATACAAAAAATTTCTGGAGGTAAGGGATAGTGTTAGGGAAATAAAGGAAGAATAAATTATATGGTTGGTTTAACATGAAAATAGTATAGTAAATAAAATTAATTGTAAGCATCAAAGAATCTAACCCTTACTGAGAAAAATTTCCAGCAAAATACTTATCATAGTACTAAATTGGATTTTTATCTCCAATGAAGCCAGTTCTAATTTTTTTTCAAACTGTACATCTCTAGAAAAACATAATGACTAGTTGCTAAAAAGAAGTCATAATGACTAGTTGTTATAAACACAAAAAGAAAACATAATGACTGATTGTTATAAACACAAAGTACAAAGTATGGAGTAAATACAAAGTCTTGATTATTGAATTTGTTTCCTGGTATTGATTTTTGCCTTAAAAAAAAATGTACATTTCTTGACAGCTGTTACAGAGAGATAGGTTAAAGGGGGAAAAGCTTGCTGAATTTACATTGACCTTAGAAAAATGAAAAACTTAAGCATGGTTGTCTAAAACGGAAAACAGAGGTTTCTAGATGAAATAATAAAACCATAAAATTATTTAGTTTATAGAAAATAGAAAATATTTTAAAATATTCATATATGTCCAAAAGAATTGAAAATAGGATCGTGAAGAAATACTTACACACCCATGTTCACTGCAGCATTACTCAGGATAGCCAAAACATGGAAGCAATTTAAATGTCTCTAGATAGATTTTAAAATATGATATATACATACAATAGAATGTTATTCGATCTTAAAAAAGAAAATCCTTCTTTGCTACAACATGGATGAACCTTGAGGACTTTATGCTAAACGAACTAAGCCAGTCGCATAATGACAAATACTGTATAACTTCATTTATATGAAGTAATTTAAAGTAATCAAGAGTCACAGAAGTACAACGGTGGTGTCCAGGGGTCAGGAAATAGGGAAATATGCAGTAGTTGTTCAGGTGGTATAGTGTTTTAGTTCTGCAAGATGAAAAAGTTCTAGAGGTTTGTTGTATAACAATGTACACAGTTAACACTACCATACTGTACTCTTCAAAATGGTTAAGATGATAAATTTTGTTATGTTTTTTTACCACAATAAAAATATTCTCACAGTCAAACCAATAGATATTTATCAAGAACGTAATTTCTCCAGTTGCTTGGCATATGGACATACAAATAAAACTAAGGCAAACAAACTCAACAAATCTGGATGTAAAATAGGCTTAAATGTATGAAATAACAGCAATTGTATACCTACATCACCACTATTAATGCGATCAATAGCATTCAGTATGCGTTTATAGGTCCATAATCCCTTTTCGAAAACTCTCGGGAAGTTGTATTTCAGAATTCTTTGGATTTTAGAAAAGTAATATAGCACATATACTAATGATTACATAACGCCCACAGCAGGGTCTGAGGGAATACCTTGTCGTCAAGTACACAAAAACTTCTGCAGCAAAAGCATTAAATAGTCACACTAGGTAGGATAATTAAAAACTATAAGTAGCCTCATGTCAGTTCAGGTCAGGTTAGGTTTTGCTGCTAGTATCTTTTTAGATTTGGGGAATTCAGATAAAAGTATTATGGATCCATTCTTCCCTTTCAAAGATCTTTCTTCAGCATTCTTAAGTTAACAAATGTTAATTAGGTTTTCATTTCTCATTATCTCACTAACTATAGCAATTCCAGGTAGACAAAAACATAGCTAATTCAAAGCTGCCACACACTAGCATAAAGAAAACCCATAGTTAGAAACCAAAGATTCCATACAAATTTTAACATGACTTTATCCCAGGCTCTTTAAACTCAACTTTGTATATCTGTGTCTAAGCTCCACCTGTACCATTCTAATGGCAGCCAGCCATTAGCCACATTTTGAGCACTTTTAAGTATGTCTAGCCCAGGTCGGGTACAGTTGCTTATGCCTGTAATACCAACACTTTGGGAGGCCGAAGTGGGCGGATGGCTTGAGCCCAGGAGTTTGAGACCCGAATGGGAAACATGGTGAAACCTCATCTCCAGTAAAAATATTAGCTAGGTATGGTTGTGCGTGCCTGTAGTCTCAGCTAGTTGGAGGCTGAGGTGAGAGAATCACCTGAGCCCAGGAAGTGAAGGCTGCAGTGAGCTGTGATCATGCCACTGCACTTCAGCCTGGGCAAGGAGAGTGAGACCCTGTAAATAAATAAATAAATAAATAAGGCTAGTCCTAATTGAAATGCCGTGAAGATAAAATACCTCTTTGATCATTTTTAATGTAGCCTACGTGTTAAAATAATATCTTGGATATACTGGTTTAAATAAAATATATTATTTTTTATTTTACTTTTATTTTACTCTTTTTACTTTTTCAACATGGCTATTAGAAAATTTTAATTACATATATTATATATATATATATATTGCCATTACATTTTTCTTGGACAGTGCTGCTCTAGTTGCACACTAGGGAGCATGGCTGAAACCAATTAAAATTAAAAATCTCTTGTTAACTCTCCAAGACTGGGCTGGATATGTGCCCTATGTACTTCCGTTGCTCCTTATGCTTACTTCTATCGTAGCATTATTTCATTGTATCTTAACTGTCACTCCACCAGGTTGAAAGTTTCTTGAGGGAAACAGATTCGATTTTTTTCTTACTCTCTTATACTGATAATGATTTAATCCTTGACTGAACTAGCTAGGCTCCCCTGAGCTCTCTTTTCAACTAGGCCTCAACCACTGCCTATAAATGTTGCAGACTCTCAGCACAAATGATTTCAAGTGCCATTTTCCACCCACATTAAAAGATTTAAACAAACAGTTTCTAACAGCTCAAGTCTGCATCCCTAGGATGACCCTATTCCTGCTTAAAGTGCCTGCCGGAGAAAGCTCAAGGCTGCCAAAAAAATGTACAATAATAAGCCCATATCAGTCAACAGGCCCCTGACTACCCGTTCTTAGAGCATCCAGTTGTGAATCTTTCCTCTGTCCTTTAGGATGATATGTGTATTAGTCTATTTGCATTGCTATAAAGGAATACCTGAGACTAGGTAACTCATTTTTAAAAAAGACGTTTATTTGGCTCATGGTTCTACAGGCTGTACATGAAGCATGGTGCCAGCAACTGCTTCTGGTGAGGGCCTCAGGAAGTTTACAATCATGGCAGAAGGCAAAGAAGAGCCTGCGTGTCACAAGGCAAGAGAGAGAGGGAGGAGGTGCCAGGCTCTTTAAACAACCAGATCTCACATGAACTCACAGAGTGAGAACATACTTATCGCAAAGGATGACACTGACCCATTCATGAGAGATCCACCCCCATGACGCAGACATCTCCCACTAGGCCCACCTCCAACACTGGAGGTCACATTCAAGATAAGATTTGGAGAGGACCGAAAAATCCAAACCATATCTATATGCATCTCCCACAACTCAGGAGTATTTTTCTCAAAGACCTAAAAGCCATTCCATCAAAATGTAATCATCGGGAAAGTCAGGACCTCTGTCTGCTAGTCTGTGCATAAGCACAGCATCTTTTTTTTTTTTTTTGAGACGGAGTCTCGCTCTGTCACCCAGGCTAGGTGCAGTGGTGTGATATCTAGGCTCACTGCAACCTCCGCCTCCCAGGTTCAAGCGATTCTCCTGTCTCAGCCTCTTCAGTAGCTAGTACTACAAGCGCCTGCCACCACGCCTGGCTAATTTTTGTATTTTCAGTAGAGATGAGGTTTCACCATGTTGGCCACTGATCTAAATTGTTGACCATGTGATCTACCCATCTAGGCCTCCCAAAGTGCTGGGATTACAGGCGTGAGCCACTGTGCTCAGCTTCAGCTTTATTATGTTTTTTTGTTTTTTTTTGAGACGGAGTTTTGCTCTTGTTACCCAGGCTGGAATGCAATGGCGCGATCTCGGCTTACGGTAACCTCTGCCTCCTGGGTTCAGGCAATTCTCCTGCCTCGGCCTCCCGAGTAGCTCGGACTACAGGCACGCGCCACCACGCCCAGCTAATTTTTTGTATTTTTAGTAGAGACGGGGTTTCACCATGTTGACCAGGATGGTCTCGATCTCTTGACCTCGTGATCCACCTGCCTCAGCTTCCCACAGTGCTGAAATTACAGGCTTGAGCCACCGCGCCAGGCCTCAGCTTTGTTTATCTTTAACAAGACCCACAATACAGCACAGGCATGAAACAAGTATTCAATAAATATTGTTAAATCAATGATGGTATACAATGTAATTCTAGCCAGCCGGTGAAAAAAGCCACACAAAATTCTGAGGCACCATTCAATCATAAATTATAGCCTTAGTCAACAAGACTTTAAAAAAATCAGAGAGAGTAACATTGATATATTTTTTTAAAAAGATATTAAAATTCAGGTTGTTTTCTCACCTGAAGTCAAATTCTGAGCTGTACTTTGTGATTTCTGCACTTCAGTAGATTTAAAATTGAGGTCATCCTGCATCATCTTTAGTTCTTGATTGGTGATAAAGGATATCTGTTTCATGCAATTTATATTCTGCATTTGTAGAGAAATAAAAATAGGAAAAAAATCCATTGATTTCCCTCTCAATAAAACCCTTGGAAAACACTGTCAAAAGATGAGATGTCTTGTTTGTTTTTTGAGACAGAGTTTTGCTCTTGTCGCCCAGGCTGGAGTGCAATGGTTCCATCTCGGCTCACTGCAGCCTCCCCTCCCAGGTTCATGCAATTCTCCCGCCTCAGCCTCCTGAGTAGCTGGGATTACAGGAGCCTGCAACTATGCCCAGCTAATTTTGTATTTTTGGTGGAAATGGGGTTTCCTCCATGTTGGTCAGGCTTCTCTTGAACTCCCGACCTCAGGTGATCCACCTGCCTTGGCCTCCCAAAGTGCTGGGATTTACAGGGGTGAGCCACCGTGCCCAGCCAAGGATAATATGTTTTGATTAGGTAACTTGTTTTTGAAATACACCCCATTCAACTTACATGTTTTATAGAAAATGAGATTCAAAATTGGGTTTTCTCAATAAAGACAGACCATAAATTCGTCATGGTGGTTTTTTTACATTTCCTTTATTTCACTGTAGAAAAAAATTCAACTACACTATTTTAGGAACTGGTTGAAGTCTTTTAATTATTTATTTATTTTTGAGACAGTCTCGCTCTGTCCCCAGGCTGGAGTGCAGTGGTGCATATCCTTGTATGCATATCCTTTAGCCCGGAAAATCAACTTTTTTTTTTTTTTTGAGACAGAGTCTCATTCTGTCGCCAAGGCTGGAGTGTAGTGGTGTGATCTCGGCTCACTGCAACCTCCACCACCCAGATTCAAGTGATTCTCCTGCCTCAGCCTCCCCAATAGCTGGGACAACAGGCACGTACCACCACGTCCAGCTAATTTTTGTATTTTTAGTAAAGACGAGGTTTCACGATGTTGGCCGGGACAATCTCGATCTCTTGCCTTCATAATCCGCCTGCCTAAGCCTCCCAAAGTGCTGACATTATAGGCGTGAGCCACCGCACCTGACCCGGAGTCTTAAAACACTAAGAATATTGAAAAGGGACCGTGAATTTTTCCTTCCATGGTACTATACATAGATGCCCAATAAACATTTTTTGATAATTTGAGATACTCATTATGTATACATACAAGAACCCTTTTTATTTACAATAAAATTTACAGTATAAAAATATGTTAACATGTTCTAACATGTCTAGGCTTTGAAATTATCTGTGCAAATGTTACTTTCAATGTTCAGATAGATTAACAATGGAAGAAGATCATAATAATTAGTCTGAATTAGTGCTTCATTTACTGCTGAATATTGATATTATACATTGTCATCCTTTTTATCTATTGCCCTAATTAGCTGACATTTTGCCAGAGTGATAAAAAATTAATAGCTGAAATAAATAGTAACAAGTGAGGCAATTTAAAGGAAGCAATTAAATAAGAAGACATAATAGTGGGTCACTCTATTTTTTGACTTGCATTTGGAAAGTCAATCACAGCAAAAATAAAGCGGACACCAAGACAGGCACATGGTACTTACTCGACTACAGTGCTCCAAGAGTGCAACGATGCTGGCTTCTATCTGTGCCTTTCGTTCCAGTTCCTGATTCTTTGTTTCCTCAAAAGTCTCAATAAAAGCTGACAATTGGAAAACATAAGAGACGTTACTGTTGATAAGAGTTAACACTGAAGAAACTCTGATTTGTAGGTCTTAAGAGTGCTTTTTAGAAATTTTAAGCTACAATTGTTTAATCCGTTATTAACCGAAAGGTAGTTATTCAATAACAGCTTCACATACTTTCAAACTGCCTAACTTCTGTGACCCTGATATAAGTAAATCACAAAGTTATAAATATACAGTCAAAAGAAATAGCTGATAAAATGACAATCAGAAGAAATTTGCTTTTATATAGATCTCCTTTGATACATCAATAATTATTAACACTCTGGCTACTAACTTTATTTCTAAAATTTCCATTGCTGAATACCTATTTTATCTGAAAATGAGTATTTTATTTATAATGCTGGATTTGTTTCAACTAAATAAATTCAATAATTTATTCAGATTCTAAATATTCTAGGAAATCGTCTTTTTACTTGTTTAATATAGAACCAGCTCTCATTTACATTTTTAAGTATTTCTATGGAGTGTCTAAAAAACAGAAACTTTCAGTCAAAAGTAATTTTATTGACAGCATGAAATAAATGTCAATAGCTTGCCTTCTGTAATGGATTTCCATTATCCTTTTTCCTTATACTTAGTATATTTTTAAATTGAAACTGTCTTCCCACAAAACATTATTTGAATATGGTGGTAGAGGACCAAAATCAACAGTTTTTATAAAACGGAATTTTTTTTTTTTTTTTTTGAGACAAAGTCTTGCTGTATCCCCCAGGGCTGGAGTGCAGCGGCTGAATTTTGTCTCACTGCAGCCACAGCCTCCTGAGTTCAAGCGATTCTTCTGCCTCTGCCTCCCGAGTAGCTGAGATTATAGGCACATGCCACCACATCTGGCTAACTTTTCGTATTTTTAGTAGAGACGGGGTTTCACTGTGTTAGCCAAGATGGTCTTGATCTCCTGACCTTGTGGTCCACCCGTCTTGGCCTCCCAAATAAAACTGAATTTTCTTTAATTTCCTGCTTCAGTATTCACACAGGTCTTATGTGTGAATATCCTGCTTTCATAACCTGCTGATCATACATTAAGCAGCCATATGAGATTTTTATATATAAAAAGGCATAAATGAACATTGTTTTTCAGGAGTTATTCTTTTAAGGAAAACAAACCATAAAACATAGAAAGAAATCTGAGATACATGACTTTCTATTTTAAGATTCTGTAGTATGGGAATTCCTTCAATTCATTCAGTAAACTTTCATCAAATGAACATTCATTGACACCTAAGTGCCAGATACCATGCCAGGTAGTATCTAGTAATTTCCAATACTGTGGTGTTATGACACACTGTTCCTTGATTTTACACCTTTCTCCTTTACCAAAAGACTTTTAAAAAATTTTTTTGAGATAATTTTTGGTATTTGCTGACTTGTTAAAGAAATCTTGGTAAACAGTGAAATAAGAGCTGACAATTACTGTTTTATATATAGCATGCCTCCAGGAAGGTAACTATTGACATAAGACCTAGATGAAATTTTAGCACTTTGCTAGAATTCAGATTCTAGCAAAATGACAAAAGGAAACCAGTAATAGATAATACATGCCAATTTTTTTTTTAAAGTATAAATATATAACATAAGTTTAAGTAAAAATCAATTTATAAAGTCAGGCTGAGTCACTTTTTTAAGTGAATCAAAAACTGTAACAAAAGGCGACTAAAATTACAGCTGATAATAGAACAAAGTGACAATATCTGACATGAGGGCTAATAAATGAGATAAGCATTACGGAAAGCTAAAAATAAAAGTGAAAGATACTAAAGGTGAATATCGTGAAACATGTAAAAGAGAACATTCAATCAATAAATGGTCTATAGCATCAGTCCCTAACCATTTTGGCACCAGGGATCATGGAAGACAATTTTTCTATGGAACAGAGCCAGGGGGCAGATGCGGGTGAAGGTTTTGGGATGAAAAGGTTCCACCTCAGATCATCAGGCATTAGTTAGATTCTCATAAGGAAAGTGCAACCTAGATCCCTCACATGTGATAGAGTTCACACTCCTCTGAGAATCCAATGCTGCTACAGATCAGCAATCTAACTGGTATGCAGCCTGGTTCCTACTGGTCTGCAGCCTGGGGGTTGGGGACCCCTGGTCTGTAGGCTTCTTCTATACAGACTTCAAAGTACTAGCTTTAGAATCTATCCCCAGTGTACAGATACTCATTACACATCTTTTTAGAATTTTCTACCCATCTCTAAATTATGTTAGAAATTATTCTTCAAGGCAAAATGCTTTGAATCTCCACACTTCTGCATTTATTAGCCATTATAGCTGCCTAAAATGAGGTCTCTGATTTGGTATAAATGAACAGCAATCTGAAAATACAGTATTTCTATATCTATACAAATGTCACTTACTGTCCATATTTTCCTCCCTTTTTCTTAGCTCCTTGTATTTCTGGTTCATTTCACCTATGAGAGATATAAAATACAAGATTAATTTCAAAAATTCCACCTACAGTACTCTAAATTAAAAATATCTCTTTGGTTCTCTCTACGCCATTAGTCATTGACTACTCAGCGTTATCCATTAGGTGAATTATTTCTCATTGATTTACAAAGACTTTTAAAGTAGACATATGCATGTGCCTTGAATATGTGGAAAAAAACTATTTGATTGGAAAGGTCTTAAAGGCTTTCCATTCCAAACCTGGGGCTATTCATCCTACACATGAACACTATGGGTGCTGAGAAACATAGATCCCACGAAAGTCCCTTCCATCTCTGAAAGATTACCAGCAAGACAGCACAGTAACTTCACTCATGGAGTTTCTACTCTAAAGATTTAACAGTTAATTAAAATTAAAAGGTACTAAGTGCCATCATAGGAAAAATAAAAGATGCTATAGGAGCACATAGCAAGGGCAACTAAGCTAGTTGAGGGTTACAGAGAAAGTTTCCCCAAATAAGTAATATTCAAGTTGCATTATAAAGAATAGTAGGAGTTACCTGGTCAAAATATAGAAGCTGCAATGTCAAAGCATTAGCAGTTAAAAAGTTTCAAAGTGAGGATGAATATGGTAGCATAAGGAACTGAAGGAGTGGTATGGCCAAGGCAGAGAATGAAGTGAAAAAGTGTCACAAAGATAAGGCAAATTACGAAGCACCTTATAAGATCCTGTTAAAGACTTGGGACTTTCTCGACCAGGTGTGTGCAATGGCTCACACCTGTAATCCCAGCACTCTGGGAGGCTGAGGCAGGTGGATTACGAGGTCAGGAGTTCAAGACCAGTCTGGCCAAAATGGTGAAACCCCGTCTCTACTAAAAACACTAAAAGTAGCTGGGTTTGGTGGCATGAGCCTGTAATCCCAGCTATTCAGAAGGCTAAGGTAGAGAACTGCTTAAACCTGGGAGGCAGAGGTTGCTGTGTACTCCAGCCTGGGCGACAGAATGAGACTCTGTCTCAAAAAAAGAAAAAAGAAAAAGTTTGGACTGTAGCAGGAGCGGCAGGGAACAAACCTCTCCATTACCAAACTGAGGAAGAAAGTGGTTTTTCCTTCGGCCAGGAGCTGCAGCAGGCAACAGTCTCATTCACCGAGCTCCCCGAGCTGCAGCTTCTCTCCCCTTTTATAGGCTTACAACGCTAAAGATGAAACTGAGGGGAACTATGTTATTGTCCATTTGCTGGACGTCTGACCTTACAATCTTTTGTTTTCAATGATTTGCTAATTCATATGCAGCGCAAGAGGGGACCAGCAAGGGAGAGGGGCTTACAGAGACAAGACAAAAGCAACAATCTGTTTATTGGCAGAGGTGTTTCCAGGAGGGAACCTGGTCTGTGGAGACGTGGGGGTGTGAACCAGTGCCAGGCTCCAGCCAGAAGAGATAGCATTCATTTGCAGCTCTTTCAAGGTTAACAGATAGCAGAGACGCTGGGAACAAAAGAGGGAACATTTTCCCAGCTCTTTGGTATTTCATTTCATTTTTTTTCCTTCTTCACTCTCCTTCCCATCTGGAAAAGGGGGAAAGTGTGAAATTGAAGGAGGCGAGGGGGTCTCCCCTCTCAGGACTTTCTCCTAAGGACGATTACTAAATACTTTTGAACAGGGAAATGAAATAATCCATTTACATTTTTGAAAAATATATCTGATCTGAAGAATAAAAGAGAAGAAAGATTGGAGACAATAAAACTAGTTAGAAAGTTGTCATAATAATCTGGGTGAAAGATGAAAGCTGCCTGGAGTAAACTGGTGGTAATTGGGACAGAAGCTAGTGAATTATTATTTGTGACATTTAAGAGCCTGAGTGAATGGATTCTGGTTAGGGTTAAACAGGGAGGAATCAAGTATGATTTCCAGGCTTCTGACGTGGGCATCTGAGAAAATGGCAGTATGATTAACCTACATAAAGAAAAAGTTGAGATCAAGAGTTGCTTACTGCAGTTTTGGACATGTTGACTTTAACAGACATGAAAAGCATGTCTAAAGAAACAAAAATCCAAGGCCCAGAAAAATGAATGAATTCTGCCATATTTAGCCTCACAAAGGGATCATTAGTAGGAGCGGATCATGACTATTTTATGACAATAGGATTTCACTGTAACAAAAACTGAGCTATGAAGGAACATGGCTGCCACCTTCTGTAGAGAAAGCAGAGACATGAACCTCCGTCTATGCCTATACTTGCTTGTTGTTAAGTGAATTATGAGAACACAAGGGTGATGGCAAAGTCACAGACCTGGATTAGCAAACAGCTTTTCTGCCTTCTGGTCTAAAAAGTTTTATGAAATTCACTGATGACAACACTGATACTGAGAAAATCTTATGTCAATGACACTGGAACCACTCAGATAAGGCTCTAGATGCATTAGTAACTTTACTGAACTACTACTACTCAGTTCCAATTATCAATGATGGTCTCAAAACACACTAATGCACTATGATTAACTGTGAAGAGGAAGCAAGAGGTAATCTGTTAGTAATTAAACTGTGTGTGTGTATATATATATATATGTGTGTGTATATATGTGTGTATATATATACACACACACACGCATTGTAAAAATATACTACAGATTTTTGAGTGGGAAACAGAAAGAGTTGGAGTTTGTAGCACACATGATCTGAGATACCCTTATAGGAGAAAGATGCACATATAAATATTATATTGCACACATGAAGTGGCAGAAAAGCTACTATCTTCTGAATCTGCCTTGGCCCATGTTTCTAAGAAAGGCCTAGTTCCTTGTTCTGGCTTCAAGTTCCACTCTTGGGAGACTGGTCAGGCATTAAGGGATTAGGAGGGAGGCCTGGATCCTAGACTTTACAAGGATATAACTACCATCTTACCTTTCTTCTTTTAATCTTAAGAGAATTCTTACACATGATGTTTCCAGTTTTTCATTTTACTTTTAGACCCCAAAACACTGTAATGGGGCTTTTCCTCCTCCTATTCTAATGAAATTGTTCTCAATAAGATTATGTGACTCCTTAATGATCAAATCCAAAGGGTAGTTTTCAGTTGTCTTACTCTGCAATATTTGACACTATTGATAAAAACTTTCAAATTTCTCTGATTTCCTTTATGTTTTGTTTTTGCTTTTTGGGGGGATTGGGTGGCGGAGCTTCTCTGGCTTTTTATTACTCTCAGATCATTATTTTTCTGTCTTTTCTTCATGGGTCTGCTTTCTTCTTCATTTAAATTCTGAGTTCTATTCTTAATGAACTTCTAATGCTTTATTATATGCATGACGATCGCATACATTCTTGTGGTTCAAGAACTCTCAAATTTAATCTTTTCTCTGATTTTTAGATTCTTTCATCTAAATGCTTACTACATATATTCATTTGGAAACACTGTCAGGACATCCTGAAACTCGGTATATTCATAATTAAACTCATACTTTCTCTTTTTTATTTGTAGAATCAGCAATGAGAAGACCAAGGGAGAGGGGAAGGGACACAATGATATAAGAAAGGTAATTCTGGAGATATCCTTGAATTCGGAGCATTTGATGTGAGCATAGTTCTATACTCATTTATTTATTTCATATAAATTTACTGATTATTCACTAAGTGCCAGATAACGTAACAGGTGTTGGGATATCAAACTGAGTAAGATCGTTTCCACCCTATTCTCAAAGGGCTTACATTTCATGAGGTGTACAAAAACAAAAACTTACAATGCAACATAAGTGCTCTAACAGGTATGTATGACGTGCTGTGGTAGCCAGGTGCGTGAAACTAGTTCAGGAGGACTTTACACAATAATTATCATACGGGTAAGGTACTTTATTGGGTAACATGGGAATTTTTAAAAAAAGAGTAAAATATTTTCCTTAAAAGAATTTCTACTCTAATAAGAAAAGTACACAAAAATGTATACTATAAATTCAGGCTTTTTCTCCCCTCAAGTAGGGAAGAAGAAGAAATGAGTATGACTGTTACAAAAAGACTGGGGATACAGTAGAAAGGACACTGTTGCTTTTTGATAGTCTCTGCAGTGAAGTAAGGAAGATAGGCTCTTCTTCCACTGCCAATAGGCTGAGCACCACAACAACCTCTGTCCTCACTGCAAGGAATTTCACCCAACACTTTTACTTCTCTGGCATCAAATGATGTTCTCCTGACTCAGGCTTTATAGGCTTTTTACTCTGAGAAGTATAAAAGACCCTACAGAAGGTCTGCTTAACATTTCCAAAATAGGCAGCTATTTCAATCTTCTCTCCTGATCAATATACAACAAGGCATGTACTAGTGACTCCCCTGGCCTCAAGGCTCCCAACTCAGCAAAACCTACCGATTCTGGAGTTCAAAGGTCAACAACAAACAAAACGAGGGAGATGGGGCAAGACTTTTGCACATCCAGATTGTTCTTAGCACTTGGGGTACTTGCGAAACAGGCAGTCTCTCAGTTCCTTCCCTCCTTCCCTCCTTTCCTCCTCCCTTCCTCCCTTCCTCCTTTCCTTATTTTTTGAGACAGGGTCTCAATCTGTCACCCGGGCTACAGTGCAATGGTTCCCTATCAGCTCACTGCAAGCTCCACCTCCTTCAAGCAATTCTCTCACGTTAGCCTCCCAGGTAGCTGGGACTACAGGCATGTGCCACCACGCCCGGCTAATTTTTGTGTTTTTAGTAGTGATGGGGTTTTACCATGTTCGCCAAGCGGGTCTCAAACTTCTGACCTCAAGTGATCCACCCCACCTCAGCCTCCCTGAGTGTTGGGATTACAGGCATAAGCTACCACATCTGGTCTCAGTACATCCTATGTTTCATTATATGTCATGGTTTCTATCTCTATTATCATTCTGGTCATTCTACTATGAATGAGCTCTAGTTTTTCTCTATCCCTTTCAACATATTATGCCAAGAAACTTAGGATTCCAAGAAGACCATCACTCCCCATAGTCTATATAACCATTTTTTGTTATGCAATCTAGAATTTCAGCTGTTTTCAAGCCTGTATCACATTAATTCATATTGAGTTGTTATAAAACCCCTTCTAACATTTTCACATATTTTAGTAGCCAGAACACTTTCTCCTCCCTGACTCCTATTTCAATTTTAATTAGTTGTGGGGTCTATAAAATTCCATTTTTGTATTCAGTCTATCTCTCCCATCTACTTTTTACATACCATTATTACCATTATAAGCAGCAAGTTAGTAATATGCTAAGGATGAAAACCTTTATATTCATCTACTTCCATTTCATAAATAAGTGGAAAATAACGAAAATCTTTATAATTCTCTTAATAACATTTTTTTTCTAGCTTACTTTATTGTAAGAATATAGCATATAATACACACAAAATATGTGTTAATCAACTGTTTATGTTATTGGTAAGGTAAGGCTTCCATCCAACATCCAACAGTAGACTATTAAGTTTTTATGGAGTCAAAAGTTACACACGGATTTTTGAATGGACTCAGTGCCCCAATCCCAATGCTGTCATGAAGGGTCAACTGTATTTTAAGTTTTGGCAGAAAAGTTTCCTTACAGCTATGCAAACAAGGTCAGATAATTCTATTTCTAAAGCAGGAGGCACTTTAAAAACTGTAATTATAATTTTTATATATTGGATAAAGTGTACAATTGTTATTAATTATCTAATTATGTAAAACAAAAGGACTATGTAGAAGTTTGTTCCAACAGAGTACTGTATGTGAAATCACATAGTATAACTGGTGGTACTTGGCATGTACTAAACATAAGGTCCTTAATCATTTTCTAAAGTAGCAGTTATCAAACTTTAACATGAATCAGAATCAACAGGAGGACTTGCTGAAACACAAATTGCTGAGCCCTCTCCTTAGGGTTTCCCATTCAGTAAGTCTGGATAGAGCCCAAGAATTTGCATTACTAACAAGTTTCAGATGGTGGCAATGAGCCTGGTGTAGACATAACATCACCATTTTAATGAAAGATACAAAGAATAGTTTAAACCATTTCTAGGTTGAACAATAATAATTCATTCTTCTTCGGTTAGGATGTATGTTGAAAAACCACAGAATAGCAAGATGAATGCCATCTGAAATCTCAGATACCAGAAGATAAACCACTTTGCAATTAAATAGGTTATTTTGTACATACTGAAGGAAATACTCATGGGAAAATACTTTCTAATGTATGCTTTGGGAAAATAACTGCAGTAAAGTTACTCAACTTTCCTTTTATAAATTAACAGCATTAATAACAGTCACTAATTAATATTTATGAGCATATTTTAAATTGACTGCTATTGTGAATGTGTTTTGTGTACATATTTACATACAAAGCACATTCATCTAATCCTCACAATAACCCTAAGAGGCAGGTACTGTCATTATCTTCATTTTAAAGAAAAAAAACTAAGATCAAGTCAGATTAAATAGCATAAATAGCATGTCCAAGATCAAAGAGCACAGCCTGGATTTGAATCCAGGCATGCTAGTAACGGACATGTGCTTTTAAACAAAATGATTATGTCTTTAACATTTTTCATTTTACCCTCCATAATTAAGGGAAAAAAGGCCCTAATCTAGGCTTTAGAACTCTGGGTATGAAGAAGTATACTATAGACAAACCAAAGTATTATATTTTGTATTTTTACTACTTTTTTTTTTTTTGAGATGGAGTTTCGCTCTTGTTACCAAGGCTGGAGTGGAATCACACGATCTCGGCTCACCGCAACCTCTGCCTCCTGGGTTCAGGCAATTCTCCTGCCTCAGCCTCCTGAGTAGCTGGGATTACAGGCACACGCCACCATGCCCAGATAATTTTTTGTATTTTTAGTAGAGACGGGGTTTCACATGTTGACCAGGATGGTCTCGATCTCTTCACCTAGTGATCCACACGCCTCGGCCTCCCAAAGTGCTGGGGATTACAGGCTTGAGCCACCGCGCTTGGCCCTAAGATAGAACATCTTTAATGATTTTAATTCTTGCCTGCAACAATTAGAAAATTGCCAGAATCTTATGATTTGATCTCATGATCTTATGGTGAGCCACTACACCCAGCGTATTTTTACTACTTTTGAATGATACATATAAATTATACAGAAAGTTACAATGAATTAATTCCGAATTTAGGACAGTAATCCAATATTCCTACAGCATTCTGTGTATATTTCTATTATGATGTATTTACCACATTGTAGCAACTAGTTATTTCTATGTCTTACATGGTATATTAATAATCACATAATATTTGGTTTTAAAATCAAATCCACATTTGGGAAAATACTTAAATCTGCACAGTAATAATTTTTGGTAAGTAATAATGCCCAACAATCCCTCCTGCAGAGACATATGACAGTGACTGTACTTTGTTAACTCCTGTTTGTCAATCCTACTGCTTATATAAACGGATGTTCAGAAAATTAGCCCCACCTTGTGGATCACAGTAGTACTACAAATTCAGGCCTAACCATCAAAACTTTGGAACTGTCAGTGATGTGTACATTATCTTGACTGACAAAAACTAAAAAACTTACCATAGGGCCGGGCGCGGTGGCTCACGCCTGTAATCCCAGCACTTTGGGAGGCCGAGGCGGGTGGATCACAAGGTCAAGAGATCGAGACCATCCTGGTCAACATGGTGAAACCCCGTCTCTACTAAAAATACAAAAAATTAGCTGGGCATGGTGGCGCGTGCCTGTAATCCCAGCTACTCAGGAGGCTGAGGCAGGAGAATTGCCTGAACCCAGGAGGCGGAGGTTGCGGTAGGCCAAGATCGCGCCATTGCACTCCAGCCTGGGTAACAAGAGCAAAACTCCGTCTCAAAAAAAAAAAAAAAAAAAACTTACCATAGCTAGCATTGGTAAGGAACCACCTTCACATACTGCTTTTGGTTGTATAACGTGATACAAACTTTTAGGGGAAGAAATTTACAAACCAGTAAAAATTGTTAATAAGTCTTCTATTCAAAATTTCACTTCTAGAAATTTATTCTGTAGAAATAAATAGACAGGTTAATAAATATGAATGTCCTGGTACAGCACTGTTCTTAGGAGTTAAAAATTAGAAATAGTGTAAATATCAATGTGGATATAATGAATCCTATGTAACAACAATCATGGGGGTAGCTAATGGTTGTCAGAAGTGCTTAATATGTACCAGGGACCTTTTTTTTATGAGACAATGTCTCACTTTGTGATCCAGGCTGGAGCGCAGTGGTGTGACTGTCGCTCACTACATCCTCAACCTCCCAGGTTCAAGTAATCCTCCTGCTTCAGCAAGTAGCTGGGACGACAAGCCAAGTGCACATCACCACACCTGGCTAATTTTTTTTTTTTTTTTTTTTTTTGGAGGGATAGGTTTTCGTCCTGTTGCCCAAGCTGCTCTTGAGCTTCTGAGCTCAAGCCATCTACCCACTAGGCCTCCTAAAGTGCTAGGATTACAGCGTGAGCCACCAAAACTGGACTAGGCACCATTCTTTTTTTTTTTTTTTGAGACGGAGTTTCGCTATTGTTACCCAGACTGGAGGGCAATGGCACGATCTCGGCTCACCGCAACCTCCGCCTTCTGAGTTCAAGCAATTCTCCTGCCTCAGTCTCCTGAGTAGCTAGGACTACAGGCGCGCACCACCACGCCCAGCTGATTTTTGTATTTTTAGTAGAGACGGGGTTTCACCTCGTTGACCAGGATGGTCTCGATCTCTTGACCTCGTGATCCACCCGTCTCGGCCTCCCAAAGTGCTGGGATTACAGCGTGAGCCACCACAACTGGACCAGGCACCATTCTTAAGTCTGACTTTAGAGCCCTAACATTGACCACTATGCTATACCACTTCTCAGAATGAAGTACACATCCTCAGAGAGAATAATGTATATTATATAGTTAAATGAAAAGATTCAAGCTCAGAATTGTACATTAGTATTAGTCCATTTAAAAATATGTTTGTAAATGTATTTTTAAAAGTCTAAAAGCCTAAACATCAAACTGTAAACCATGATTAACTCTGAAGGCTTGGGTGAGGAGAGAGGAAATGACTTTTTACTTTATATACTTTTTGACTGCTTGCATTTTTCATGTTAAATACATGTCAGATTCAATCTAAAATTACAATTAAAAAATAAGTTAATCTGAATCTTTAAAATAATTTTAAAGACTTTTTAAAAAAAGCTTTAGGACTTTTTTTTAAAAGCTGGAAAGGATGACTTCTTAGGCGCTGAGGCTAACTGACCAGTTAATGAAAGCACATGAGGATGGTCATTCAAGGCAAAACACACATATACATATTTTTAAAAAATCAGTAAAATGATGTACATTACAGGTGCTTAAACACTCAGAAATTCTAGGTAAGTAAGGTTTATGATTGTCATTTCTTGGTAGGGATGGCAGGTTGAACATTCACATCTAATTGTGATCCTCCCCCAAACCCCACTAAAACTATAGCAAAAAGAATCTTTAAAGGTATAAATTCGCGGCATATAGAAATAGGAGACAATAGCAATAAAATTTTGGAAGCTGAGGCCAGGCACGATGGCTCAGGCCTGTAATTCCGGCACTTTGGGAGGCCGAGGCAGGCAGATCATGAGGTCAAGAGATTTAGACCATCCTAGCCAACATAGTGAAACATCGTCTCTACTAAAAATACAAAATTTAGCTGGGTGTGGTGGCACATGCCTGTAGTCCCAGCTGCTCGGGAGGCTGAGGCAGAAGAATTGGATGAATTCAGGACGCAGAGGTTGCACTGAGCCAAGATTCCAGCCTGGTGACAGATCAAGACTCCACCTCAAAAAAAAAGCTGGAAGCCGAAAGCAGATGGACAACTGGTAACTGACTTTGCACAATTCAGAGAGTCTAAATCTAAGCCAGCATTGGGTAAAGCTTAGAACTACCCTGATTTCCGAAGACTCTGTATTTTTGCATAGAAGACTGATCACTTTTTAGTGCTTCATGAAAGACTTTGAGATGTCTTATAATAGTAATGATGTTCTTTATAGAATTTACTTAATGTAAGGGAATACATTAATAAAGAGTAAAACGCCAGGCACAATGGCTCACAATTGTAATCCCAACACTTTGGGAGGCCAAGGCAGAAGGACTGCTAGAGCCAAGTACATTAAGATCAGCCTGGGCCACAGAGCAGAACCCTGTCTCTACAAAAAAGTTTTTAACAATTAGCTGAGCATGGTAGTGTGCACCTGTAGTCCTAGCTACTCCGGAGTTTATTTCATTTTATTTTACTTTATTTAGCTAAGGTGAGAGGATCACTTGAACCCTGGAGTTTGAGGCTGCAGTGGGCTATGATGTCACACCACTGTACTCCATCCTGGGTGACAGAAAGATCCCATCTCATTAAAAAAAAAAAAGAATTCACTACGGGCCTGATTTGAGCTAAGTGGATTAAGAAACTATTTACTTTGAAGAACTTTAATATAAGATATAAACTCTCAAGTATTAATTTATAGTAAGAATAAAAGACTTTATTAATCAACAGATTCCTTAATAAAAACATGCTGGGCACAGTAACGTGAGCCTGAGTCCCAGTTACTTGAAAGGCTGAGGCAGGAGGACTGCTTGAGCCCAGGAGTTCAAGGCTACAGTGAGCTATGATCATGCCTATAAATTGTCACTGCACTCTGCTCTAGCCAACACAGCAAAATTTATCTGTATCTAAAAAAAAGAAAAAAGTTACTTGGCTATATGTTAGAAGTAAGCCTTGAAGACGAAAAGATCCTTATTAGAAATAGCATCCTTTGTTGAGTGAAAATATAAGCTCCTATTGTCCACTTGGTGTGTTCTGCTTTACTCAGAGCAACAATACTTCTTCTATTACTTTCCCTTGCTTATCCAAAAGCAACATTTTAAAAAGCAAATATACAATTGTTGGCACTTCAGCTGAGAAAGGAAAAGTTAGGATGAGTTCAGGCATTTTGGAAAGTAGCATGGCATCTGCCAATAACACTCCACTTTACTAACGATGCAGAGTTTGTAGCCAAATACTGACCATGCGACTTTCACTAGAGCTATTTCTCATTGTTTCTAGTTAGCACACACATACATAAATTCCTTCCCCACTAAAATACAGAACAATGTAAACCCTTTTTTTGTTGTTGTTGTTTTTTTAACGAAGTCTTGCTCTCTCGCCCAGGCTGGAGTACAGTGGCACAATTTTGGCTCGTTGCAATCTCTGCCTCCTGGGTTTAAGTGATTCTCTTGCCTCAGCCTCCTGAGGAGCTGAGATTACAAGCATGCACCACTACGCCCCGCTAATTTTTTCTATATTCAGTAGAGACAGGGTTTCACCATGTTGGTCAGGGTGGTCTTGAACTCCTGACCTCAGATGATCTACCCCGCTTGGCCTCCCAAAGTGCTGGGATTACAGGCATAAGCCACCACACCTGGCCAAACAGTGTATACATTTAAATCCAAATAAATTTGGAACCATTATAACAAAATTACCCGGTCCATCAATACAGAAAACCAATAGAAGTGCTGCCTAGCAAATATTTAATATCACAGAATCAAATCTCCTAGCATTTAAAAAAAGATAACAGCTAATTACAACAAAAATTTTCTGTTATGAGATTAGTTTACTTTTAAAAATCATTTACAAGACCAAGGAATGATTTGACAACTATGAAGCCCTTCTAGAATTGGTCAAAAGTCTAAATATGAGCTCAAGTATGTCATTGGTCAAAAGTCTAAGAATTTTCTCTGCTTTAATTTAGATTGCCAGAGTAAAAAAGTCTAAAAGGCTTAAAATCACATGGTAAACCATAATGACCTCTGAAGAAGTGGATGAGTGAGAGGAGAAAGGAGATGACTTTTTACTTCATATTAATACATTTTTATACTGCTCAAATTTTTCACATTAAAAACATACCAGATTCATACATAAAAATCACAATCTAATACATTAATCTGAAGCTTTGAAATTACTAATTTAGTGAAAATTTTTTTAAAACTCAGCCATCACAGGAACAATACAGATTTTCATACAGTAGCCAAATAACTGTTAACTGATTTTATTTAGTTAACTTTCAGACATGATTATTCAATGTAATTTTTGGCAAATTATAACATTAAAGACTTAAAATGAATAAATATGATATATCTGAGAAAGTTGTAAGATGACAAGGTCACCATTAATACCTAGCAGAGAACACAACTGTACCTAACTCAGTTTCTAAGGATGCCTTTGAATTTAGAATGAATTACATAAATATTTTAAAGTTTATGTGAAAACTGAAAGGTTGGATTAATTCCTGAAAAAAAAGCCAGATATGTATAATAAACATCATTTACGGTTTATGTGCTTTCCTAACCAGAAAACCTACAAGGCAAAAGGTGATCTACTTGGATTATACACAGATGCTGTTAATAGAAGAAGCCAGGTAGCATCTAAGAAATGAATAAGATGAGCCAAAGAGGAAATAAAGCCGGGGGGCGGGCAGAACTACATACAAACTAGAAAGACAAAGCAATCTGACTATTATCGCTATCCTAAGGAATAGAGCATCTATAATCATGAGTCAAGGTGAGAAATGGATATAAATAAGCATCCACCACTTTACTGGAAAACATAATCCAAGGTAGGAATCCTCTGGAAAGTAATAAAACCTTTGCGGTCAAGCTCTCTCCGGGGAACAATGCATACCTACATCCTAAACCTAGAGAGCCCAAAGAAGTAGCCAGAGCCCAGTTTTTTTTTTTTTTTCTTTTTGAAATGAAGTCTCACTCTGGCACCCAGGCTGGAGTGCAGTGGTGCAATCTTGGCTCACTGAAACCTTTGCCTCCCGGGTTCTTGCAATTCTCCTGCCTCAGCCTCCCAAGTAGCTGAGACTACAGGTGCATGCTACGACGCCCAGCTAATCTTTTGTATTTTAGTAGACATGAGATTTCACTGTATTGCCCAGGCTGGTCTGAAACTCCTTAGCTCAGGCAATCCGCCCGCCTCGGCCTCCCAAAGCACTGGGATTACAGGTGTAAGCCACCACGCCCGGCCCAGAGCCCAATTTTTACCTTTAGTTCATTCTACAATTATTTTTCTGCTAAAATATGAGTTATTTAGTTTATTTCACAAACATTTAATGAGTATGTATTTTCCCATACATTGTGTTGATGAAAGAGGTTACCAAAGTGTGTAAGACACAGTCCCTGTAATTGAGGACTTAGCCAGGGAGAGAAGACAAACACATAAATAGATAACTGTAATATAATGTGGTCAGTCCAGTGATAGGTTTATACATAGTATGCTCTGAAAACATGGCGAGAGTTCACTCACTTAGCATAGCCTAGAAACAAATGAAGGAAGGAAGACAAAGTTATGCCGGATAAATGGATACCTGAGCTCTCTCCTAAAGGATTAGAATTAGGTCAGGTGAAAAACAGGGGAAGGAACACTAAAGACAAAGGGCTGGGATGATGGCTCACGACTGCAATCCCAGCACTTCGGAGGCTAAGGCAGGAAGTTCATATGAGCCCAAGAGTTTGAGACCTGTCTTGGCAAAATGAGAGACCCTATCTCAACTAACAGTAATAATAATAATAATAATAATAATAATAATAATAATAAAAGCCAGGGCTGGTGGAGCTTGCCTGTAGTCCCAACTACTCAGGAGGCTGAGGTGGGAGAATCATTTGATTCTGGGAGGTCAAGGCTGCAGAGAGCCATGACTGCATCACTGCGCTCCAGCCTGGGCAACAGACTGAGGCTCTGGGAAAAAAAAAAGAGAGAGAGAGAGAGAGAACAAAATAGTAAGAGACACAGGGTATACTACATGCAGATTATTATTAGAATATAAGGACAGAGATGATGAGGGGTGGGAGAGGAGGTTGACAATACAGGGGCCAGATCATAGAGAACTAGAATGACATGCGAAAATTCTTACACTTTATGCTGCATATCATGTAACCAGTGTTAAGGACAATGACACAGAATAACATTTTATTTATGTCACCCTGGCAGCACTTATGTGGGAAGAATCTGACAGGAGGCAAGACTGGAAGTCAGGAGACCAGTTAGGGAGGCTATTGCTAAATTGTTCAGGGAAGAAATAAGGAGGTCTTGAACTAACAAGTAACTTTATAACAAGTAATCTTTTAACGAAAACCTCCTGCGCTAATGTATCAATAATATAGAATGATCACGGTGTAGCAGAACAAAAACCAAATGATTAATATAAATATATATGTACATATACAATATATAAATGCATATAAATAATAATTATATATCACATAGACTTATATACGTTATAAATGCCACTGTTATACTGCATTATGATTATCTTTTCCTACATTAATAAAAAAGAAGAAAGGTTAGAAAATAGGAAAATAGCAGTAAAAATTAAAAGCCTTCTATTTGTCTTAGAACTAGCAATTAGGCCGGGCGCAGTGGCTCATGCCTGTAATCCCAGCACTTTGGGAGGCCCAGGAGGGAGGATCACAAGGTCAAGAGATCGAGACCATCCTGGCCAACAGGGTGAAACCCCGTCTCTACTAAAAATACAAAAATTAGCTGGGCGGGGTGGCGCACGCCTGTAGTCCCAGCTACTCGGGAGGCTGAGGCAGGAGAACTGCTTGATCCCAGGAGGCGGAGGCTTCAATGAGCCGAGATTGTGCCATTGCACTCCAGCCTAGTGCTGGTGACAGAGCAGGACTCTGTCTCAAAAAAAAAAAAGAACTAGCAACTAATGAACTGTTACCCCAAAATGTATTATTTCAGTGGAAAAAAATTTAATGTTAGAAATTTAGATTTAGGAAAAGGAAAATTCTTTAGAGCGTATCCTATAAGCATCTAAAATCAAGAATGATATCAGATTTCTCAGAGTTGTTTTGAATATATTAATACAGAAAATCCAGAAAGCAGATCTACATAAATTAAAAGCAATGAAATGATTTAATAAAGTAAATAATAGAATTTAAATATACAAAATTTTGTTTAGGTAGGAGAAATAGATCTCTTAGTTAAGAGATCTACTGTACGACATGGTGACTATGGTTAACAATAACCTGGTTTATTCTTGAAGATTGTTAGGAGAGTGAATTTTGAACACTCTCACCACCGAAAATAAGTGAAGTAATACATATGGTAATTAGACAAATTTAGGCATTCCACAATGTACACATATTTCAGGACATTATATACAATAAACATATACAATTTTTGTCAATAAAAATAAGTGTTATAAAAAAGAAAATGACATGACTCTGTCTCGTCTTAACAATTTATTGCTAGCCTACCTCACATGGTATGTCATTTAGTAATCATAAATCTTAGTAAGACAGAATAATTATATTCATTTTCCAGATGAGAAAACTGAAGCTTGGGCAAGTTTATTTATCTAATAATGGGGCTTAAAGTCTGTCTGCCTTTAGATTCTTTATTTAAAGCTATTAGTAGCCATGTATAAATTAAACTGTATTTCATAAGAATATCTTAGTTTTACAAATATAGCACTTCATATCAGAAATTCAAGTTGTGGCTTAGGCAATAGAACTAAAGCTTTGGAGTTAGAGAAACCATGGTTTAAATGTAGAATTAACTATTTACTAGCTGGAGGAATTTGACTAAATTATATAACTTCTCTGAGCCTCATTATGTATAAAATAGGTTTACAAGGCTTTAAAAAGTTCTTGCAAGACTAAAAAGTGCCTAGCCAGATAAGTAATCCATCAGTAGCGGCTAATGCTATTATTCATAAATCAAGAAAAACTATAAGACTGATATACCACCTTAAAAATTGAAGTTAATTAATTTAGGAATAGACAGCTAGATGTGCTGGCTCACACCTGTAATTCCAGCACCTTGGGAGGCTGAGGTGTGAGGACTGCTTGAGCTCAGAAGTTTGCGACCAGCCTGAGCAACATAGTGAGACTTCATCTCTATTAAAAATTTATAGTTTAGCTGGACGTAGTGGCAGACATATGTAGTCCCAGCTACTTGCGAAGCTGACACAGGAGGATCACTTGAACACAAGAGTCTGAAATTGCAGTGAGCTGTGATTGAGCCACTACACTGCTAGAATGTTTCCTTAGCCATAACAAGAATACATGTACATGTGCACACTGTTTATACCATACCTAACTCATAAGAATATATAGTCAATTCTCGATAATCCAGGAGCATATCAATTGGTTTGCAGTTAAACTATGATTAAAGTGCTATGGGAAATCTACTTTTCTCCCTCTTATTAGGGAGAAGATTGTTAGGCAACTGATGCTCACCCTCCTCCTTTACAATGTAGCCCCACGCCCAAACCCCCATCACAGTATTTCTGCACAGTCAAACCCCAAGCTCCTTCAGGTGTTCTGGTCCCTTCATTGGTTCTTCAAATTCCACTCCTGGGGAAAGTTGTGGAGGATCAGGTTAATCAGTGCTTGCTACCTCATTATGAGGCCTGGATGGGGAATTAATTCTGTCTGGATTATTTGTAATATTTATGATTTGATTTTCATCCCCTCTAACGCTACTAGTTACTGCCATTAATAGTTGACTATATTATTTATAGTGAACGATTGACTATTACTAGGAAGGAAGTACACTTTAGGAGGAAGAATAACTTAGAAATCTATTAAAACTTTTAACATTTTACTTCTGTTTTTGTAAAAAAAACTGCTTCGCAAAGCTAAATAAATTATTATACAATCATTTTAACTCATAAGTGGTCAGTTTAAATCATTGCTGTAATATTATTCATGTAGTATACATTTTAGTAGCTAAAGTTAGTAATATCAGAGACAATTAAATAAGAAATCCCAGGTGGTTAAACAGTCTCTGAGACACCGGTAATATTGTATCAAAACTGCTAAGCACCTGTTAATCTACATTATAAAACTACCGGAAGCATTACCTTGGTGTTCCTCTAAATCCATGTCAAGTTGTCTAATTTCTTCATTAAACTGATTCATCTTTTCTTTTATATCTGTTAACCTGTTGAAAATATTTTAATAAATTTATGAAGGAAATGTAGACATTCAATAAAAACACTTAAGGAGCTTAGACATCGCTTCCAAGTTGCATAAACAATATTCAAAAATAATATGTCCTATTCTGAGGACAACACTATAATTGATGATATTAGGATATCTTTTCCAAGTTGCATAAATATTGAAAAATAGCACATCTTATTATAAGGACAATTCTATGAATTTAGAGAGAAAGAATCTTATCTAGATCTTTTTTAATGATTCATATTTGGAGCCCAAGTATATTCTGAGAACACTAGGTTACCTGACTTCAACAGCAGACCCCTTCCCAACTTCAAGTTTGGCTTGTAGTATTAAGAAAATAAAAAATATTTAACAATATTCTTTTTGTAGGTGTCTATAAGCCAAATCAAGTTGGAAAATTAGTCTCAAAAATTAGAAAATAAGGGAAAATCTACCACTGGCAGAAAATTATATGGGTTAATTTTTTTTTTTTGAGACAGAGTCTTGTTCTATTGCCCAGGCTGGAGTGCAGTGGTGCCATCTCGGCTCACTGCAACTTCTGCCACCTGAGTTCAAGTGATTCTCCCACCTCAGCCTCCCAAGTAGCTGGGATTACAGGCACCTGCTACTGTGCCCAGCTAATTTTTGTATTTTTAGTAGAGACGAGGTTTCACCATCTTGGCCAGGCTGGTCTTGAACTCCTGAACTCATAATCCACCCACCTCAGCTTCCCAAAGTGCTGTGACTACAGGCATGAGCCACCACGAGCCACCACGTCTGGCCTATATGTTAAGTTAAATTTATAGTAAGTTTAACTGCTTTTAACATAAAGCGGTTAGTAAGTTTAACTGCTTTTGACTGCTTTTAACGTAAAGCAGTTAAACTTACTATAAAGCTACCATAACAAAAACAATGTGGTATAAGCATCGGATAGACATACATATCAATGGACTAAAACTGTGAGTCCAGAGTAAGACCATAGATCTCCAGTTAACTGATTTTTGACAAGGGTGCTAAGATAATTAAATGGGGAAAGAAAAGTATTTTCAACAATTGGTGCTGGGACAAGTGCATATGCAGAAGCTAAAGAATACTGGACTCCCACTTCACATCATATACAGAATTAACTTGAAATGGATCGAAGATCTAAATGTAAGAACTAAATTACCAAACTCTCAGAAGAAAACATAGACATAGCCTTCATGACCTTTGATTAGGCTTTAGTTTCTTAGTATATGTCACTAAAAGCACAAGCAACAAAAGAAAAACAGAAAAACTGGATATAATCAAATTGAAAACTTTTATGCTTCCAAGAACACCAAGGGAATGAAAAGATAACTCAGAACAAGGGGAAATGTTTACAAATCGTGTATCTGATGAGACCTCTAACCAAAAAAGTTACAACTCAGTAACAAAAAACAAATCTAGTTTAAAAAATGAGCAAAGGAACTAACTAAATATTTCCCCCAAAGAATATGGCCCATAAGCATATGTAAGAAAGCTCAACATCATTAGCCAACAAACAAATACAAATCAAAACTACAGTGAGACACTGCTTCATACCCATTAGGAATGGCTATAATAGAAAAAGATAATAACAAGTGAGGATGTGAAAAACCTGGAACCCTCATACCCTGCTGGTAGAAATGTAAAACGGTACAAATTCTTTTAAAATCTGATAGAATTCAACTGTGGATCCATCTGATCCTGGACTTTTCGTTAGCATTTCTTTTTTAGCCATTTCAGTCTCGCTGCTTGTTACGGGTCTGTTCGGAGTTTCTATTTCTTCCCACTTTAATCTAGGAGGATTGTATATTTCCAGGAATCTATTCAACTCCTCTAAGTTTTCTAGTTTGTATGTGTAAAGGTGTTCATGGTAGGCTTGAAGGGTCTTTTGTATTTCTGTGGTATTGGTTGTAGTATCTCCCATTTTGTTTCCAATTGAGCTTATTTGGATCTTTTCTCTTCTTTTCTTTATTAATCTTGCTAATGGTCTATCAATTTTGTTTACCTTTTCAAAAGAACCAGCTTTTTGTTTCATCTACCTTTCATATTTTTTTGGTTTCAATTTAATTTAGTTCTGCTCCGATGTTTGTTATCTCTTTTCTTTTGGGGAGATTGATTTGCTTTGTGCTTGTTTCTCTAGTTCCTTTAGGTGTGACCTTAAGATTGTCTATTTGTGTTCTTTCAGACTTTTTGACATAGGCACTTAATGCTCTGAATGTTCCTCTTAGCACTGCTTTTGCTGCCCAGAAGTTTTGATAGGTTGTGTCACTATTATTGTTCAGTTCAAAGAATATTTAAATTTCCATCTTTATTTCATTGTTGACCTAAAGATCATTCAAGGAGCAAATTATTTAATTCCCATGTATCTGCATGGCCTTGTTGGTTCCTTTTGCAGCTAATTTCCAATTCAATTCCACTGTAGTCTGAAAGAATATTTGATATAATTTTGATTTTCTTAAATTTAATGAAACTTATTTTGCGGCCTATCATATGGTCTGTCTTAGAGAATGTCCCATGTGCTGATGAACAGAATGTATACTCTGCAGTTGTTGGGTAGAATATTCTATAAATATCATTTGTTCTAGGGTGCAGTTTAAATACATTGTTTCTTTCTTGATTTTCTGTCTTGATGACCTGTCTACTGCTGTTAATGGAGTACTGAAGCCCCTCGCTATTACTGTATCGCCGTCTATCTGATTTGTTATGTCTAGTGCTAATTGTTTTATACATTTGGGAGCTCTAGTGTTAGGTGCATATAGATTTATATTGTGATATTTTCCTATATGATTAGTCCTTTTAACATTAAATAATGTCCCTCTTTGTCTTTTTCAACTGTTGTTGCTTTAAATTCTGTTTGTCTGATATAAAAAAAATAGTTATTCCTACTTGCTTTTGGTAACCATTTGCATGGAGTATCTTTTTCCACCCTTTTACCTTAAGTTTACATGAGACCTTATATGTTAGGTGAGTCTCTTCAAGACTGCAGATACTTGGTGAATTCTTATCCATTCTGCTATTCTCTTTTAAGTGGAGCATTTGGGACATTTATATTCAACAGTAGTAATGAAATGTGTGGTTACCATTCTATTCATTGTGCTAATTATTGCCTGAATACCTTGGCTTTTTGTTTCCACTGTTTTTTTCTTTTAATTTTTTATTCCATTTTAGGTTTTGGGGTACATGTGCAGAACGTGCAAGACAGTTGCATAGGTACACACATGGCAGTGTGTTTTGCTTCCTTTCTCCCCTTCACCCACATTTGTCATTTTTCCCCAGGATATCCCTCCCCAGCTCCCCCCCCGCCGCTGCCCCTCCCCTATTCCCCCCAATAGACCCCAGTGCTTAGTACTCCCCTCCCTGTGTCCATGTGTTCTCATTTTTCATCACCCTCCTATGAGTGAGAATATGCGGTATTTCATTTTCTGTTCTTGTGTCAGTTAGCTGAGAATGATGTTCTCCAGATTCATCCATGTCCCTACAAAAGACACGAACTCATTATTTCTGATTGCTGCATAATATTCCATGGTGTATATGTGCCACATTTTCCCAATCCAGTCTATCATCGATGGGCATTTGGTTGGTTCCAGGTCTTTGCTATTGTAAACAGTGCTGCAATGAACATTCCTGTGCATGTGTCCTTATAGTAGAACGATTTATAGTCCTTTGGATATATACTCAGTAATGGGATTGCTAGGTCAAATGGAATTTCTATTTCTAAGGCCTTGAGAAATCGCCACACTGTCTTCCACAATGGTTGAACTAATTTACACTCCCACCAACAGTGTAAAAGTGTTCCTTTTTCTCCACATCCTCTCCAACATCTGTTGTCTCCAGATTTTTTAATGATCGCCATTCTAACTGGCGTGACATGGTATCTCAATGTGGTTTTGATTTGCATCTCTCTAATGACCAGTGATGATGAGCATTTTTTCATAGGATTATTGCCCTCAGGTATGTCTTCTTTTGTAAAGTGTCTGTTCATATCCTTTGCCAATTTTTGAATGGGCCTGTTTGTTTTTTTCCTGTAAATCTGTTTGAGTTCTTTGTAAATTCTGGATATCAGCCCTTTGTCAGATGGGTAAACTGCAAAAATTTTTTCCCATTCTGTTGGTTGCCAATTCACTCTAGTGACTGTTTCTTTTGCCGTGCAGAAGCTGTGGAGTTTCATTAGGTCCCATTTGTCTATTTTGGCTTTTGTTGCCAATGCTTTTGGTGTTTTGGTCATGAAGTCCTTGCCTACTCCTATGTCCTGGATTTTGCCTAGATTTTCTTCTAGGGTTTTTATGGTGCCAGGTCTTATGTTTAAGTCTTTAATCCATCTGGAGTTAATTTTAGTGTAAGGTGTCAGGAAGGGGTCCAGTTTCTTCTTTCTGCACATGGCTAGCCAGTTTTCCCAACACCATTTATTAAACAGGGAATTCTTTCCCCATTGCTTGTTTTTGTCAGGTTTATCCAAGATTGTATGGTTGTAGATATGCTGTTTTGCCTCCGATGCCTCTCTTCTGTTCCATTGGTCTATATCTCTATTTTGGTACCAGTACCATGCTGTTTTGATTACTGTAGCCTTGCAGTATAGTTCGAAATCCGGTAGTGTGATGCCCCCCGCTGTGTTCTTTTTGCTTAGAATTGACTTGGCTAGCAAGGCTCTCTTTCGGTTCCATATGAAGTTCATGGTGGTTTTTTCCAGTTCTGTGAAGAATGTCAATGGTAGCTTGATGGGGATAGCATTGATTCTGTAAATTACTTTGGGCAGTATAGCCATTTTCACCATATTAATTCTTCTTAACCATGAACATGGAATGTTTCTCCATCTGTTTGTGTCCTCTCTTATTTTGTTGAGCAGTGGTTTGTAGTTTTCCTTGAAGAGGTCCCTTACGTTCCCTGTGAGTTGTATTCCTAGGTATTTTATTCTTTTTGTAGCAATTGTGAATGGCAGTTCGTTCTTGATTTCACTTTCTTTAAGTCTGTTATTGGTGTAGAGGAATGCTTGTGATTTTTGCACATTGATTTTATATCCTGAAACTTTGCTGAAGTTGCTTATCAGTTTCAGGATTTTTTGGGCTGAGGCGATGGGGTCTTCTAGGTATACTATCATGTCATCTGCAAATAGAGACAATTTGGCTTCCACCTTTCCTATTTGAATACCCTTTATTTCTTTTTCTTGCCTGATTGCTCTGGCTAGAACTTCCAGAACTATATTGAATAGGAGTGGTGAAGGAGGGTATCCTTGTCTAGTGCCAGATTTCAAAGGGAATGCTTCCAGTTTTTGCCCATTCAGTATGATATTGGCTGTTGGTTTGTCGTAAATAGCTTTTATTACTTTGAGATACGTTCCGTCAATACCGAGTATATTGAGGGTTTTTAGCATAAAGGGCTGTTGAATTTTGTCGAAAGCCTTCTCTGCATCAATTGAGATAATCATGTGGTTTTTGTTTTTGGTTCTGTTTATGTGGTGAATTACGTTTACAGACTTGCGTATGCTGAACCAGCCTTGCATCCCTGGGATGAATCCTACTTGATCATGATGGATAAGTTTTTCGATTTGCTGTTGCAATTGGCTTGCCAATATTTTATTGAAGATTTTTGCATCTATGTTCATCATGGATATTGGCCAGAAGTTTTCTTTTCTTGTTGGGTCTCTGCTGGGTTTTGGTATCAGGATGATGTTGGTCTCATAAAATGATTTGGGAAGGATTCCCTCTTTGTGGATTATTTGGAATAGTTTCAGAAGGAATGGTACCAGCTCCTCTTTGTGTGTCTGGTAGAATTCAGCTGTGAACCTATCTGGACCTGGGCTTTTTTTGTGTGGTTGGCTCTTAATTGCTGCCTCGACTTCTGACCTTGTTACTGGTCTAGTCATAGTTTCAGCTTCCTCCTGGTTTAGGCTTAGGAGGACACAAGGGTCCAGGAATTTATCCATTTCTTCCAGGTTTACTAGTTTATGTGCATAGAGTTATTTGTAATATTCTCTGATGATGGTTTGAATTTCTGTGGAATCTGTGATGGTTTCCCCTTTATCATTTTTTATTGCATCTATTTGGCTGTTCTCTCTTTTCTTTTTTATCAATCTGGCTATTGGTCTATTTTGTTGATCTTTTCAAAAAACCAGCTCTTGGATTTATTGATTTTTTTTGAAGAACTTTTCGTGTCTCTATCTCCTTCAGTTCTGCTCTGATCTTAGTTATTTCTTGTCTTCTGCTAGGTTTTGAGTTTTTTTGATCTTGCTCCTCTAGCTCCTTCAATTTTGACGATAGGGTGTCAATTTTGGATCTCTCCATTCTCCTCAAATGGGCACTTATTGCTATATATTTTCCTCTAGAGACTGCTTTAAATGTGTCCCAGAGATTCTGGCATGTTGGGTCTTCGTTCTCATTGGTTTTGAAGAACTTCTTTATTTCTGTCTTCATTTCATTGTTTATCCAGTCAACATTCAAGAGCCAGTTGTTCAGTTTCCATGAGGCTGTGTGGTTCTGAGTTGGTTTCTGAATTCTGAGTTCTAACTTGATTGCACTATGGTCTGAGAGACTGTTTGTTATGATTTCAGTTGTTTTGCATTTGCTGAGGAGTGCTTTACTTCCAATTATGTGGTCAATTTTAGAGTAGGTGTGATGTGGTGCTGAGAAGAATGTATATTCTGTGGATTTGGGGCGGAGAGTTCTGTAAATGTCTATCAGGTTTGCTTGTTCCCGGTCTGAGTTCAAGCCCTGGATATCCTTGTTGATTTTCTGTCTGGTTGATCTGTCTAATATTGACAGCGGAGTGTTAAAGTCTCCTACTATTATTGTGTGGGAGTCTAAGTCTCTTTGTAAGTCATTAAGAACTTGCCTTATGTATCTGGGTGCTCCTGTATTGGGTCGATATATGTTTAGGATCAATAGCTCTTCTTGTTGTATCGATCCTTTTACCATTATGTAATGACCATCTTTGTCTCTTTTGATCTTTGTTGCTTTAAAGTCTGTTTTATCAGAGATGAGAACTGCAACTCCTGCTTTTTTTTTTTTTTTTTGCTCTCCATTTGCTTGGTAAATCTTCCTCCATCCCTTTATTTTGAGCCTTTGTGTATCTTTGCATGTGAGATGGGTTTCCTGGATACAGCACACTGATGGGTTTTGTTTTTTTATCCAGTTTGCCAGTCTGTGTCTTTTGATTGGTGCATTTAGTCCATTTACATTTAGGGTTAATATTGTTATGTGTGAATTTGATACTGCCATTTTGATGCTAGCTGGCTGTTTTGCCCGTTAGTTGATGTAGATTCCTCATTATGTTGATGCTCTTTAGCGTTTAGTATGATTTTGGAATGGCTGGTACTGGTTGTTCCTTTCTATGTGTAGTGCCTCTTTCAGGAGCTCTTGTAAAGCAGGCCTGGTGGTGACAAAATCTCTGAGTACTCGCTTGTTCGCAAAGGATTTTATTTTTCCTTCACTTATGCAGCTCCGTTTGGCTGGATATGAAATTCTGGGTTGAAAGTTCTTTTCTTTAAGGATGTTGAATATCGGCCCCCACTCTCTTCTGGCTTGTAGAGTTTCTGCCGAGAGATCTGCGGTGAGTCTGATGGCCTTCCCTTTTGGGTGACCCGACCTTTTTCTCTGGCTGCCCTTAGTATTTTCTCCTTCGTTTCAACCCTGTTGAATCTGACGATTATGTGCCTTGGGGTTGCTCTTCTTGCGGAATATCTTTGAGGTGTTCTCTGTATTTCCTGAATTTGAGAGTTGGCCTGCCTTGCTAGGTGGGGGAAATTTTCCTGGATAATATCCTGAAGAGTATTTTCCAGCTTGAATTCATTCTCTTCGTCCCCTTCTGGTACGCCTATCAAACGTAGGTTAGGTCTCTTCACATAGTCCCACATTTCTTGGAGACTCTGTTCATTCCTTTTTGCGCTTTTTTCTCTGATCTTGGTTTCTCATTTTATTTCATTGAGTTTATCTTCGACTTCTGATATTCTTTCTTCTGCTTGGTCAATTCGGCTGTAGAAACTTGTGCATGCTTCGTGAAGTTCTCGTATTGTGTTTTTCAGCTCCTTCAATTCATTCATATTCCTAAGTTATCCATTCTTGTTATCATTTCCTCGAATCTTTTTTCAAGGTTCTTAGTTTCTTTGCATTGATTTAGAACATGTTCTTTTAGCTCACAGAAGTTTCTCATTACCCACCTTCTGAAGTCTAATTCCGTCATTTCGTCACAGTCATTCTCCGTCCAGCTTTGTTTCCTTGCTGGTGAGGAGTTTTGGTCCTTTCTAGGAGGCGAGGTGTTCTGGTTTCGGGTGTTTTCCTCCTTGTTGCGCTGGTTTCTTCCCATCTTTGTGGATTTATCCACCTGTTGTCTGCGTAGTTGCTGACTTTTCGATTGGGTCTCTGAGTGGACGCCCAGATTGTTGATGATGAGGTCTTTCTGTTACTTGGTTTTCCTTCTACCAGTCTAGCCCCTCTGCTGTACGACTGCTGAGGTCCATTCCAGGCCCTGCTTGTCTGGGGTACACCTGTAGCAGCTGCGGAACTGTGAGGGATGCTACCAGCTTCTTCTTCTGCTATCTGTGTCCGAGAATGGTGCCCGCCTAATGTCAGTCTGATCAGTCCTTTTTGAGGTGACTCTGGATATACAGGGTTCAGGGAGCTGCTTGAGGAGACAGTCTGTACTTTATAGGAGCTCAAGTGCTGAGCTGTGAGCTCCGTTGTTCATTCAGGGCTGTTAGGCAGGTGCGTTTAATTCTGCTGCAGCAGAACTCTTAGAACTCCTTTTTTTCCTCAGATGCTCTGTCTCGGGGGGTTGGGGCTTTCTTTATGAGTGTCCGTGGCACTATCCTGCCCAGCTAGGAGGCAGTCTAGTCACTATTTGCCTGCCGAGGCTCCGCCCTGCTGATGTGGTGTGGGCCCTGCTGCCACCAGCTCCACCCTGCAGCAGAGTCTCTGTTATGGTGTGTTGCATCGGCAACGGCAGGCTGCGTCAGCAATGGGAGTGTACCTCCGTAGGGGCAGACATCCTCGGTAATGGCGAACACCCCTCCCCCACCGAGCTGCACTATCCTGGGTTCAGCTGTGCTGGTAGTGAAACTCTCCACCTGGAGGGTTTCGAGTTGCTGTTTTTTTTTGTCCCTGTGGGGGTGAAACCCGCCGAGCCCGCTCGCCTGGCTCCCTGCCTCAGAGCGCCTTTCTTTTTTTTTTTTTAAGTTGAACAGATGGCTCTATCCCAGGTGTTTCGGTCGCCCGTTGTTAGAGCACCGGGATCTGTGTGATTTCCCGTGCAGCTAGCCACTGCGCTGGCTGCAGTGATTGTTATTGCTATTCTGGGTCTAGCCACCCACCAGAGCTACTGGGCTTTGGGTTTGTACTGGGGAGGGTCTGCAAAGAGTCCTGTGATGTGATCTGTCTTCGGGGTCTCAGCTGTGAATACAAGCACCTGCTCGGGTTGAGGTAGCTAAAGAGTGAAGTGGACTCTGTGAGAGTCCTTGGTTGTAGTTTTGTTTAGTGCACTGGTTTTATTGAATGCTGGTTATGCTGACAGTGAAGCTGTCATGTGAACAGACTCAGGACCCCTGGTTAGTGTGGATGTTACAGGCAGTGGAATTAGCTGTTGTTTTCTCCTTCCTTGGGGCAGGATTGTTCTGTTATGAATTGCTGTAATGATTTGTGTTGGTTGGCCTCTAGCCATGAGGTGGCACTTTCAAGAGGGCATCAGCTACAGTAGTATGGGTGGATACAAAGTTGCCCTAAGGTCACCTAAATAAATATTTGTGCTTCTCAAGTGATGGGTGGGGCCACAGAGCTGCTACAAGTTTAGGTCTTTGGCTATAAGGGCAGGTAAAGAAAGACTATCAGGTGGGGGCAGGGTTAGGCGTGTTAGAGCTCAGAGTCTCCTTTGATGGGGCTGCCTGTGGCCAAATGTGGAAGATGAAAGGGGTGGTTTCAGGCCAATGGAGTTAGGTTTCAAGGAAGATTATGGCAGCCTCTGCTGCTGCTCTTACTGAAACTATTCCTGAAGACAAAGAATGGGGAAATCCTCCGTACATCATTCTATGAAGCCAGTATCACCCTAATACCAAAAGCAAGAATGAACATAACCAAAAAAAAAAGTATCGACTAATATCCCTGATGAATTTAGAGGTAAAAATACTCCAAAAAAATTTAGCTAACCACATTCACCAGCATATCAAAAAGATAATCCATCATGGTCGAGTGAGTTTTACAGCAGAGATGCAGGGATGCTTTAACATGCACAGGTCAAAAAAATTTGATACACCAGTTAAACAAAATTAAAACAAAAATAAAATGATCACCTCAATAGATGCAGAAAAAGCTTTTGACAAAATCCGGCATCCTTTTATGATCAAAACCCTCAGCAAAATCAGCACAGAAGAGACATATCTTAAAGTAATAAAGCTATCTATATGACAAACCCACAGCCAACATTACACTGAATGGGGAAAAGTTGAAAGCATTCCCCCTGAGAATTGAAACAAGACAGGGATGGCCACTGTCACCACTTCTATTCAACACAGTACGAGAAGTCCTAGCCAGAGCAATCAGAAAATAGAAATGAATCAAGGGTATCTATGTTGGTAAGAGGAAGTCAAACTGTCATTGCTTGCTGATGATATGATCATATACCTAGGACACCCTCAAGATTCATCCAGAAAACTCCTAGATTTGATACACGAATTCAGTAAAGTTTCAGGATACAAAATCAATGGATACAAACCAGTAGCACTGCTATACACCAACAGCAACCAAGCTGACAAAGAGATCAACAACTCAACTCTTTTTACAATAGCTGCAAAAACAAAATAAAATACTTAGGAATATGCCTAAACAAGAAGGTGAAAAACAAGGAAAACTAAACACTGCTGAAAGAAATAATAGATGACACAAACAAATGAAAACATATTCAATGCTCATGGATGGCTAGAATCCACATTGTGATAATGACCATAATGCCAAAAGAAATCTACAAATTCAACACAATTCCCATCAAGACACCATCATTATTCTTCACAGAACTAGAAAAAACAATCCTAAAATTCACATGGAACCAAAAATGAGCTTGCATAGCCAAAATAAGACTAAGCAAAAAGAACAAATCTGGAGGGACCACATTATCCAACTTCAAACTATACTATAAGGACTATATGGTCACCAAAACAGTATTGTATCGGTCATAAAAACAGGTACATGGACCAATAGAACAGAATAGAGAACCCAGAAATAAAGTCAAATATTGACACTCAGCTGATCTTTGAGAGAGCAAACTAAAGCATGAAGTGGGGAAAGGACACCCTATCCAACAAATGGTGCTGGGACAATTGGCAAGCCACACATAGAAAAATGAAACTGGATCCTTATCTCTCACCTTACACAAAAATCAACTCAAGATGGATCAGAGACTTAAATCTAAGACCTGAAACCATAAAAATTCTGGAAGGTAACATCAGAAAAACCCTTCTAGACATTGAGACTTCATGAGCTGAAAAGAATCTAAAAGGAAACACAACAGAAACAAAAATAAATAGATGGGACCTAATTGAACTAAAAAACTTCTGCACAGCAAAAAAAATAATCAGCAGAGTTAACAGACAACCCATAAAGTGGGATAAAACATTCATCAACTGTGCATCTGAGGAAGGACTAATATCAAGAATCTACGATGAACTCAAGTCAGCAAGACAAAAAAAATCCCATAAAAAAGTGAAACGTAGACTAAGGACATGAATAGATGATTCTCAAAAGGAGATACACAACCAGGTGTGATGGCTCATGCCTGTAATCCCAGCATTTTGGGAGGCTGAGGTGGGCAGATCACCTGAGATCAGGAGTTTGAGACCAGCCTGGCCAACATGGTGAAACCCTGTCTCTACTAAAAATACAAAAACTAGCCAGGCATGGTGGCAGGTGTCTCTAATCCCAGCTACTGGGGAGGCAGGAGAATCACTACAACCCAGGAGACAGAGGTTGTAGTAAGCCGAAATTGCATCACTGCACTCCAGCCTGGGAGACGAGAGCAAGACTTCGTCTCAAAAAAAAAAAAAAAAGATATACAAATGGTCGACAATCATATGGAAAAAACCTCAACATCATCAATTATGAGGGAAATGCAAACCAAAACCACAATGTAATACCACCTTACTCCTACGAGAATGGCCATTAATTAAAAAATAAAAAAGTAATAGATGTTGGTATGGATGTGGTGTAAAGGGAACACTTTTACATTGCTGGTGGAAATATAAAGTAGTACAACCACTGTGGAAAATAGTATGGAGATTCCTTAAAGAACTAAAAGTAGATCTACCATCTGATCCAGCAATCCCACTAGTGGGTATCTACCCAGAGGAAACAGAAGTCATGATATGAAAAGACACTTGCACATGCATGTTTATAGCAGCCCCATTTGTAATTGCAAAAATATGGAAACAGCCAAAAGGACAACAATCAACAAGTGGGTAAAGAAAATGTGGTATGGCCGGGTGCGGTGGCTCACGACTGTAATCCCAGCACTTTGGGAGGCTGAGGCGGGTGGATCACGAGGTCAAGAGATTGAGACTATCCTGGTTAACATGGTGAAACCCCGTCTCTACTAAAAAATACAAAAAATTAGCTGGCCATGGTGGCAGGTGCCTGTAATCCCAGCTACTCAGGAGGCTGAGGCAGGAGAATTGCCTGAACCCAGGAGGTGGAGGTTGTGGTGAGCCGAGATCTCGCCATTGCACTCCAGCCTGGGGAACAAGAGCGAAACTCCGTCTCAAAAAAAAAAAAAAAAATGTGGTATGTATGTGTGAGTGTGTGTATATATTTATACTACTCAGACATAAAAAGGAACAAAATAATGGCATTCACAGCAACCTAGATGGAATCAGAGACAGTTATTCTAAGTGAAGTAACTCAGGAATGGAAAACCAAACATTGTACGTTCTCATTTATAAGTGGGAGCTAAGCTATGAGGATGCAAAGTCGTAAGAATGATACAATGGACTCTGGGGACTTGGTGGGAAGAGTGAGAGGGGTGAGGGATAAAAGACTACACAGTGGGTAGAGTGGACACTGGGTTGGGTGATAGATGCACCAAAATCTCAGAAATCACCGCTAAAGAATCTATCCATGTAACCAAATACCATCTGTTCTCCAAAAACTGTTGAGATAAAAAAGATAAAATAAAGCTATTCTAAATGTTCCTTTAAAAAAATCTCGGCAGGCACAGTGGCTCACGCCTGTAATCCCAGCACTTTGGGAGGCCGTGGTGAGCGGATCATGAGGTCAGGAGATTGAGACCATCCTGGCCAACATGGTGAAACCCCATCTCTACAAAAATCCAAAAATTAGCTGGGCGTGGTGGTACATGCCTGGTACATGCCTGTAATCCCTGCTGCTCGGGAGGCTGAGGTAAGAGAATCACTTGAACCCGGGAGGCAGAGGTTGCAGTGACCCGAGATCATGCCACTGCATTCCAGCCTGGTGACAGAGTGAGACTCTGTCTCAAAACAAAACAAAAAAATCTTCTCTTAGCCATAATAATATGGAAATTTGCTTACAGTTACAAAGTAACAGAAAACAAAACAAAACAAAACAAAAACATTAGTTTCTCAGTACCTTAGCCAGTATTGCAAAAGACTTAAAATGTGGTCTGCAATTCAGCTCATAGTAGAGATTGTAATTCCAAAATTTAATTTCTAAAGTTGTAATCAGCAACAAAAACATTGCAATAGATATGAGAAACATTAAAAGGCAATTCTGTCATTGACTACTTATTAATTTACAACTTAGTTGATTAAAATTTAAACAATTTTGGCCAGGCATGGTGGCATATGCCTGTAGTCCCAGCCACTTAGGAGGCTGAGCCACAAAAATCCCTTGAACCTAGGACGAAGAGGTTGCAGTGAGCCAAAACTGCACCACTGCATTCCAGCCCGGGTGACAAACCGGGACTCTGTCTCAAAAAAATAAAATAAAATAAATGAATAAATAAAATTAAAATAATTGGTATGCTTTCTGGTGACCGGTAGTAAAATGATTGTTTTAAAAATTTCAAATAAATGTATTCAAATACAAAAAAATGAAATGTAAAATGGTAAAGCTGTTTTGGAAAAGTCTGGCAGTTCTTCAAAAGTTAAACATAGAGAACAACATGAGTCAGCAATTCCACTCCTAGGTGTATATATACAAGTGAAAACATATGTCCATATAAAAACTTGTACAGGGATGTTCACAGTAGCATGATGAATTAGTAAAATACTAATACATGCTTGGTATTTTATTAATTTTTATTTCCAAATAATATTTCATTCGCCTTAGTTTTCAAGGTTCATCTATGAGCCTTGGAACAGAATAGAGAACCTAGAAATAAGCCAAATACCTACAGTCAGCTGATCTTGGATAAAGCAAGGCTCACAGAAGACCCTTGAAAACACCATGCTAAGTGAAAGCATCCTGCCACACAGAAGCACTTCTTGAATGATTCCGTTTATATGAAATGTCCAGAACAGGCATGACCAGAGCTGGGAGATGGATAAGAGAGGTGATGGTTAAAGAATGTAAGGGTTTTATTGGGCTGACTAAATTGTTCAAAAATCAACTGGGGGCCTGGCATACTGGCTCAAACCTGTAATTCCGGCTCTCTGGGGGGCTGAGATGGGAGGATCGCTTGAGGTCAGGAACTGGAGACTAGCCCAGGCAATGTAGCAAGATCTCAGCTCTACTAAAAATAAAAATAAATTAGCCAGATATGGTGGTGTGTGCCTGTCGTCCTAGCTGCTCAGGAGGCTGAGATGGGAGAATCGCTTGAGCCCAGGAGTTTGAGGTTACCGTGAGCTAAGATCATGCCACCTGCACTCCAGTCTGAGTGGCAGAGTGAAAGCTGGTCTCAAAAAAATAAAAGTAAATAAAAATTTAAAAATAAAGATGATTGAGGTGATGGTTGCACACTTCTGTGAATATACTAATAACAAGCTTTAAAATGTTTAAATATGTCTATTATATGGTATAAAGTATATCTTAATAAAGCTATTTATTAAAAATAATTATACTATGGAATGGCTCTTAAACAAATAAATATTTAAAGATATAAGCAAAACTGAAAGAGTAAGAGCCACTCTTGTACCTTCGGAATGTAATTTTTAAAGTGAGAAGTGGATGTAACATGTTCTAGTATAAAGCTACTTACTGTCTTTCCATGCTGGCTATTTCCTGATTATCATCTTTAACCTATAAAGGCATAAAAAGGAAGCAGTATTTTAAAAAATAACTCATATTAAGGCAATCTTAAAGACAATTTCCTTCCACAGAACATTGTACAAAAGTGTCAAATCCAGTTTCTTTCTTGAAATCTAATTTTTAAGACTTCAACCTTTGAAGTTAAAGGGAACGGCACCAAGCAACCATTCAAAGATTCTATCGCTTTTCCTCAAAGTAAGGGTAGTAACTGATATACCTACCCTCCAGGCACCATCAGGCCAGCACAACCTCAGGCCTGGATAAGTTGATACAAACATCTAGGATTTCTGAGATTCCCCCACACTCTCCCACAAGGTAAGGTTGCTAGATTGAGCAAGCGCAGCTTAATTTGAATTTCAGATAGTGAGTATCTTTTAGGGGATATATGTACCATGTAACATTTGGAATATCCATATCACTCATAAACAATGAATAATTTTTCTATATAGATATAGATATATATGTCTGAAAGATTATTCATTGCTTATCTGGAATTCAAATTTAGGTAGCCATTCTATATTTTATGTGGTAGCTATACCACAAGATCACTCCTCCTCAGCCTTCAATGATTTCTTTCCAACGAACCACACCGGTTCTAGATGTTAGTACCTTTCTGGAATGATTCTAATAATTAAATAGTCCCTGAATTGATCCCTACATTTCTTCTAAATGCACTGGGCTTGATCTAAGTCTAGGGAGAAAGGAGTCCCTGACTGGGCATGTGCCCAAATATATGTGGAGTTCTCCTGAGGCCGTAATAGAATGTGTCAGGATAAACAGCACGCTAATTATAATTTAAAGTTAAGCTAAAGCCACCCTTGGGGTGCTAAGATAGCTACTAAATACATGTTACATGTGACATGACTTTAGGACATATGATAATTTCATAGGAAATGTTAATACCATTCTTTTCGTGGAGGTACTAATAATAACAACCACAAAAAGTCATCAGCCGGCTGGGCGCAGTGGCTCACGCCTGTAATCCCAGCACTTTGGGAAGCCCAGGCGGGCTGATCACGAGGTCAAGAGATCGAGACCATCCTGGCCGACACGGTGAAATCCCGTCTCTACAAAAATACAAAAATTAGCTGGGCGTGGTGGCCCGCACCTGTAGTCCCAGCTACTCAAGAGGCTGAGGCAAGAGAATTGCTTGAACCCGGGAGGCGGAGGTTGCAGTGAGCTGAGATTGCACCACTGCACTCCAGACTGGTGCCTGGCGATGGAGCGAGACTGTCTCAAAAAAAAAAAAGGCATCAGCCTTGGGATACACCATTTTCTAAATACAAGTTTTTGCCCAATACAAATAATAAAACATATCTCCAAAAAAATTATCTTAATATTTAATGACCAATAAAGAAGAGTGTCAACTATGTCTAACAAGGAAACGTTAGCTTTACTTAAGTTAGTATGAAATACTTGATTAAGAAAATCTAGGCTGGGTGCCTATAATACCAACACTTGGAGAGGCTGAAGAAGGAGCGCTGCTTGAGGCCAGGAGTTTGAGACCAGCCTAGGCAACACAACAAAACTCCATCTCTACAAAAAATAAAAATAAAAAATTGGTGTGGTGGCGCATGCCTACAGTCCCAGCTACTCGGGAGGCTAAGGTGGAGGATTGCTTGAGCCCAGCAGCTCAAGGCTACAGTGAGCTATGATTGTGAAGGAATGTGTTGCCTTTACAGGTCGACAAGGGGGTGTAGTTTTAAGGGTAAGAACTTCCCAGCACCATGCCCCACTCCCATCTCTCTCCATCTGGGAGATTTAACGGTTTATGTTTAAATTTCACAGGCACAGGAAGAAACTGAGTCAATCACCCCAGCGGAAGTTTAAAGGAACTCCTTTCATTGGCCAGAGGAACTTGGGGAGGTGGGAATTTCTCCCAGGATAAATCCCCCTGCTCCTTCATCCACACCAGATTTCCAGCTCCGCTCCACATAGTGGGAGCTCTCTTTCCCTTCCTGGATTTCCCCTCTGGGGTCCCCTTCTACCCAGTGTGGAAGCTGTCTTTCCTTTCCTGGATTCTATCTTTCCGGATTCTCTCCCTCAGTGTGAGGGGAGTTTTCCTTCTCTGGTTTTCTCCCGCTGAGAACTCTTCTCACTCAGTGTGAGAGCGGCTTTTCTTTCTCTCATTCAGTGCATGAGAAACTAGCTGTTTCTCGCTCCTCCTCCTTTTTCTCTCTCTACCTAAATAAATCACTTTTCTGAAACACGTCTGGGTTCTGGTATTTATTGCACAAGCACACTGCGCCGTGGTCTCCTCTCTCATTCTTGAGAGAGCGACAGACCAAGAACCTGGAGAAACATTCTCTCGGGGAAGCTGAGGGCTTCCCTGAACCCCTGAACCCCAACAACTGCACCACTATGCTGCAGCCTGGGTGACATAGTGAGACCCTGCATTAAAAAAAAAAAAGAAAAAAAAAAAAAAAAAAGGAAATCTAGATTAAAAAGTTACTTCTTCACATAAACCATTTTTAGACATAAACTTAGTAGCTTGTGGTTGAATTCATATCCCGTAAATAAAACAGAATCAACACATGTACCAAAACCAGACATCTTAAAATAAGTATGTTTTCTTTACCCACCTGCTTAAGTAATTTCTCTCTCTCTTCTATTGGAGACCCTATGCTTTTGTCTTCTGCAATCATTTGATCTCGATGGGACTCCAGCTCATAAAGTTTTTCATGTAGCAATACAGCCTCCTGTTTCACCTGGGAGTGAGCTATTTCCTAAAGGAAAACAAGAAGGGAAATTTTTAATTAGTATTTTATCAATAATTATTTTCAAATAGGTTTCAATTTATAAGAATAGGGGGTAAATTTAAACTACCCAGCATCTTTAAATACAGACAACAAATGCCATTAGTACTCAATAATGCTACAAAGCACATTCCTAAACTGGAAATATAAAAATAAACCCTGTATATTTTAATAAGCTATTTTCAGTCTAAGGTTCACAAGAAGTCGACAGCCTTAGTTTATTTTCTACATATAAGATCTGAATAAATATAGGAAACTGTACCAATGGGAGAATAAAGAAAATGTCACAACATATGTACAACTTTATTTTTTATTTATTTATTTATTTTTATTAATACAAACAATCCCATAGCATTTATTGACATCTTGTAATAACATAAGGGCAAGCAAAACAATATGAATAAATGTTCACACTGGACAAAGGACATCTAAAAACAAAATGTATCCTTCTCAACCATTTCTCACTTCACTGATCATTTCTAGTTGGAGACACTTTGCAGCAGAGTAATATTATCTCCTTTTAGCATGATCCGACCCAGTTGTTTCCTTGACTTTGTTTTAGAATGAATCTCTTCTGCATCATCTAATACGAGGTTCATATACTCATCAAAACCAATGATACAGCCTTCTATTCGCATATTCACTTGCTCATAGAGCCACACCTGAATCTGCGATCTATTTGTAAGTATGAGGTTGATGGGCTGCACCATAACCTTCTGCACTTTCTGGCCCTGGCCATGGTACGCCATGGTGGAATTTCACAAGGAGCACACTCGCACGCTGCCTCTGATAGCAACTTCCGGAATCATGTACAACTTTAAACACAATGTCTGATTCAAAGTCCATAGAAGTGTTGTAGAGAACATATTTTCCCCTAAATAGGTCTTAACATGTATTTTTCCACAATGTTGTGGGTAGAATTGTGTCTGCTGAAAAAGGTAAGGTGGAGTCTTAACATCATAAACCTGTCAATCTGACCATTATTTGGAAATAGGCTCTTTGCATATTTAGTCACATTAAGATGAGGTCATTAGGGTGGGCCCTAATCCAATATGATGGTGCCCTTTATAAGAAGAGTACAGACACAACAGGAGAATTCCACGTTATGACTCAGGCAAAGCCTAGAGTGATGCATCTGCAAATCAAGCAACATCAAGGGCTGATGGACACCATTAGAAGCTAGGAAGAAGCAGAGCAATATTCTTTCTAGAGTCTCATAGAGGAAGCATGTTCTGCTGACACTTTGATTTCAGACTACCAGGCTCTGGAACTGTGAGAAAATGTGTTTGTTTGTTTTAAGCCACCCAGTTTGTGATATCCTGTTAGAGAAGCATTAGGAAATTAACACATGTAATAACAGTTATCGTGTACTCAGCACTATCCTACCTTCCACAAAGAAAAAATAAGGATGTGACAAAAATATTATTAGATAACAAAAAAGCTAGGAATGGTGGTGATGATGATTAAAATGACATTTGAAACTCTTGTTTACTGAGCACCTGTTCTATGTCAGACACTATGCTACATGTTATTTATATGCTATCTCTCATATCCAAAGTGATACTCTACAAGATAGCACTATCATCTCCATTTTACAGATGAGGAAACTGAGGATCTGACATGTAAATAACTTTTCAAAGTTAACAAATACATAGAGTTAACAGTGACATTTGAAACCAGACCTAGAGCATGAACAAGACCAATTTTTTTTTTTTTCTTGAGACAGAGTCTCACCCTTGTCTCCCAGGCTAGAGTGCAGTGGCAACATGTCAGCTCACTGCAACCTCCACCTCCAGGGTTCAAACGATTCTCCTGCCTCAACCTCCCGAGTAGCTGGGATTACAGGCACCTGCCACCACACCCGGCTAATTTTTGTACTTTTAGTAGAGACGGGGTTTCACCATATTGGTCAGGCTGGTCTCAAACTCCTGACCTTAAGTGATCTGCCCGCCTCAGCATCCCGAAGTGTTGGGATTACAGGCGTGAGTTACCGTGCCTGGCTGAACAAGACCAAATTTTTAAGAGGGAAGATCTCTTCTTTTTTAAAAGTATGAAAGAAAAAAAATCTCAAAAAAAGAAACAAGTAGACAAGAATTTTTGAAAATCCATAAGCAATGGATTATATATATAGTTCAAATAATAGATTAGGCATCAGATAACATAAAGAAAGGCATGATAAAAAATACATATAGAATTTTATGCTATCCTTTTTCATAGTATCTTTTCCTTTCTGCCTAACAATCCTCCAGATGTATTTGAATTGCATCTTGATAAAACTATTCTGGAAGACTTCAGCTCACGCCTTCACCTGATTTTTTTCCCCACTCTTGTGAACTAAGTAAGCATAACCAAATACACTGTAAAGCAGTGAGCATAAAGTATTCAATAAATACCAGTTGACTGACCACTATCTGAAACAATATTTTCTTGAAGAACAAGTCATAAATAAATAAATAAATAAATAAATAAATAAATAAATAAAATTAATCTGAGCTGGGCACGGTGGTTCGCGTCTGCAATCCAAGCACTTTGGGAGGCTGAGGCGGGCAAATCATGAGGTCAGGAATTTGAGACCAGCCTGGCCAACATGGTGAAATCCCGTCTCTACTAAAAATACAAAAACTAGCCAAGTGTGGCGATACACACCTATAATCACAGCTACTCAGGAGGCTGAGGAAGGAGAATTGCTTGAACCTGGGAGGCAGAGGTTGCAGTGAGCCGAGATTGTACCACTGCACTCCAGCCTGGGCAAAGGAGCAAAACTTCATCCCCCCTCAAAAAAAGAAATCTGGCAAAAGTTAAATAGAATTAGTGACTTATGTTATCTCAATTTGCAAATATTGTTTTTGGTTTTTTGGTTTTTTTTTTTTTGAGACAGTGTCATTCTGTTGCCCAGGCTGGAATGCAGACATGGGATCTCAGCTCACTGCAACCTCTGCCTACCGGGTTCAAGAGATTCTCCTGTCTCAGCCTCCTGAGTAGCTGGAACCACAGGCGCGTGCCATCACACCTGGATAATTTTTTGTTTCACCATGTTAGCCAGGATGGTCTCAATCTTCTGACCTCGTGATCCTCCCACCTCCGCCTCCCAAAGTGCTGAGATTACAGGCGTGAATCACCATGCCTGGCCAAATATTGTGTATTTTTAAAACTCTTTGTTATTTTAGGCATAAATCTACTGACATCAAAGAAGAGTGGCATCAGTACAAAAAGTAAATCTAAGTTTATAGCTTATGCTTCTTCCTGTGGAAACTAAATTCACAAGTGAAATAAGACTTGACTCACACCTACCCCAAAAGGGAACAGTGAAGAGTTCAGCAAGCTAGTTGTATTAATACTAAATGTGGTCCTTTTTTCTTTAGGCATTTTTCCATCACCAGAGATCCAAGGAAATAAAAATGAAGTGCATTTATAGATGGACAATCAAACACAGAAAACTACCTATTTTTAATGAAATAACTTTCAATAGCAAATTCTCAAAAGAATTAATTACAAAATATTCATTTCTTTTGCAAGCTAGGCTGTTAGCAATCTGTCCATCTACAACAGTTCCTAATACTATCATCATGGTATACACCTGAATCCTCAGGAAATCAGGAAAGGGAGGCAAGATCTGAGGTACAGACAGTATACTTAAATGCCAAAAATATGAAAAAGGAGTTCACGGAAAAAGAAATTCATTGGCCAAAGATGACATAAACAGATACTCAACTTTACGCGTAAACACGTGAAAATTAAAATAAGTTAGTAATTTTTACCTATCAAACTAGCTAAAATTGGAAAAGCCAGGTAATATTTGCTGTCCGTGAATGCAGGGGAAATAAGCTTTCACATTGAAGGCAATTTGGCAATCTTACAACATTTTTAAAGTGTATACCTTTTGACCCATTGTGAGAATTCAATATTCTGAAATACTAATGCAACTTTGCATAAAATGTATGCTTTCACTGAAGTATTGTTTATAATCCCAGAAAACTATAAACAATCTGTTCATTTACAAGGCTGTGTTATAATTATACAACATAATATAGTAATTTAAAATAATGAGGGGGTTCTCTAAGAACTGATATAAACAGGCACTGAAGATATCATGTTAGGGTGAAAAAAACCTACAGATAGCATAGCAAGTATGAATCCCACTTGAGGTTTTCCAAACTGTAAAATCAAGATGGATTTAGAACTTTGTGGGGATTACATGAATATGATGCTGATATGTGTTAAGAGCTCAAAAAAGCATAGAGTAACACTTGATAATGTCTTTCCGGTAGTTCTATCAGGAAAGAAGGACACAAAACAGACATTTTTACTTTCATCTTGTTCAACTATTTTTAAACCATAAGCACATTTTGTTTTGTGAATTAAAACTTGTTTTAAATAAATGAATAAGAAAACAAACGCAAGTTTGTTTTTTTTTAAGTCACAGAAACTTTTATTGTAAAGGAATGAGCTGCAGCAAAGGTAAAGCACAGCTATCTCCTGACAAATGCAAGTTTTTACATCCTTAAAGAGATGAACTCGTGTTCATGTCTCTCCTTCTTCCTTTGTTTTTAGTCTCCTGGGTATGTGTCTTTAAATTGCCATTAGAAGTTGAGCACAATGCCTCATGCCTGTAATCCCAGCACTTTGGGAAGCCAAGGCAGGAGCATCACTTGAGGCCGGAAGCTGCAGACCAGCCATAGCAAGACCCCATCTTTACAAAAAGTAAAATAAAAAGTAGCCAGGTTCCTGCCTAAAGTCCTAGCTACTTGGGAAGATGTGGAGGGAGGATCCCTTGAGCCCAGGAACTTGAATTTATAGTGAGCTATGATCATGTCACTAAACTCTGGCCTGAGTGACAGGGAAGGACCCTGTCTCAAAAAAAAAAAAAAAAAAAATTAATTGACATTGGATTTTGCATGTCCCAGATAGGGCAGAATGATTTGTTTTATGCATAGTAGGTCCTGAATAACTGAATCTAATTTCTTACCATACTAGGATCTTTATGGTCCAGAATAGGAAGAAAAAGTATTAAACTCCTATTAGTAAACTGCCAGATAAATATGTACTTGAATGAGTTATATTAATATACTTGGCTGAATTAACATTTTTGGTTGAGTAGTATGAGAACCCTTATTTGATTTTATACTTACAGCTTCCAGGCTCTCTTTTTTCATGTTCTGTGAATCCAGTTGTTGTTGAAGTGTATCTAATTCCTAAGTGGAAAAAAAAAAGCAAACCTAAATACAAATTACATTAAGACTAATTTGTTGTAGTTGGGAGAAGGGGGGTGAAGAAAAAATAATAATTTGTTTCTCTATTTCTCAACATTTCAAATATAGATGTGACAAAGTAAACTTTCTAAGTATCTTCACGGTATCTTGCATTTTGAATAGAATTTATTAACACTTCATTATTTCCACTTTTCCCAACTTCTTTCATTATTCCTAAAAACTAGCCTTCAAAAAAAAAAAAAAACTTCATGAGTTTCTCAAAAGTAGCTAGACCTTAAACCTTTTCACAGTGAATCACACTATGTTCTGAGAACATAAAATATTAGAAGCTTTCAAGCTATATCATTGTTTGAAGTTATGATTTAAAATTTTAATTTTTAACCATGTATTCTTATCTTTGGCCTAATTTCTCTATACTATATATGTAAATATAAACATGGTTCAGTTTTTTTTGTTGTTGTTTTTTTGTTTTTTTTTTGGTGAGACAGAGTCTTGCTTTGTCGCCAGGCTGGAGTGCAGTGGTGCGATCTTGGCTCACTGCAACCTCCGCCTCCCGGTTCAAGCAATTCTCCTACCTCAGCCTCCCAAGTAGCTGGGACTACAGGCATGTTCTACCACAGCCGGCTAATTTTTGTATTTTTAGTAGAGATGGGGTTTCACCATGTTGGCCAGGATGGTTTTGATCTCTTGACCTCATAATCCGTCTGCCTCGGCCTCTCAAAGTACTGGGATTACAGGCGTGAGCCACTGCGCCTGGCCATGGTTCACTTGTAGGATAAGATCCTTAAACTGTTTACTCATTCATCATCCCATACAAGATTAACTACATTTTGGTAGTATTTTGGCATTTTTATCATACTGTTTCTTCAATGCTTCACTGCATCTTAGAAATCTAGTCTAAAATAAAAAGGTTACTAAATTGTCAGCAAAGGAATGTCTGAGAAACTAAAACTATAATCATTATTGGCATTTATGGGGCCTAATTCTTTGCTTACTCTTTAGTTAAGGGCCATCTGGGCATAAAAAAAGGACCATCACGACTGAGCACTGAGAGGATTCTCATCCCCTCAGCAGGGACCTACACTGCTCATTTAATATTGCATGTTCTCATTCCTATGTAGGAGCTTAAAAAAGTGGATCTCATGGAGGTAGTAGAATGATGGTTACCAGAGGCTGTTAAGGTGTTGCCCAGTTGGGAGCATGGGGCAGTGGAGGGAGAGAGAAGGAATAAATTCTCATATTTCATAGAACAGTAGGGTGGCAACAGTTATCAATAGTTTATTGTATGTTTCAAAATAGCTAGAAGAGGAGATTTAAAATGTTTCTAGAACAAAAAAATGCTAATGATCGAGGTGATGGATATCCTAATTATCCTGATTTGATCATTACACATTGTATACATGCATGCAAAGATCACATGTACCCCATAAATACATGTACAACTGTTGTGTATCAACAAAAAAATTAATTTTTAAAAATGGATATTTAAGCAATATAATTAAAAGACAATAGTCATTCAAATCAGAGTGCTAACAGATTAAAAGGTTAGCTGTTTGTTAAGCAGGAAGGAAAAGGAAAAAAAGTAAATATCCATATGGATCTGGTCTATGAGGGCTTTTTTTTTTTTTTTTGGAGACAGAGTCTCACTCTATCACCCAGGCTGGAGTGGTGCAGTGGTGCAATCTCGGCTCACTGCAACCTCCACCTGTGACCTATGATGCCTCTTAATGATTGCATTAAAATGTTAAAAGGCCTCATACGTCATAGACTTTTAAAATTTATAGGCAAGTATTTTTATAAGTGCAAGTATTTATAGACAAGTTTTTTTTTGAGACGGAGTTTCGCTGTTGTTACCTAGACTGGAGTGCAATGGCACGATCTCGGCTCACCACAACCTCCGCCTTCTGGGTTCAAGCGATTCTCCTGCCTTAGCCTCCTGAGTAGCTGGGACTACAGGCATGCACCACTGTGCCCAGCTAATTTTTCCATTTTTAGTAGAGACAGGGTTTCACCTTGTTGACCAGGATGGTCTCGATCTCTTGACCTCGTGATCCACCCGCCTCGGCCTCCCAAAGTGCTAGGATTATAGGCGTGAGCCACCGCGCCCGGCCTAGACAAGTATTTTTAATAAATGCAAGTATTTCATGCATCTTTATGAAATGCAAAATGAATAAACGGAAGTGAACAAAAAATAATTAGAGTAAAAGCTAGGTCGTCAAGCAGTGTAAGAAAATTACGTTTTCTAAATAAATACTTCTCAAATATGAATGTCTGTATGAATCAGCTGGGGACCCTGTTAAAATGAAAACTCTGATCTCAAAGTCTAGTCAAGTGCTCACGGGATGCTGATGCTGCTGACATTTAAACTATACTTTTAGTAGCAAGACTGATATGTGCTTGGCACACAGTAGGAATTGCTATCACCTGTAATAGTTTCTCATTTGTGGTTTTCATCTCCAGGTACTTGACTTGGTTTTCAAGAGACATATTTTTGATAATGTCATCTGCTGCTTGTTTTTCCTGTTCAATTTCTTCTTCTACGCTTCTTATTTGTTTTTCTTTCCTGAAATCAAAAGCACATAATACTCCTGATGCAATACTGAAAAAAAAAATCCAATTATTTTACACAAGTCACAGTCCTAATTTAACAGAATACTTAAAGATATTCAACCATAGTGTGTGACTGAAAAGTCTTTATATTTGTACTAAAAAATGCTATTTGACCTATATAAAATTTGGCCCCATTAGCACAAACTTACTTTACATCTTTCTCTTCTCCATCCCCAAATTCCTCTACTTCCTTACTCTCCATTTTACTTTACTAAGAAATCACAAAGATTATCAGAGAAAATCCTTAATAACTTATATATATGAGGATGCATTTATACATTTTTAAAATCGTACCTTTAAAGTTTAGACAAGAAGTTTTAGAATTGTGGTTTTCAAGCATCCGTCAGCCATAAAATTTTTTGACCAAATTAAGTATCGTATAGCAGTTTGCTATGTAAATCATGCAGTGCAGCTCTGACAGAACTAGGGAGTAGAGAAATCTACAGTTCAATTCAATTTTTTAAAAATTATGGCTTTAGATTAGTAATATACTTGCTTAAATTCTCTTTTACTTACTGCTTTAGTTAACGTTGCTATTTCACAAACTATTGCTATTTTTTAGCACGGCAAAATATTAAGCTACTGTCTCTAAAAAATAACTGAAAGATTACACACGTAATCATATAAAAGTAGTAATAGCGAAATTAATTAGAAGCAATAACCATTTTTATTATAGAATCCAAAGAAATACCAATGACATGTCACTTATTGCCTAGGGAAGGTCAATTACTGATAAGGTGGAGAAAAATTCTGCAAAAAAAATAGGTAAGATGCCACTTATCTAAATACTTTCAAGATTCACATTTTAGCCGGGTTCAAGCCTGTAATCCCAGCACTTTGGGAGGCCGAGGGGGGTGGATCACGAGGTCAAGAGATCGAGACCATCCTGGTCAACATGGTGAAACCCCGTCTCTACTAAAAACACAAAAAATTAGCTGGGCATGGTGGTGCGTGCCTGTAATCCCAGCTACTCAGGAGGCTGAGGCAGGAGAACTGCCTGAACCCAGGAGGCGGAGGTTGCAGTGAGCAGAGATGACGCCATTGCACTCCAGCCTGGGTAACAAGAGCAAAACTCCACCTAAAAAAAAAAAAAGATTCACATTTTATAAAAAGCTTGATTCAACATACATTTTTAGTCCCAAGATCATTAATTTCCATTTTGGGATTCAAAATCTGATTCACCTATCACTATTTACTCTCTTTCACTCACAGATACCAACCTCTGCAGTTTTCAGAATCACCAAATAAGGCTGTAGATCCACATATCCCCTATACAACTTCTACACATTCATATCCTACTATTAGAATAAACAACCTAAATTCAGAAATTTCTCTACAAAAAAAATCTCCAAAATAACCAAGTAAAAGATGAACATAATAAAACAGACAACCTGGAATTTCAATTTATTTTTGCCTCAATTTATTTATTTTTGTCGGAGAAGTGATATCTTCAATTGGAGCTTCAATTTCAACAGTATAACAAACGTGTTTCCTGCTGCTACAATTTGTATAGGTATATGAGCTTCTGCTACAATTTGCATAGGTATATGAGCTCACAGAATTTGAAAGAGGAAAATATGTATTTCAATCTCTTTATTTCATAGATTAAGGATACTGAAGCCCAGTGGAATTCATCTTTTGGAACTAATTCATTTTAAACTTGATTACTGACTACCAACAATGTTTCTTCCCACAATGTAGTTAGATGAGAACTAATGTTGTAGTAAAGCATTCCATTTTACATAGGAGAAATTACGGCATAAGAAACGTCAACTGATTTCCTAAAGGCCATATAATGTCCAGGTGTCAGGTCTTTTTGATGCTCTGAGCACTTTGCTCCTGTTACAACTTGGCAATAAAACCACTGATGATGGTGTCAAAAAAATAAGTAAACAAGAAGTTGAAACTCAATAGAATATACAACTTGGTGGTATCTTTACAGTTTGAATCCTTCCCTCCCTCCTTTGTTCTCCCTCCTTCCCTCCCTTCTCCCTCCTCCACGGATGATGGTGTCATAAAAATAAGTAAACCACAGAGTTGAAACTCAACAGAATACAAGTACCTTTACAATCTGAATCCCTCTCTCCACAATTTGAATCCCTCTCTCCCTCCTTTCTTCTCTCTCCCCCGCCTCCGCCTCCTCCTCCTTCTCCTCCCCTTCCCCCTCCCCCTCCTCCTCCTCCTTTTCTCTCCCTCTCCCTCTCTCTCTCTCTCTCTCTCTCTCTCTCTCAACTTTCCTCTTTCTTGACACCACATGACTTTCCACCCAGGCTGGACTATGATACAATCATGCCTCACTACAGGCTCCAACTTCTTAGCTCAAGCCATTCCCCAACCTCAGCCTCCCAAGTATCTGGGACTAAAGGCACACAACACCATGCCTAACTAACATTCTTATTTTTTTATTTTGAGCAGAGACAAGGTCCTGCTAAGTCAGCCAGACTGCTCTCAAATTTCTGAGTTCAAATTATTCTCTCACCTTGGCCTCCCAAAGTGCTGGGATTACCTCAATTTGAATCTTTCTAAGCACAAAATACCTTCAGGACAAACATAAATTAATTTAGCAACAGTATATCTTTCAGAAGTATTCATTTTCAATATTGTAAACGCTAAATCAACAAGTAAAATTGTTAATATTTTAATAAAATTTTCTAAGAGTCATTTAGAAACACAAAGGTGGCTGGGTGCAGTGACTCACACCTGTAATCCTAGCACTTTGGGAGGCTGAGGCAGGTGGATCATCTGAGGTCAGGAGTTCGAGACCAGCCTGGCCAACATGGCAAAACCCCGTCTCTAGTAAAAATACAAAAATTAGCCAGGTGTGGTGGCAGGCGCCTGTAATCCAAGCTACTCAAGGAGAATTGCTTGAACCCGGGAGGCGGAGGTTGCAGTGAGCCAAGATTGTGTCACTGCCTGGGTGACAGAGCGAGACTTCATCTCAAAAAAAGGAGAGAAAAAAGAAAAAAAACAGAAACACAAAGGTTAGGCAAACAGCCTTACTTGCTACACTGAAAAAGGAAAAGATGACTTTAAGAAATTATTCTTCTAGTCAATATTTTGCTAAGGAAGTCTAGTTTTTTTTTTTTAATTACCTGTTCACTGGGTACAAAGGTTAAAACAAAGTGAAATGTAATCAGACGATATACTTTTATTAATGCTGTAGAAGAAACAGGAAAATTTCCATTAGCACACCAGTCTTAGAGACAAAAGAAAAAAGTAAAGGTAAGATCCTATATATTTATAGCTTTGATTACTGTTGCATTTTTTTAAAAATCATATTTAAGTTTGTTAAGTCTATACAACAATCTCTGCCTTTAAGAAGTGACAAAAGAGAAGAAAATATGATTATATTTTCGTATGGTCTACCTCAAAAATGCTATATACCTGGGACATGGCCAAAGGGTCTTTACTAAATGTTAGAATACAACACAAAGTCAATTTTGGGGGGGGAAAGGTTTCAACTAGCCAATAAATTTATAAGATTTTTTTATTTTAAAATATGTTAATCACAGAGCGTTCTGAAGTGATATCAGCCAAACAGCCAACTTGTGAGATTAAAAAAAGACTGGCCATGAATTGATAATTACTGAAGCAGGGTGATGACTATTCTCCTTACTTAGGTTTCCTCCTTGAAATTTTCCATTACAAAAAGGTTTTAAATTTGAAAAAAAAAACAAAAAACACAAAATGGTTCAAGAAAGAAATGAAGTTAATTGTGTATTATTAACATCTTACTCCAAATACATTGAATTCTGGCATAAACATCTAAAATGCTTAATGGCAAAACTACATTTAGATTTTATTTAACAAAACCAAAATAATTACAGTGTTAAATAAAGTAAGTAACTTAAGAAACAGGTACTTGAAACTTTATTTAAAGAAAAATGCTTCTTTTTCAGTATTTACCATTTCGTTTGAGTAAAGCTCTTTTTTTTTTTCGGTAACTAAGGTAATATGCTAGGTAAAAATGCACTTAATTTTGTGAAATAACAAAAAAAACTGATATTCTACTTTCTGTTCCAGTTTTCTATTTTATATTAGTTCCTAAGTAATCCCTATATGAAACTCAACTATCATTTCAAAAAAAAAAAAAAAATCCAAATTGAGAAAATATTCCAAAAGGAGAATAAATGGCAATAATAATTAACTTCTTTTTAAACCAACTGATGAAATAAGCTCAATTGACTCATGGATAATTTCTGCATAATCTGCTTGGCTAGCTATTCTGCTTGATTTTTTTTTAAGATTCCCAATAATGCTAGCAAACCCATTTGTCTAGGGATTTATTCAGTGTCATGATAGTCAACATTCACCCCCTCTTTCAATCTTTCTCCTCCCAAAAGGCACACTAATACGTGAAAACTTTCACGGATAGTATGGATCAATCAATATATTCCACAGCTTGAGACCTAACAATGCTTCAGAGTTGTTGAATGCTTTCTTGTACAGAATCTACCTTGAGCTGAGTATACACTGCTTCTAAGATCTATCAAGTGAAAAGAAAAAAATCTTTCTATTCCTTGTGATTTTTTTCCTTTAGCACACTTAAGGAAAACAATTATTAGTATTAAATAGTAGATACAGATAATAAATATAAAACCATCCTCTGTCTCCATTTCTACATAAGCTCACAGTCCTGCCTTGCCTCCATTATAATTTCTTCATCTGCTTCTATTTCACATCAACTTTTACCTTAAATCTAGTTAATTTTCTTTGTATCCTATTTGCTCTCTTTCATTATCCCCATCCTATTCGTTTCTGGAAAAAAACTGTACTTCCTTACTCACCTGCCCTCTGCAAGTCACCTCTGCATCCCAGCAGAGACATGAGGAAGAATTTCACCATAGCATTGAGAAAAACTGAAACAAGCCATTGAAGAAGCTGAACACCTGTTCCTAGAAATCATTAAATATAGATAAACTACCTTTTGTAAATGATTTAGGCATCCCTCTTCTGTGGGTAATCACCTTGAAGAAGTGATCGCTTAAACGCACTTCTGGTTCTAAAAGGGATTCTACATCCAAATTGTATAAAATCTAGGAGGCACAGTAGCTTTTCCTAGCAAATTTGATTAAACTATGGAAAGAAAGAAGTTAGAAAATCTAGGAGACAGAGTAGCTTTTCCTAGCAAATTTGATTTAACTATGGAAAGAAGGAAGTTAGAAGGGGAAAAAGCATAAATGGGTCAACAAATCAAAGGCAAAGAGGAAGTTGACTAGAACAGACTAGCACTAAAATACCAGTAAATTCCTCATTGTTAATGAGGTGACAAACTTTACTATGCTGCGTGGATTCTTGCTTACTCTGATTCGTTTTTCTATTCCCTGTTGTAATGAAATAAACTTTACTTTAAAGTCGTAAATAACTAATTGTAATAAATGCTGTAAGAAGGCTCAAAGGACTAAATTTCATAACACCCTGAAGGATGACAGAATATATTCATTTATTTTCAAATAGATAATCTGTTTGCAGAAGGGTTTCTAAAGTTGACTTTACGAAACAGAGATAAAGAACAAGAAACATCAAGCTCATCAATAAAATGATTAAATAAAAAAGTAACTATTTGACAAGAAGAGTATAGTCCTATAAATGTCAATTTCTAGGCAAAGCTGACATGTTAAATGCACCCATTAACTTCAAATTGTGTTCAAAACCTGACTAACATGAAAATAAAAGGTACAAAGGGATATAAACTAACAAGGACGAAGAGAATGGAAGAAGAGTCAATAACAATGAGACCAAGAAACCAAAAACCTAATAGCTAAATTTCCTAATAATTGACTAGGAAAACAAAATTTCCCAAGTCAGCAATGAGAAAAGCTGAGAGCCACTTGAATTATACTGCAGAAACTCTAAATCGCTCAGAAATTGGCAGCACCAGGTATTCTGAAAGTAGAGGAGAGGCTAATTCCTCTCTGTCTCTGCCTAGCCAGATAATGTTCCTTCTCTACACAAGCAGATTAGAGGTTCCCCCTACCATGAGAATAAAACAAAGGGAATTTGGGCAGTAGGCATGAGTGAGTACAAAGGCATTGTTGAGATTCCGTTATAGTCTACATACTAAATACTGATACAAATCCAGCTTTTTCATCACTTCGCACTCAGAATGCTGGCTACCATGCCATTATTTCTTCGGGCAGGAAATTAGAAGAGTCATTTTGTGGATAATGACATTCTCTAAGAAACAACAGTCTAGCAGTTACACTCTACGGTAAAGTCTAGAAACAATGAAACTCACACAAATGAATCTTCCTATCAGCTTTTTAGTTTCCAACTCTCACACATAAGCCCTAAACAAAATATTAACAGACTATGAAGAAGGCCTCCAATATAAAGGACACTGCCCAGAGATAACTGGAGAAACACAAGCCAAGGATACAGAGGCTATTCAAAGAAAAGGAATGAACAAAAGGCACAACGATAAACAAGAAAATATAACATACTCATGCAACAGGATACTAATAAAGAAAATATTCTGAAACAAAAAAAGCTCTTAGAATTAAAAAAGATGTCAAAAAAAAATTTAAGAGTGTGAAGATAAAGTTGAGGATGTCTCCCAGAAAGGAACACAAAGAGATAAAATGTAGGACAGTTAAGGTTTTTTTGTTGTTGCTGTTGTTTGAGACAGAGTCTTGCCCTTGCACCCAGGCTGAAGTGCAATGGCATGATTATCGGCTCACTGCAACCTCCATCTCCCAGGTTCAAGTGATTCTCCTGCTTCAGCCTTCCGAGTAGCTGGGTTTATAAGCTTGTACTACCATGCCTGGCTAATTTTTTTGTATCTTTAGTAGAGATGGGGTTTCACCATGTTGGCCAGGCTGGTCTTAAACTCCTGACCTCATGATCCACCCGCCTGGGCCTCCCAAAGTGCTGGGATTACAGGCATGAGCCACCACGCCTGGCCCAATTAAGGTTTTAAAAACTGAAAAATCATTCCAGGAGGTCCAACACCCAATTAAGGAAGTTCTACAAAGAAACAGTGAAATTTTATTTTAAAAAAGAAAGGGGCCAGGCGCGGTGGCTCATGCCTGTAATTTCTGCACTTTGGGAGGCTGAGGCAGGTGGATTCCAAGGTCAGGCATTTGAGATCAGCCTGGCCAACATGGTGAAACCCCATCTCCACTAAAAATACAAAAATTATCTGGGCGTGGCGGCAGGCGCCTATAGTCCCAGCTACTTGGGAGACTGAGGCAGGAGAATGACTTGAACCCAAGAGGTGGAGGTTGGACTCCAGCCCAGGTGACAGTGTGAGACTCCTTCTCAAAAAAGAAGAAAGAAAATTATCAATATCATCAATAAGATAATTCAGAAAATTTCTTAGAACTGAGTGACATAGCTTCCAGATTGAAAGAGCTGACCAAGTACCCAGTTTAATAAATGAAAACAGACTTCCACAAAGACACAGGGCAATGAATATACTATCGATTTTAAAAGCTTTGATAAATAATTAGAATGACATGGTATCATGCTTAACAGTAACACTAGAAACTCAAAGACAGTGGGGTAATGACATCAACATTTAGAGTGAAAATTATTTCCTACTTCGAATTCTGTCTCTAGCCAAAATAACCTTCCAAGTCTAAAAAGTTTTCCCTCCTATCCACATTCTCAGGAAACTACTGAGGAAGCTCCATTGAAAAAAGACAACAAACCAAGACGGAGTGTTCTAGAAAATAAGTGTCCAGTAACAAAGGCTAAAGGTAGACTCTGATGAAGGTGGAAGTAAACAGTTGTGCAGAAGGCCTAGTGATCAGCTCCTCTAGATTAGAGCATGGTAGCAGGCTCCGGAAGGGACTTTTTGAGCTGATAAAACAGATTAAATACTTAATATCCATAAATGAATGAAAGGCATGCTAGGGGAGAGTTTGGTCATATCAAGAAAAACTATAGAAAACTAAGCACATGAAAAAACAGTATAATTAGTTTGCAGGAAACAAAAAGGGTGCAACAACTGAAAAGTGATCCTGTTAAATGTCTTAGTCAATAATAGCTTTTTATTTACTAAGTTCAATAAAAACTTGGTACATTGATGATAGTACAAACACAATACTCATCTAACCAAAACTAGAAGTAACTATGTTGGGAGATAAAGACATAGGAAGTATATATTTGATGTGCTGGAGATGAAGGAAGGAGGTATTAGAAAGAGAGTTGAAGGGACTTTCAATTCAAAATGGTGGCCAAAAAGCAAGCTGGCTTCAATCCCCTCTACAGGAAACCAAAAACAAACATACAGACCTGAGATCATTACCAGAAATATCCCAGAATTCAAATGTGAAGATGAGACAGTTCTAGGGTCACAGAGAAGTGAACAAACTTTGAGCAGATGGTAAACCGAGAACTGGACTTCCATAGCCACAATGCCCCTCCCCTCATTCAACCAAGCACAAAGCATGTGAAAAAATTTCCCCCAAATCACAGTTTCTACCCACCATCTTGTATTCCTTGACAGGAGACCTGTCCATGCTTTAACCCATGGGAAACATCTCAAGTGCCTAAAGGGAGAAATATTCCTGAGGACCGGCAGGGACAAAGAGGGGAGACAGGATTACCATTCCCAGCTTTGGAAACTGCTCTATAACTCAGCCAGAGGAGATACGAAATCAGAGTAGCTGTTCAGCAGCACCACTTTCTAGGAGGTTTGCTCCATAGGTCTCTAGTGTGGGAAGGCTGGTTGGGTATGAACCTCTAGTCAGCCTTCCCACATTACCAGGCTATCCCCTGGAACCTCTCCCATTCAGGAAGAGCCGCACTCCTGTCATTTACCAGAGCCAAAGTGAAGTTGGGCTTAAGGTGCCACCTAGAGGTAATAAGGAGGCAGCAACCTAGTGGTAAAAGACCCTCTAAGCAAATATATTCATTAAAAACAAAAACAAGCCATACAGAGAATACTGGAATAAACAACTAATCTGACAATGCAAAGACACATACATACATCCACAAGAAACAACAGCAAACAGGGAACAATGATATGTTAGTCCATTTTTCACTGCTATAAAGGAATACCTGACAATTGATGATTTATAAAGAAAAGAAGTTTATTTGGCTCACAGTTCTACAAGTTACAAAAGCATGGCACCAATGTCTACTCAGCTTCTGGTGAGGCATCAGGAAACTCCTAATCATGGTGGAGCAAGTACAAGAAGGGGAGGTACCAGGATCCGCTAAACAGCCAGTCAGTAGCTTCCAGTCAGCACTATGCCTTTTCTTTTTTGAGACTGAGTCTTGCTCTATGGCCCAGGCTGAAGTGCAGTGGTGTGATCTGGGCTCACCGCAACCTCTGCCTCCTGGGTTCTAGCGACTCTCCTGCCTCAGCCTCCCAAGTAGCTGGGATTACAGGCACCTGCCACCAGGCCCAGCTAATTTTTGTATTTTCAGTAGAGACAGGGTTTCACCATGTTGGTCAGGCTGGTCTTGAACTCCTGACTTCGTGATCTGCCTGCCTCGGCCTCCCAAAGTGCTGGGATTGTTGTAGCATGAGCCACCGCGCCCAGCCAGCACTATGCCTTTTAATCGGAGAATTTAGTCTATTTACATTGACTTCACTGTTGGATTCTATAAAATATTTAAAGAAGAACTAATACGAATTCCATTCAAACTCTCCAAAATCAATTAAAAAGGAGGAAATTTTTCCAAACTCATCCTACAAGATCAGTATGACCCTGATACCAAAACAGGACAAGGACACAACAAAAATGAAAACTACAGGCCAATGTCCCAGAAGAACACAGATGCAAAAACTCTCAACTCAGTAAGAACAAACCAAATTTCAACATTATATTAAAAAGATTATTCACTGTTATCAAGTGAGATTCATTCCAGAGATGCAAAGGTAGTTCAACATATGCAAATCAATAAGCATGATGACATAGTTTGGATATTTGTCCCCATCTAAATCTCATGTTGAATTGTAATATTGACTGTGGGACATGAAGCCCGGTGGGAGGTGTTTGGATCATGGGGGCGGATCCCTCATGAACAGCTTTGGGCCATCCCCTTGGTGATAAGTGAGATCTTGCTCTGAGTTCACAAGAGATCTGGTTGTTTAAAAGTGTGTGGCACCTCTTCTCCCACTCTCTTGCTCCCGCACTGATTTTAACATGTGATGTACCAGCTCTCCTTTTACCTTCTCCCAGAACTATAAGCTTCCTGAGGCCTCCCCAAAAAATGAACTATACCATGCTTCCTGTACAGCCTGCAGAACTGTGAGCCAATTAAATCTCTTTTCTTATAAATTACTCAGTCTCAAATATTTCACTATAGCAGTGCAAGAACAGCCTAATACACATGATAAGCTGGGCACAGTGGCATGTGCCTGTAATCCCAGCTTCTTAGGAGGCTGAAGTGCAAGGATCACTTGAGTCCGGGAGTTTCCGACCACCCTGGATAACAAAGCAAGACTCTACCTTAAATAATTATTATTATAAAATAAAATAGACATGATACATCACATTAGCAAAACCAAGAACAAAAACCATACAATTATTTTAATGAATGCTGAAAACACAGTTGATAAAATTCAACATCCCTTTATGATAAAATTCTCATTCAGCTGGGCACAGAAAGAACACACTTCAAGATAACAAATGCCATATATGACGCACCCACAGCTAACATCATTCTGAATGGGGATAAATTGAAGTCCTTTCCTCTAAGAGCTAGAACAACACAAGGATGCCCACTTTCACCACTTTTACTCAACACAGTACTAGAAGTCCTGGCCAGAGCAATTAGGCAAGAGAGAGAAATAAAAGGCATCCAAATTGCAAAAGAAGGAGTCAAGTTAGCCTTGTTTACAGATGGCATGATCTTATACTTAAAAAAAAAAAAAAACCACCTAAATACTCCACAAAAAATCTGTAAGAATTTAAACTGAATTGAGTAAAGTTGCCAGATACAAAATCAACATAAAAAAATCGGTAGAATTTGCATATGCCAACAGTGAAGAATCTGAAAAAGAAATCAAGAAAGCAAGCCTGTTTACAATAGCTACAAAGAATATAAAATACCTTGGAATCGATTTAACCAAGGAAGTGAAAGATCTGTATAACAAAAACTATAAAAAACTGATGAAAGAAGTTGAAGAGGATATAAAAAAATGGAAAGATAATCCATGCTCATGGAGTGGAAGAACACTGTTAAAATATCAGTACTACCCAAAGCAATTTACTGATTCAATGTAATTCCTATCAAAATAAAGTGACACTCTTCATAGAAGTAGAAAAAAAAAATCCTAAAATTCATATGAAACCATGAAAGATTCCAAAATAGCCAAAAAAAAAAAAAAAAACCCTGAGCAAAAAGTAACAAAGCTGGAGGCATCACACTACCTAACTTCAAAATTTTCTACAATGTAACCAAATCTACATGGTACTGGTATAAAGACAGACAGATATAAATACATGCATTTACACCAACTCATCTTCAGCAGAGGTGCCAAGAACATACAATAGAGAAAGAACAGTTGTTTCAATAAATGGTGCTGGAAAAACTGGCTAACTATATACGAAAGAATGAAACCAGACTCCTATCTCTTGCCATATCCAGAAAAAAAAATGGATTAAAGACTTAACTCTAAGACCTCAAACTATAAAACTGTTGCAAGAAAACACTGGGGAATTGCTCTAGAACACCGGTCTGGACAAAGATTTTTTTGTGTAAGACCTCAAAAGCACGAGAAACTAAAGCAAAAACATACCAATGGGATTTTGTTAAGCAAAAAAAGCTTCTGCACAGCAAAGGAAATAATCAACAAAGTGAAGAGACAACCCATAGAATGAGAGAAAATCTTTGCAAATGACCCATCTAACAATGGGTTAGTAACCAGAAGATATGAGGAGCTCAAACAACTCACTAGCCAAAAACAAACAAACAAATAAAAAGAGTAAATATGGCAAAAGAACTGAATATTCTCAAAAGACATACAAAAGGCAAACAAGTATGTGGAAAACATGTTCAACATCAGTAATCATTGGGGACATGCAAATCAAAACTACAATGAGGTATAATTTCACCCCCATTAAAGTAGCTTCTATTCAATAAGACAGGCAATAATGGATGCTGATGAGGATGTGCAGAAAGGGGAAGCCTCATACACTGTTGGGAATGTAAATTGGAATAGCTACTCTGGAGAACAGTATTAAAGTTTCTCAAAAAACTGAAAATATACGTATGATCCAGCAATTCTACTGGGTATACAGCTGGAAAAAAAAAAACATGAATATATTGAAGAGATAACTGCACTCCCATGCTTATTGCAGAACTATTCACAACAGCCAAACTATGGAATCAACCTAAGTGAGTACCAGCAGATTAATGGATAAAGAAAATGTAGCATACACACGCACACACGCGCGCGCGCACACACCCACACACACACACACACACACACACAGAGGAATATTATTCAGCCATAAAAAAATGAAATCCTGACATTTGCAGCAACATGGATGGAACTGGAGGTCATTATGTTAAGTAAAATAAGCCAAGCACAGAAAGACAAATATCGTACATTCTCACCTGCATGTGGAAGCTAAAAAAGTGAATCTCATACAGATTAAGAGTAGACTGGTGGTTACTAGAGGCTGGAAAGGTTGGTGGAAAGGATGGTGGGGAGGGAGGAATGCAGAGAAGTTTATTAATGCATATAAACATACAGTTTGCTTAAAAAAGTAGGCCTACTGTTAGATCAGTAGGGTAATTATAGTTTACAATAATTTTTTTCCCTTCAACTTCTAAGTTCCAGGGCGCATGTGCAGGATGTGCAGGTTTGTTAAATAGGTAAATGTGTGCCATGGTGGTTTGCTACACAGATCAACCCATCACCTAGGTATTAAGCCCAGCATCCATTAGGTATTCCTCCTGATGCTCTTCCTCTCCTCTAATTTACTGTACATTTAAAAACAGCTAGAAGAGAATTTGAATGTTTCCAGTATAAAGAAAAGACAAATATTTAAGGTAATGGATACCCCAAGTACATTAATTTGATCTTAAAAAATTATATGAATGCATTACATTATCACACGTACCCCAAAACTATATATGTATATCACGCATCAATAAAATTTTTAAAAATTACTATGGGGAAAAAAGAGTGCTAAAGATTCTTGTCTCCCACAGCTATAAGTAATAGATAATACTAATAGATAATGCCTAAATTTGAAAAAATCAAGAGCATCAATGTAAGCATACACTTAAACATGCATATATAAATATATATTTTCCTGAACTTTGTGCACTTATATATTAAATTTTTTAAATTTACAACCACTTAAATTACTTTAAAATTCCTTTCATGAGATCTGGAAACTAACATGACACGCTTAAAAATATTAATTCTCTCTAAAAAGAAAAAATAAAAATAAGTCTTTCATTCTTTAAAGGGGCTTTCTAGTTTGTTAAGATTGGAGTGCAAGGATGGTGAATGGCCATGCACTTGTTTCACGTATTATGTATTTCAAGAATAAGTAGATTTGAAAGGCCCAGAGAAGTAGTTCAAGTCTATAATCCCAGAACTTTTCAACGCCGTGCAGGTGGTTAGAAGGAAATGGATCACATCCAGGAGTTTGAGACCAGGCTGAGTAACATAGGGTGACCCCATCTCTACAAAAAATTTAAAAAGTAGCCAGGCATGGTAGTGCATGCCTGTGTTTCAGCTACTTAGGAAGCTGAGTTGGAAGGACTGCTTAAGCCTGGGAGACCAAGGCTGCAGTGAGCTGTGATCATGCCACCGTACTCCAGCCTGGTGACAGAGTGAGACCCTGTCTCACACACAAAAAATAAACAGATTCAAAATGGGAAAAAATCAAAATGTCCTTAAAATCTCTAAAGTTTGGCCCAGGCGTGGTGGCTCATGTCTGTAATCCTAGCACTTGGGAGGCCGAGGTGGGCGGATCCCGAGGTCAAGAGACCGAGACCATCCTGGCCAACACAGTGAAACCCCATCTCTCCTAAAATACAAGAATTAGCTGGGCGTGGTGGCATGCACCTGTAGTCCCAACTACTTGGGAGGCTGAGGCAGGAGAACTGCTTAAAGCCAGGAGGCAGAGGTTGCAGTGAGGGGAGATTGCGCCACTGCACTCCAGCCTGGCACCTGGCAAAAGAGCAAGACACTGCCTCAAAAAAAAAAAAAAAAAAAAAAGTCTCTAAAGTTCTAGTCTTCAACTGAAACGAAAATACTCTCTTTTCTATCAGGTCTGCAACATGAAAGCCACAGGCATCACAATCCTCTTTTGGACTCTCGCCATGATACTATTATCAGACAAAAGCCAGTCTTCTAAAACAGTAAGTTTTTACAATCAAAGGAGTAAAACTATTTTCAAAGGTATATTTTCTATATATTTCATAAAATATCAAAAGGCAATAAGCAAGCAAAGAAAATCTGACCTATTAAAACTAAGTTTACTTAGCTGTGTATGTCCAAATTCCAATTTGACAAAAGTAGCCTTCATTTTAAAAAACTGAGTTCTTGGCTGGACAGGGTGTCTCATGCCTCTAATACTAGCACTTTGGGAGGCCGAGGCAGGCGGATCACAAAGTCAGGAGGAGTTCGAGACCAGCCTGGCCAACACAGTGTAACCCCATCTCTACTAAAAATACAAAAATTAGCTGGGTATGGTGGCACGTGCCTGTAGTCCCAGCTACTCTGGAGGCTGACTCTGGAGAATCACCTGAACCCGGGAGGTGGAGGTTGTGGTGAGCCGAGATCGTGCCACTGCACTCCAGCCTAGGCAACAGAGCAAGACTCCATCTCAAAAAACAAACAAACAAAAACTGAGTTCTTTAAAAGTTGATTAAAGGGAGAGTTCTGAAATTTTTCACTATAAAATCATAAATTAATTACAAGACTAAAAACTTATTGTAGGAAACATTTTTTAATCACATATTTATGAGGGAAATTCCTATTGCATTATTCTTGGTGAAAAATTCTAACTGCAAAAACAGTAATAAACAAAAACTATTCTTAGTTTTATTCTTCGTTTACTATTCAGTAATAACAAAAACTCTTTCTTTCTTTCCACCTATATCCACATAAAGAAAACACTTCAGGTTGTGTGGCTTTTTAAATTCAATGCATGGCTCCATTTCTGATAAAGATCAATATTTCCTTTTAAAACACCAAACTTTGAGCTGTTAAACCCAGAAAGCTATATATTGAGTGTTATTTATTAATTTTAACTTTTTTTTTTGAGACAGAGTCTTGCTGTGTCCCTAGGCTGGAGTGCAATGACGCAATCGTGGCTCACTGCAACCTCCTCCTCCTCGTGGATTCAAATGATTCTCCTGCCTCAGCCTCCCAAGTAGCTGAGATTACCATGTCTGGATAATTTTTGTTTTTTTTTTTTTTGTATTTTTAGTAGAGACAGGGTTTCGCCATGTTGGACAGGCTGGTCTTGAACTCCTGACCTCAGGTGATCCTCCCACCTTGGCCTCCCAAATTACAGGCGTGAGCCACCATGCCCAGCCTACTTATTAATTATTTAACAGCCCTAGGTATAATGTTGTTAGCTCTGCTGATTTTAAAAACACATATAGTTCCTCATTATAAAGCAATCATGCACACTGAAATATTAAATGTTAACAGAATTAATATTGACCATGTATTTCCACATATATAAATGGGAATATACCAATATTATTACTTTCTATAATGATTTTATTTTATTTTATTTTTTTGAGATGGAGTTTCGCTCGTTACCCAGGCTGGAGTGCAATGGCGCGATCTCGGCTCACCGCAACCTCCGCCTCCGGGGTTCAGGCAATCCTCCTGCCTCAGCCTCCTGAGTAGCTGGGATTACAGGCACGCGCCACCATGCCCAGCTAATTTTTTGTATCTTTAGTGGAGACGGGGTTTCACCATGTTGACCAGGATGGTCTCGATATCTTGACCTCATGATCCACCCGCCTCGGCCTCCCTCTATAATGATTTTATAATAACAGTTGGAAAATATCTGTATAAAAAATTGGAATCTCTTTCCTCAATCTTATGTATCAGGATGTCCTTAGTTTTTAGTATTTCATCCCAATAAAGAAAGAAAAAGATGTGCTCTACTACAACACCAGAAGATTAGATAGTAGTTTTTTTTTTCCAAAACAATTTCCTTCTAATGTCTAAGTGCTTAAATATGAAATTTGAGGGAAATTCTATTAATACTTTTTCTAATTAATGCATTTCTTTTTTTCTTTTTTTTAGGAAGTTCAATATAATTTCACTGAAAAGAATTATTCCTTGATTCCAGCAGATATCAAGAAAGATGTTACTATACTTGATCTCAGTTATAACCAAATTACTCTTAATGTTAGGGACACACAAATCATACAAACATACTTTTTACTCACAGAGCTCTATTTGATTGAGAACAATGTTACTATCTTATATAGTAACAGTTTTTGTAACCTCTCCAATCTAGAAATTTTAAATATCTGTAGAAATTCCATATATGTAATTCAACAAGGCGCATTTTTAGGCTTAAATAAGCTAACACAGTTATATCTTTGCCATAACAAAATAGAACAACTGAATGCTGATATATTTGTGCCTCTGAGAAACCTAAAACTACTGAATCTGCAAGGCAATTTGATAAGCTATTTGGAGGTACCACCACTATTTCATCTGGAATTAATAACTTTATATGGAAACCTATGGAACTGCTCTTGTAGTCTATTTAATTTACAGAACTGGTTGAACACATCAAATGTGACATTAGGTAAGCTATCATAATTTTAATTAAGCAAAACCAAAATGTGATTAATTCAATGTTTCACCACAGAAAAATCTCTCATATCATATTTTAAAGAAAAGGAAACAGCCAGGCGCAGTGGCTCATGCCTGTAATCGTAGCACTTTGGAAAGCCAAGGTGGGTGGATCACCTGAGGTCAGGAGTTCGAGACTCAGCCTGGCCAACATGGTGAAATCTTGTCTCCACTAAAAATACAAAAATTAGCTGGGTGTGGTAGCGCATGCCTGTAGTCCCAGCTACTCAGAAGGCTGAGGCAGGAGAATTGCTTGAACCCAGAAGGCGGAGGTTGCAGTGAGGCGAAATCGTGCCACTGCACTCCAGCCTGGGAAACAGAGTGAGACTCCATCTTAAAAAATAAGAAAAAGAAAGAAAAGAAAAGAAAAGGAAGCAATTGTGTTTAAGCAAAACAGGAAGAAACACTAAAAAGTAACTGCTGCATAGATGCTCTCCTTCTCCAATACCAGGGGGAAAAATTAAGAAATTTAAATGTTCTATATACGTGAGATGATAATGTCACTTCATGTATTGTTAGCCAAGTCAGTATGTAAGACTAATTTTTTAAGATTAAGTGAAAACAAGTGGCCTATTTTAACTGCAAACCTATGTGTGCCTGAGATCTGGATTATAACCACTATATTAATAATAATATCAATACTAACACAAACTAAATAATAACCGATTCTGCATTTAGGCCGTATTCATAAAATAACGTAATAAACAGAAATGTGTATCATTCTTTCATTGTGTTGCTAGACAAATACAACAGGAATTTCTTTCTTACAATGCCTTTAAGAATGACATATATGTCAAAAATTCCAGATAAAATAATTATAAAATGTTATTAACTATTTTTTTTCTACAATAAATATTATTCTTTCTGGTTTACTAGAAAACGAGAACATCACCACGTGTAGCTACCCCAACAGCCTGAAGAGCTACAATATCAAAACAGTACCTCATACGGCTGAATGCCACTCAAAATTTTCTTCACTTATCACTGAAGATCTTTATATTCATTTTCAGCCCATCAGCAATTCAACATTTAATAGCTCTTTGAACAACTTAACAAGAAATTCAGGTAATGTACGCTGACTCTGAATATTAACACTGCTAAATGTATCATACTAAATAAACTGAGATAGCTATCTTTATTTTAAATTTCTATAAAAAATGTAAAAGAACAATTTCTCATCTCAACTAAAGATTTATAAAATATTGGTTTTCCAAACTAGGCTCTGCTAGTTACAAGCTAAACACCATTGTGCAAATTATTTAACTTCTCTGAGCCTTTGTTTTAACTAGTCTAATCACAAATCCTAATGAGCATAAATCAATGTAGTCTTAGGTAAAAAGGTAACAAAATTGCAAAGACAGCTATTTTTAAAAAAAGGGAATTCTTTCATCATACAAAATTTGTCTGAAGAAAACTACAATGTATGTTTATTTCTAATACAAATACTGACGATAATGGGTATATGATTATGATTATTTTGCCAACTTAACAAATTTTCTTTCTCTCTCCTCTCTGTATTCCATTAAAGAACATGAACCTCTTGGAAAAAGTTGGGCTTTTCTTGTTGGTGTTGTTGTCACTGTACTCATGACTTCACTTCTCATTTTTATTGCTATCAAATGCCCAATATGGTACAATATTCTGCTTAGTTATAATCATCATCGCCTAGAAGAGCATGAAGCAGAAACCTATGAAGATAGTTTTACTGGAAATCCAAGCCCTCTTTCCCAGATGCCAGAAACAAACTCTGAAGAAACTACAGTAATATTTGAACAATTACATTCATTTGTGATAGATGATGATGGATTTATTGAAGACAAATATATAGATGTCCATGAATTATGTGAAGAAAACTAATTTTTTTTCAAAGTTTGCTTTTTAAAACAAAGTTAGAAGCTCACTCACAGTTTAGATATGGGGATTTTACCATGTGGCATACCAAAATATAGTTAGCAGACATTCATATTAATTACGACATACATGAATATCATAAAATTATGTTATCTGCATTGTACTGAGCAAGCGGGTGCAAATACAATAACTGACACTCCTTGGTAGCTGACAGTTACATAGTTAGTCTACAATACTAGCACTACTATTCTTAACAGTGTTCAGGTAACCATACAGACTAGTAAAAAGGCCTAAAGTAGGCAGGGAGCATTAGCTCACGCCTGTAATCACAGCACTTTGGGAGGCCGAGGCGGGCGGATCACGAGGTCAAGAGATTGAAACCACCCTGACCAACATGGTGAAACCCCGTCTCTACTAAAAAATACAAAAATGATCTGGGCCTGGTTGTGGGAGCTTGTAGTCCCAGCTACTCAGAAGGCTGAGGCAGAAGAATCTCAGCTCACTGCAACCTCCACCGCCCGGTGTCAGAGCAAGACTCCCTCTCAAAAAAAGGCTTAAAGTAAATTATTCATTAATTAAAATGAATGGATTCTCATGTTAACAGAGATATTTGACATAATATGTATTAAATTATACTACGGTCTCAATCAGTAAAGAAATAAATGTTTGGGATTTATTAATATACGGTAAGTCAAAGTGAGGGAACAGAGACAGCTTAAATAATACACTAAGATTGATTTTACACTCACAGAATAAATTCACAGAGTTGGAAAATCTTTTTTTGAAATGCTTCCTGAATTAGCACATTAAATTTCCTTAAAATTTAAGCCACAAGGACAATGTTCAGACATATCCCTAATAACTCACTATTGATTCTGGTTATGACGAAAGGCTGTCACCATAATGCAGTATCACTATAGTTTAACATCATAGTGGCTTCCAAAGCAGGCATTACAATTATGTATGAATCTTTTTTTTCAATTGGTCTGTGCTGGGACTGGGAGACTTTTTTTTCAATTGGTCTGTGCTGGGACTGAGGAATCTTCAGTTCGTCCATGGACAGCTGTTTCTATCTATTTGGTGGAGATAGCAATGTTTCCCAAATTGTTTTCCTAGAATACTAATTTCCAGAGAGACATTCACAAGTATTGACAGAAGAAAAGGGTATCTGAGGCCGGGCGCGGTGGCTCACACCTATAATCCCAGCACTTTGGGAGGCCGAGGCGGGTGGATCACAAGGTCAAGAGATCGAGACCATCCTGGTCAACATGATGAAACCCCGTCTCTACTAAAAATACAAAAATTAGCTGGGCACAGTGGCGCGTGCCTGTAGTCCCAGCTATTCGGGAGGCTGAGGCAGGAGAATTGCTTGAACCCAGGAGGCGGAGGTTGCGGTGAGCCAAGATCGCGCCATTGCACTCCAGCCTGGGTAACAAGAGCGAAACTCCGTCTCAAAAAAAAAAAAAAAAAAAAGAAAGAAAGAAAGAAAAGGGTATCTGGTCAAATTGCTATATAAAAAACTAGGTTTAAACAAAGTGAAACAAGATTCTTTACCACAGGATTTATATAAGACTTTACTAGGCCAAACTGTCCTCTGATTATTCAAGAGCAAGGTATTAAAAATTTCTCAAACTTACTTGACAACACAACCCATTCTTTGAGTTATATCTTATAAGAGCTCATAGTTCCATAACAATCCAAAGAACATACTTTGAAAAACGCTGGCCTATAGACCGCAATAGGAAGGGTCTAAAGTGAATTATTTACCAATTCCTTACAATCAATTGGCTACAATCAGAATTTAGTAATTTATCAATGCAAACAGTGGCATTAAAAACTGTAGCACAATCTGTAATTTTACCTTCATATGCAGAGAAATTAAGAATTTGTGTCTTTTAGAAATAAGTGTATCTCTGAAACACTGAAATACATTTATGGGTGAAATTATATTTCTGGTATTTTCTTCATTATAACACATGGAATGGAACAGTGGCTACAGGCATGGACGGAGCAAGGTTAAATATGAGCTGATGGAGCAGGGAGCTCAGTACATAAGGGTATAATATGCTATTTCTGTGTATGTTCAAATTTCTCTATAATAAAGTTTTAAAAATTTGTATGTACTTGACAATTCCTTAGCGAAAAGAGACTAAAATAAAATAGATCTATGTCATAATCTACTGAAGAGTTATTTAGAAAGTTACACAAATCATAAATTCAGTACAAATGTCTACTGAGAGAAAATAAAAACTATTTAGGATGATATACCTGTAAAATAGAAGAACTTACTAATTTATGATACATACATACTTGTGTTTATAGAAACATGTCTTCAACAAAGGATATAAGTATATTATGACTAATATTTCTTTATATACCAATTATGCTTCGTTTTAAATCTCAATTATGAGATTATAGGAACATAAAATACCTTTTTCTAAATAATGTATAATTCTCCCAAAATATTTCCTAATTATAGGATGCAAATATTAATATTTTGGAAATGTAGCAAAATGAAATATAATTACAGAGGAGCAAAGATTACACTTAAGCTTTTATATTCAAGGGCCTCTATTGAATATGGGGTATTCAATAGTATCTAACCAAATAAAGAAAAATAAATGGGTATAAAACTATGTTTACATATATTTTTATAGGACAACTGATCTTGACTAATACCAAACTAGAAAATGTAGAATTAGAAGAGAATCACTAGTTCAAACAAGCCTGTGAAACTGAAGTAAAGCCAGGTGTCTTACATATTGTTGTAGTCATATATTGAGGCTGTTTTCCCAACTTTTTATGGACAAGTTTTCCATAATAAACCAGATGGTCAGACCACACTAAATGGTTGTACCAAAAGAGAATGAAAACAGAAGCTTTTTGCAACTGCCTTCTCAAGGTATGGCATTTCTTGGTCGCTCTGGACATGTAGAGTCAAGATAGATCTTTGTGTTACGGAGATGCTGGCCATCTGGTTAACACAAAAAGTAAATCTATTCTCCTGCTCTATATAAAAGTAAACTTCTAACCATAATTTTTGTTCTTTTTTTTTTTTTTTTTTTCAGACAGAGTCTTGCTCTGTCGCCTAGGCTGGAGCGCAGTGGCGCAATCTCAGCTCACTGCAACCTCCGCCTCTCAGGTTCAAGCGATTCTCGTGTCTCAGCCTTCTCAGTAGCTGGGATTATAAGCATCTGCCACTTCACCTAGCCAATTTTTGTATTTTTAGTAGACATAGGGTTTTGCCATGTTGGCCAGGCTGGTGTCGAACTCCTGACCTCAGGTGATCCACCTGCCTCAGCCTCCCAAAGTGCTAGGATTACAAGCATGAGCCACTGAGCCTAGCCAACTTTTGTGCTTAATTTCAATTTCTGCTTAAAACAGACAGGAGAACCAATTTCATTCAGCCTCAATCACAAATTACAGATATAGTTTTTAAACGATGTGGACACATCTTTAGAACAAATTACCATATTTGAACATTTTCCTTAATCAAAAAAATCAAAAAGACATAAAAATCTATGACATTCTTAAACTTTTGTTCCTGAAATTATGTGTTTAGATGAAATGTCTGCAAAATATTTAAATACAATATTTAAAACCTGAACTAGGTATTATATAATTTGGAGATAAATGGTTAAATAAATGAGAACTTAAATGTTCTAAACTCTTTAAGGTCTTCAGGGGATTATGGCTTATGTATTTCTTATTCTTTGAAGTACCTAAGACAATATCTCACATATAGTAAATGACAAATATTTGCTAAATGGATTAAAATCAGGATAACCAAAAAAAGAAAAACATTTTCAAGTTAGAGCTTGATTACTGTGAACAAAATTTTCCTTGTAAAAGGAAAAGGACTGCAAGTATTTTGAGTTTCTAACACGTCATTTTACAGCAGCATCAAATGACAGACGGTGGCCAGAGACAATGGTTCACGCCTGTAATCCCAACACTTGAGAAGCCCACGGTAGGAGGACTGCTTGAGACCAGGAATTTGAGACTAGCATGGGCAACGTAACAAGACCTCTTTTCCACAAGAAACAAAAAATTAGCTGGGCATAGTGGCATGCACCTGTAGTCTCAACTACTTGGAAGGCTGAGGCCAGATCCCTTGAACCAGGAGTTCAAATCTGCAGTGAGCCATAAGCATGCCATTACAATTCAGCATGGGCAACAGAGCAAGACTCTCTTAAAAAAAAAAAGGTGGGGGGAAAGAGATTCCTGTTTTTAATCAACAGAAGAATTACATTTATCTTTCAAATGTTTTTTCAGTGTATTTTAACATCTATTCATCATCAAACATTTACTGTTTTATGCAGAGGTAACAAGCAAGTGTATTTGGGGTTACTGAATTTTGGTAATTGAATACAGTGATTTGAGTTTATCATTGTCCTTGCTCTCAAAGAGACTAATATTAATAAATTTCTGGGAGAAAATGTGCTTGTATGTGTATTTACACAACATAGCTCATCGTCTGTGTTTGTGTTGCCTTAGAATAAATAATTCAAGAATAAAATCTGTGTTGGTTCTAAATTACTTATTCTTCATCAACTTTTTGACCTTAGAACCAACACAAGTTTTGTTATTGAATCATTCAGGATTTTATCTGAGAATGTCTAGTTAACTCAACCTGTGCCTACCCAGGGTAAGATATGGACCCATCCCAGTCAACTGACAAAACACATGAAGAAGTTAACTACATCATACCTATTACTACCTTTGTAGGCATTACTCCCACTGCCACAATTACTACATTTCCAGTGTTAGTTGGTATTTATTCTTTACACAGGATATAAAGATACACATATAATCTATGTATATTATGTAGATTGCTAATATAACTATTAAATATCCATGCTAATGAAATAATGTAAATAGCTTCCTAACGAATAGTGTGTCTTTTACTAGACTGGGCCTGAAACCACAATTCAAATTAGTTACAAGCCTAGGTTAAAACTAAAAATACTAGATATAAAGATGTTCTTGTTCATTGGAAGTTTTCAGCTCCCAGCAGTATAATCCTATTTACGTAAACTATTTAGTAATATTCTTTATACAGAATTTAGCCATCTAACGGTAAGTGAAGATAACAGATGTATAAGCAACAAAATTTGTGTTGTCAATATTTTTAAATGAAAAAGGCAACAGGGAAATTGCTAAGAAAATTTAAAAGGAAATAAATGAATCACAATTTAAACTACCTGGTGAAGCTCACTTATGAATCTGAGTTTTAAATTAGCTATACTTACGCTTGTCTTTCAGTAAATATGACATCCATACTTTGTGTTTCTCGATCATTTTGAGCTTTAAGCTGAATAAACAGTTAACACATAAGTTAGTAACAAATAAAAATTAAACCAAAATTTTTTGTAGGTTATTTTGGTTATAAACTAAATAAAAAATTATTATAATCATCCTAGTGCCACATACAAGGTTTAAGAAAAAAAATACAGTAATTGTCTCATTTAACAAACAATACCAGATTTTTTAAAAGTCTTTTTAAGAAGCACTGTAATTTCATACCAAAAACATTCATTGTTGTTCAGTGATCCGTCAAATAATTCAAGTAAATTTATGTAAACAGCATTTGAAGAATGTATTGAGTGTTATATAAATATTTGATTAGTAATATGTTAAATTTAGAACCACCACAAGTTTTATTCCTGAACCATTCAGGATATTATCTGAGTACGCCTAATTAATTCTAACTGTGCATACGCAGCCTAGAAAATGGACCCCCATCCCAACCAACTGACAAAACACATCAGGTTTTTACTTTTCACATCTGGCATTGAAATACGATTCTTAATTAGTGAATTCTCCTGTGTTGTAAAGCTAAAAGTAACTAAATTATCATGGTTTTAAAGAACCTCAAATTCAGAAGAGTCATTTTATAAATTCTATGTCTTCACAGAATAGTCTTTATTTGTGTAAATATATTATAAACGATATAAATTATACATTATATGCTGTTTTCACCCAAATGCTTAGAATCAAAATAAGCTAGCTATTAACATGTTTATTGTTTTCTACAAAATAATTCATCTCGGCATATTGAACAAAAATTTGTTGTTATTTTATTTTAGATTCAAGGGTACACGTGCAGGTTTGTTCCATGGAGATATTATATAATGGTGAGGTTTGGGCTCTAGTGAATCCATCCCATCACCCTAATAGTGAACACTGTATCCACGAAGTAATTTTTCCACCCTCATTGCCCTCCTGCCGTCCCCCTTTTTGGAGTTCCCAGTGTTACGTCCATGTTAAACACAAATTCTCATTTACCAATCAAAGATTAATATTATGTCTGGAGTCATATCTATTTATTTTTCTCCACTGGTTACGAAAACTATATAAAGTTATCATTTGTCACCATTGAGTATTCAGCAACATTTGTGCATAAAGTAAGCCAGAAATATCATAAACTAATATCTATAAAAGAAAATGTAGATGGCACTCCCTAACTAATGTTGCATGTGACGCCAGTTCAAACACAGTAGACAGACACTAAACATCCACTTAGGAAAGCCAACCAACAGGAAGAAAATTTAAAAAAGCAACTGAGGGAGCTCACCGAATACAACATAATGGCGGTATTTACAATCAGAGTAATATTCATCTCTATAGCACTTAAAGTTTCATCAAACCATTTCTAGATATAAATGCTTTGTTTTGTAAGATAAGACTTATATAGATAAATTTGCTTGTATTTATAAATGTTCTTACCATATTGTATTCATTCATTACTTCTTCCATTTCAGTGTTGGTATTAAGTTTATCTACCAACTAGAAACAGAAATGCAAAAAAACACCATTCTGTTAATCTTTACACGTTCTCTATAAATAATTTAGGCATTCAGTCTCACAAATGAGTAGTAACTTAAGTATTAATACTTTTAAATATTTTCTGTTTTAAAATTAAAAACAAATATTGAGCTACCTAAGTAAGCATATATTACGTATCTGGCCAAAAAATAAACTACATTTTTAACGTGGATAAATGAGCAGTAATGAATTACTCCTCCTGCAGTTCATACCTTGTAGACCTTTGCCTGCTCTGAAAAGATGGCTGAGCTTACAAATAAGGGTCTGGAAAAGACGAAAGTTTTGGAAAGATCTATCACTCTCTCTTCCCTTGCCAATGCCCCCAAGGAGAGAAGAATGTTAGCAGATTTACAAATTTACACTAGTAGAAATGTAAAAAGATTTTTTAAATTATCAACAGGGCTTACACAGATAGAACAGCAGTAAGCCTACTTCAAAAAGTTAGGCAAGGATGTCAGTTGCCAACATAGGGTATTTACCTAGTTCAAACACTATTCCATATGTTTTAACTCACTTAATTTTTACAATCACTCTATGAAGTAGATATGACTGTACACATTTTACAGATAAAGAAATTTAGCAAGTGATAGAGTCAGAATGTGAACAGAGGTCTACTAAAAGCAAACTGTTTGGGTATGACATATATCACATTTTTCACTCATGATATCAGTAAGTGCTAAGAAGACCTAATATTTGTTGAGTGCTAACTATATGTCAGATACCCAGCTAACTGCTCTGTATCATGTATTACCTCATTAAATCTATAAACAGCATATTTTACATGCTAGTATTTTTTTTTTTCTTTGAGATGGAATTTCGCTCTTGTTGCCCAGGCTGGAGTGCAATGGTGTAATCTCAGCTCACCACAACCTTCACTAACCGTGTTCAAGCAATACTCCTACCTCAGCCTGCCAAGTAGCTGGGATTACAGGCATGCGCCACCACGCTCAGCTAATTTTTTGTATTTTTAGTAGAGACGGGGTTTCTCTATGTTGGTCAGTCTGGTCTCAAACTCCCGACCTCAGGTGATCTGCCCACCTCAGTCTCCCAAAGTTCTGGCATTACAGGCGTGAGCCACCGTGCCTGGACCATGCTAGTATTTTATTTGAAGTAATATGCCTAATGTGTTCTAGTGTAACTAAAATTCCCTTTCATCTAACGTCATTTCATACCTTATAAAAACTATTTTTCTAATATTTAAAACAGAACATCATTTACTAAAGAAAATCCCACTGAATAATGGGCGCTACAAAATGTTTGTTATGAATTGTGTAGTCCAGGGAATTTAAGAATTATAAGAGTGCTGGGTGCAATGGCTCATGCTTACAATCTCAGCACTTTGGGAAGCTGAAGCAGGAGGATCACTTGAGCCCAGGAGTTCAAGATAATCCCGGGAAACATAGCAAGACCCCGTCTCTCCAAAAAACTTAAAAATTAGCCAGGCATGGTGGCACGCACCTGTAGTCCCAGCTACTTGGGAGGCTGATACAGGAAGATCACTTGTGCCCAAGAGTTCGAGGTTGCAGTGAACTACAATCATGCTACTGTACTCCAGCCAGAGTAACAGAGCAAGACCCTGCGTCTAAAAAATAAAAATTTAATTTAAAAATAAAAACAGCCCAGGCACAATGGCTTATGCCTATAATCCCAGCTCTTTGGGAGGCCAAGGTGATAGGAGTACAAATCAGTTCAAACACTGTGAAAGCAGTGTGGCGATTCCTCAAAAAGCTGAAAACAGAACTACCATTCAACCCATCAATCCCATTACTGGGTGTATACCCACAGGAATATAAATCACTCTACCATAAATATACATGCTGTTATTTTATTTCAGATTCAAAGGTACATGTGCATACCCCCTAGATCGCTGGAGCCTAGGAGTTTGAGACCAGTACGGGCAACTTGGCCAAACCTCATCTCAACAAAAAATACAAAAAATTAGTCCAGTGTGATGGCATGTGCCTATACATTCAGCTACTTGGGAGGCTGAGGTGGGAGAATCAACTGAGCTCAGAAGGTCTAGAATGCAGAGAGCCATGACTGAGCCACTGCATTCCAGCTCGAGCAACCGAGTGAGACTGTCTCAAAAAAACAAAAAACAGAAGCAAAACAAAACAAAAACAAACAAAAAACCCACCACCACCACCAATAACAACAAAAAGTTATACTATAATCAGCAAAATTTCACTGATAAACACAAGGTAACAATATCAAGTAGGTATACCATAACTTGTCCTGACCATTATGATAGAATGTTTATTTCTTACAACATTATTTCTTAATAAGGGTGGTGAGATAAAAATTTGTCTCCTTCATTAAATCCAGACACGACTGCTGCCTAAAGCACCTAAAGAGTTAGAAGAAAAAAAGTCTGACACTAGAAATTTTCATGGAGCCAATATCACCCAAGGATTGAGCAGTTATCAACACTGCCAAGGGGATTGTGTCTTCTGAAAGTCCACAGGTAGAAGCATCTTTGGTGGAACTATATTTATGTTATATACTCTATTTTGACAAAATGTATACAATATTTAGAGTAAAACATACAGGTGGTGGCAATTTGTATGTTAAATCATCAAATTTTAAAATTTTGAAGATGACAACACTCCATAAAGTTGAAATGTGTTTTTAAAGCAATGATCATTGATAGAATCATTGATAGGATAGGATTCATGGATTTAATGAATTTTAGCTACTTTTAAAATTATTTAAATTATTAATTTAATATTTTTTAGAGAGAAAAGCATGTGTACATTTGTGTATGTGTCAGTAAACATATTTTACAAAAAACATTGGAAGAATACATACTCATCTGTTAAGCTAAGTTATTTCTAGGGAGGGAAATGAAGTAGAAAATAAAGGGACACTTTGTTGTACTTTTTATGGTTTCATCTTTCACAGTAAGTATGTATTCATGTATTATTTGATATTTTAAATAATAAATTAATAACTATATTTTTTCATCAAATGTTTTGGTTTTTAAATTTAAAAAATTTTTATTTTAGGTTCAGGGGTGTATGTGCAGGTTTGCTGTACAGCTGGGGTTGACATGAGGGTTTGTCGTGCAGATTATTTTGTCACCCAGGTACTAAGCTAGTACCCAATAGTTACTTTTTCTGATCCTTTCCCTCTGTTTTTCCCGTCTATGTGTTCTTATCATTTAGCTCCCACTTATAAGTGAGAACATTCAGTATTTGGTTTTCTGTTCCTGTGTTACTTTGCTAAGAATAATGGCCTCCAGCTCCAACCATGTTCCTGCAAAGAACATGATCTTGTTCTTTTTTATGACTACATAGTATTTCATGGTATATATTTACCACATTTTCTTTATCCAGTTTGCCACTGATTGGCATTTACATTGATTCCATGTCTTTGTTACTGTAAACAGTGCACCAATGAACACACGTGTGCATGTGTCTTTATGGCAGAATGATTTATATTCCTTTGGGTATACACCTAGTAATGGAATTGACGGGTTGAATGGTAGTTCTGTTTTCAGCTTTTTGAGGATTGCCACACTGCTTCTGCAGTGTTTGATCTACTTTACACTCCTACCAACAGTGTATAAGCATTCCCTTTTCTCTGCAACTTCACCAGCGTCTGTTATTTCTGACTTTTTAGCAATAGCCATTCTGACTGGTGTGAGATGGTATATTATGGTTCTCATTTGCATTTCTCTAATGATCAGTGAAGATGAGCTTCTTTTCATATACTTATCGGCTGCATGTTTGTCTTCATTCAAAAAGTATCTGTGCATGTCCTTTGCCTACTAAAAAAATGTATTTTTAAAGCAGTAGTAAAAACTAACGAAAATATTCATAGTAAATTCTCTTAGAAAAGATACAATACCATGTTGTAGTCTGCTAGTTGTCCTTGAAACTCTTTTATTTCAACAGCTAAAGTCTCGGCCCTGCAAGCATACATAAATATACATTCATAAATATACTCAAATAAGGAAATGAATATTACAAACAATATGGATAACTTCAAATTTAGTATTATAAGTACAAAATACTGAATTAATACTGAATACTTATTACTCACCTCTTTTCATATGACAAATATACTGAATTCTCTTGATTGTACATTTCTATTTCCTTCTGAAGTCTATTAACTTCAGTAGTAAGTTCACTTATTTTACTTCTATTTGAAAAGAAATAAGAATGTCAGCAATGCTTCTAATCCAGAAAACTCTAAATAAGCAAAATTTAAACTTTTCATTAATATATAACAATAATGTAAATAGTTCACTAAAGTTCACTAAAGAATGCAAAAAGTTTAGGTGGCTTCTTTCTTTCTTTTTTTTTTTTGAGACAGAATCTTGCTCCGTCACCAGGCGCCAGGCTGGAGTGCAGTGGCGCGATCTCGGCTCACTGCAACCTCCACCTCCCAGGTTCAGGCAATTCTCCTGCCTCAGCATCCCGAGTAGCTGGGACCACAGGCGTGCGTCACCACACCTGGCTAGTTTCTGTATTTTAGTTGAGTCTGGATTTCACTATGTTGGCCAAGATGGTCTCGATCTCTTGACCCTGTGATCCGCCCACCTCAGCCTCCCAAAGTGCTGGGATTACAGGCATGAGGTACCGCGCCTGGCCTAGGTGGCTTATTTCATTAAGAATGAGGTATATCCTGGCTTGGCATGGTGGCTTATGCCTACAATCCCAGTACTTTGGGGAGGCCAAGGTAGGCAGGTCGCTTGAGGTCAGGAGTTCAAGACCAGCCTTGCCAAGGTGGTGAAACCCTGTCCCTACTCAAAATACAAAAATTAGCCAGGTGTGGTGGTGCATGCCTGTAGTCCCAGCTACTATGGAGGCTGAGGAAGGAGAACAGCTTGAACCTGGGGGGTGGAGGTTCCAGTGAGCCAAGATCGTGCCACTACACTCCAACCTGCCTGGGAGACAGAGTGAGACTCCATCTCAAAAAAAATAAAAATGAGGTATATCTCATCCTATTCTACTCAACTGATCAGAAACTGACATAGATTGATAACCAAAGATGAAATAGAACCAGAATGAAAGCCTGGTCAAACTAGTACAAGCCATGGGCAGATTTAGGTGCCTAACTTATCACCACAGCTTTTGCTACCCTCTAGAGGACAGTTTCTCAACAGTAGCACTAATGACATTTTGTTCAGTGATTAGTATTTCATGTTGAGAGATATTTTGTACACTGTAGAATGTTTACCAGCATCCTGGATCTGAATATCAGTAGCACTTCCTCTAACCTCATTTATGACAACCAGAAACATGCATAGAAATTGCCAAATCTTCCTTGGGGGGCAAAATCACCACAAGGTGAGAACCACTGCGCTAGAGCCAGACAATTACACAAACAGCTAGAACTATTCTTTGATGTGGAAGCACAAATCCTGGAGGAGAAAGGCAATATAATCATTAGGAATAACTATATTTCCTTTCCTTCTTTTGATTAAAAAGTGGCTCAATATCAGAGATACTAAACAAGTGATAGCCTTACTGTCTTTCTTACTAAGCTTTGAAAACAGATGAAGGAAAACTGTACTTTTCTTTATTGCCTTCTAGGAGTTTGAAAATCAAAAGGATCCCAGTAACTGGGCACAGTGGCTCACACCTGTAATCCCAGCACTTTGGGAGGCCAAGGTGGGCGAATCATGAGGTCAGGAAGTCGAGACCATCCTGACCAACATGGTAAAACCCCCATTTCTACTAAAAATACAAAAATTAGCCGGGTGTGGTGGCAAGCGCCTGTAATCCCAGCTACTTGGAAGGCTGAGGCAAGAGAATCACTTGAACCCAGGAGGCAGAGTTTGCAGTGAGCCAAGACTGCTCCACTGCACTCCAGCCTGGCGACAGAGCAAGACTCCATCTCAAAAAAAAAAAAAAAAAAATGAAGAAGAAGAAAACGACGACGACGACAATGACGACGTAGCAGGGCTTTCAGGGCATAATGGAAGGGTGGATTAAATAAAAGAGAAATAAAGAGAAAGAAGATACAAATCATGTGCCAAGAAGAAAATGAAGTAAAATGGAAAAATGGAGATAGGACAGTGGAATACATAAGCAGAGAAAATGCTAAGATTAAGAAAAAGTTGTTGATTTAGAGATGCATCCCCGGAGACGCATAACAAAAATTTATGAGGTCGAGTGCAGTGGCTCACGCCTCTAATCCCAGCGCTTTGGAAGACCTAGGCAGGTGGATCACCTGAGGTCAAGGAGTTTGAGACTAGCCTGGCCAACGCAGTGAAACTCCATCTCTACAAAAATACAAAAATTAGCCAGGCATGGTGGGAGGCACCTGTAATGCCAGTTACTCGCAGATTGTAGGCATGAGGCTGAGGCAGGAGAATCATTTGAAACTGGGGGGTGGAGGTTGCAGTGAGGTGAGATCCCATCATTGCACTCCAGTCTGAGAAAAGAGCAAAACTCTGTCTCAAAAAACAAAAAGCGTATGAATTAATTAAAATTAGGCCACATTCGTAGCAACTGACCAAATACCTACTTATATAAAACTCTGCATGGAGGCCTGGCACGGTGGCTTATGCCTGTAATCCTAGCACTTTGGGAGCCTAAGGCTGGCAGATCACAAGGTCAGGAGTTCAAGATCAGCCTGGCCAACATGGTGAAACCCCATCTCTACTAAAAATACAAAAAAAATTAGCTGGGAATGGTGGTACACGTCTGTCATCTCAGCTACTTGGGAGGCTGAGGCAGGAGAAGCCCTTGAACCCAGGAGGTGGTGGTTGCAGTAAGCCAAGATCACACACCATTGCACTCTAGCCTGGGCAACAGAGTGAGACTTTGTCTGAAAAAAAAAGAAGCTATGAGGTCAGGTGTGCTGGTAGTTCATGCCTATAATCCCATAATCCCAGCACTTTGGGAAGCTAGCGCAGGAAGATCGCTTAAACTGAGGAGTTCAAAGTTGCAGTGAGCTGTGATCATGCCACTGCACTCCAGCCTGGGCAACAGACTGAGACTCTGTCTTTAAACTACAAATCTAATTTAATTTACAAGTATGCTACGGTTTGAACATTTGTGTACCTCCAAAATTCATATCAAAACTTAATCTCTAATGCATTAGTATTAAGACATAGAAACTTTAGGACATAATCAGGCCACGAAGGCTCTGCCTTCATGGATGGAATTAGTGACTTATAAAAGGGTTGAAGTAGCGGTCGAGCGTGGTGGCTCACGCCTGTAATCCCAGCACTGTGGGAGGCCAAGGCGGGTGGATCACGAGGTCAAGAGATCGAGACCATCCTGGTCAACATGGTGAAACCCCGTCTTTACTAAAAATACAAAAAATTAGCTGGGCACGGTGGCGCGTGCCTGTAATCCCAGCTACTCAGGAGGCTGAGGCAGGAGGATTGCCTGAACCCAGGAGGCAGAGGTTGCGGTGAGCCAAGATCACGCCATTACACTCCAGGGCCAGCCTGGGTAACAAGAGTGAAACTCTGCCTCAAAAAAAAAAAAAAAAAAAAAAAAAAAAGGGTTGAAGTAGCTAGGCACCTTTTGCCCTTCCACTCTTCTGCCATGAGGACACTGAAACTGCTGGCACCTTGATCTTGGACTTCCCAGACTCCAGAACAGTAAGAAATAAATTTCTATTACTTACAAATTACCCAATCTCAGGTTATTTTATTATAGCAGCACAAACAAACTCATCTTATACATGCAAATTCATAACATTATAAATCTCAGCCTAATTATACTACCACATTTATTTTACAGCATAGCCAAGTTAACCAGAAATTGTTGGAATACAAAATAATTCTTAGAAATCAACAGACACCTAATTATCCTAATAAGTTCCATAGCTAAAATTTCATATTAAAGTTATATACTCTATTTTGACAGAATGTTCACAATATTTGAAGTAAAACATACAGATATAAAGACATGTTTAACATACCTAAGAAGCCCAAGATAGTAAGACTTGTCTAAAATTTGCCTCTGGGGACCTAAAAAAAATGTTTTAAATGTTGGTGTTCAGTTTTGAAATGCCAACAAAATAGCAAGTCCAAAACACAATCAGAATTACACTCCACAATTCTAAAGACAGTCTTCATGAATGTCCCAATGAATCAAGAAGAATCACTCAAACAGAAAAGAAAACTAGTATCTTAGAACCATGACACAGGGGAAACTTCAATTAAAACTACAAGGATGGGGCCAGAAGTGGGGCTGTTAAGACAGTAGACTCTACAGAACAGGCTGATGGAATGAAAATTGAGTCTAAGGGAATCCAGAACAGAGCTGTCCAGAGTAACTTTCTGCAGTGACAGAAAGTGGGCAGTGCGACTATAGAGCACTTAAAATTTGGCTGGTGCTACTGGGGAACTGATTTAAATATAAGAAGCTATTTCTGACTATTGGCTGTCATATTAGACATTGTAGACATTTCTCAATGTGATTAAATGATTCTGATTTTTTACAACTTGTCTCAGAGGCTTTTTTAGAAATGGTCTTACATTTCGGTAGGACTAAGAAAGTATTCCTAGGTTAAATGTCTTAAACCTGGTAAGAGATAAAAAGTGCCCTGCCAAGTATGAGAAGACTAGGTGTATTTACTAAAAGGTTTATGCTGAGTAGTAGAGGTAATATATCATACTGGGAAGTGGGGCACTAGAGAAGGTAAGAATGAAATTCACAGCGGATAGCTGTGTGTAGTGGTAATGTTCAGAATTCTCTCATAAAAGGCTTTGACGTATACTGGTAGAAACTAACAATCGTAAATTATATTGGTTCTGTTTGAAAGGATAAATTAATACAGAAATAAACATTTGATAATTTACTGTAGAATTTTAATATGTTTCTACCCTAATGTTTTAAAATAATATTAAACATATAAATATTTCTGTGCATACACTTTCAAAGACTAGTTAAGTGACTATGTAATTTTGAATTATTTTTTCATGGTACTCATAATCAAAGCAAACATTTCTAAACAATCAATTGATTTTTAATATTTAGTGATATAAATGTTATTAGAATGTAGGTGAGAAAATTTAAGTTTCTTGAAAGGAATGATATACTATATTATAGAAAGTAGTATATATAATATGTTATAATTAATTTTGGACTGGCAGAATATCTTCATTCCTGATAAATCATCTGTCAAAACTACAGAAAACAAAAAACTCTAAAACAGTTCATCACAGGCTACTGACCACTGCCTATAATGAAAGGAAAAAAAAAAAATAAGGCGTTTACCATACTTTGGTTTATATATACCACAGACCTAAATTTTAAACTATAATATATATTTGTATTCTTATGCGTCTCTAAGTACATATACAGAAGCATAATGAGAGATTTAATATAAATCTACGTGTTAGCCTCATTTCCTTATACAAGTATTAGAACAGATACTAATTATTAGAAAAAAATAACATTTCTGACTCACTCTCATAAATACACAAGTATTTTAAGTATCATTTTGATATAGTAACTATCCAAACTATTTCAAAGTATTTCTATATAGTGCTAAAAATCTAATTTTCAATCTTGAACTTTCCTTGAATATTATTTCAAAGTTCTTCAAGTCATACTACAGCTCCATGTCAGAAAAATGAAGATCGAAAGAGCTCACATCTGTATATAGCTAATTCAGAATGCTTTTCCATGTTCCTTCTGTTGTTTATACCGTACAACAATTTTGTGAATTAAATAACAATTACATGCTATAATTCTGATTACATTTCATGTAATAATTCTTATATGCTATAATTCTGATTTAATAAAATAGTGCTTACTATACAAAATATACTCAACATTCTCTTTTTCTTTTATTGTTCACAATTATTTATTTCTTACAAAACACAGACCCAAGTGGATACTCATCTTAAAATGGGTACCTTTCATCCCAGTTTTCATTCCAGTCAAACCTTGTTGTGTCACAGGACGATCGGCAACTTTGATTTGAGAAGACAGAACTCCACCCGTCCCTATGGGAACACCACGAGAACCTGGCCTTGCTGTCCCAGGTGGCATCTAAATGACAAACAAGATTTCATTTTTAGTACACTGGAAAAAACACTGTACATCTGCTATTGTAAGACTGTAAAGACAACATTCAAATCACAATTAAATTTATCTCTCCTTTGGAGCATGTTCTGTAGCTCTTTGAAGCCTGCCAGTGGTAGTTTTTAAGTGGTCTCCTGTTGGGTGGCTTTGTTGTTTGTACCTTAATTGTGCTTAATTCAATTTTCGTGCCCTTAATAATGTCTACGAAGCCTTTTGTTCATATTTTCCTTTACACTGTCTTGGCTCTCTGAGGTCTCCTTGGAAGAATCAACAGTTCAAATAGACTGCTCAACTTTCTTGCTACAGGTCGCGCTGTTAGTGCCAAAATATCTTTGGATATTATTTTTTGTCCTGGAAAGATTCATTAAAGAAAAAAAATGAAAACAAAAAAAACCCACCAGCATTTACCTGATTTGTAAAAATTTCATTATTTTAAATGTCTGAATTATTAAATACTGTTATTCAATTTATTAGCAAATTTATTTAACATTTAATGTTATATGAATATTTAAAAATACATTTCATGAAAATTTAAAATTCCATATGTAGATATTATTTATAATACCTTAAAACTGGAAAGGAGCTAAATGTCCACAGTAGAAAATGGTTAAATAAGTTACAGTATGTAAAAAGGGCAGTTTAAGTTGGGTGTGGTGGCTCACACCTGTAATCTCAGCACTTTGGAAGGCCAAGGCAGGTGGGACACTTGAGGTAAGAAGTGTGAAACCAGCCTGGCCAACATGGTAAAACCTCATCTCTACTAAAAATACAAAAGTTAGCCAGGTGTGGGTGGCACATGTCTGTAATCCCAGCTACTTAAGAGGCTGAGGCATGAGAATCGCTTGAACCCGGGACACCAAGGCTGCGGTGAGCCGAGATCATGCCACTGCACTCTGGCTTGGGTGACAGAGTGAGACTCAGCCTCAAAATAAATAAATAAAATAAATAAAAGTAAAAAGGCAGGCCGGACACGGTGGCTCATGCCTGTAATCCCAGGACTTTGGGAGTCCAAGGTGGGCGAATCACGATGTCAGGAGTTGGAGACTAGCCTGGCCAACATGGTGAAACCCTGTCTCTACTACAAATACAGAAAATTAGCTGAGCGTAATGGTAGGTGCCTATAGTCTCAGCTACTCAGGAGGCTGAGGCACGAGAATCACTTGAGCCTGGGACACGGAGATTGCAGTGAGCTGGCATCACGCCACTGCACTCCAGCCCTGGCAACAGAGCAAGACTCCGTCTCAATAAATAAATAAATAAATAAATAGGCCGTTTACAAGATAGTATTTATAATTCTGTGTTTGTATGTTTTAGAGACAAGAGCTAACTATGTTACTCAGGCTGGTCTTGAACAACTGGCCTAAAGAGATCCTTCTGCCTTAGCCATCCAAGTGCTGGGAATACAGGTACAAGTTACTGTGCCTGGTTCATAACTCTACTTTTTTAAAACAAAAAAGGCTGGAAGTTTGGGCATGGTGGCATGCACCAAGAGTCCCAGCTACTTGGTGAGGTCTGAGATGAGAGGGTTGTTTAAAATCCAGGAGTTTGAGGCCAGCCTGGAGAACATAGACCATCTTTTAAAAAAATAAAGAATAAAGATAAAAATAAATTTTTAAAAAACTATATAAAAATAGTAATTATGATCTATACATGATATCATAGTTGATTTTTCTTTTCTCCTTTATACAATTTGATATTTACACCTTATTACAGTGAGTATATATCACCTTTAAAAATTAAGAGAAAATAAGAAAACTTTAATCATGTAAAAACGAATGGATATAAATCTATCCTAAGATGATGATATAAGTACTAAAGGGTTTACATTATTAAACAAGCATTCATGCTATTACTCAATATGATTCTCTACTTCAGATATGCAAAATCCAATATAACATTATATACCCTCAGCAAAGTCCAGAAGACTCCCTTTATGTCAGTTCACATAATACATTCAGGCATGAGAACATAAAAAAGACAACCTGAAACTGTTCCAAAATAACTGTCCTTCATCTAGTTATCCTCCTTACTCTCTTTTCTCCCCATCTCCATCAAAGAGTAAAGTAGAACATTAAATGTGGGGTAAAAATTTTAGATAGGGGTTAGATACAACCACTGCTATTCATTTTTATTGTTGTTAATTATCTTAGCTCACAGCTTTAATCCAATCAGACAACATTGGTAACATGGTTCTTAAGTGGTTCTAAGAATTACTTGGGAATTATTTTGAGCACAGAGGCCAGGAATAGTATTAATACTAGAGAATGTGTTGGACACAGGAAGACTGTCAACTATAAATTAAAATGAAATGAGTTTAGGGTTAACCCAAGTGATCTTTAGAAGAGACTGTTCAATCTCTTCCTGGTAAATTTTCTAAATAATTTCTTCTTTGGCTTTATGCAAGTATAATTGTGAGAGCTACTCAACTAATTATACTACTTTTTGCTTTCCGTTCACCAGATGAAAGTATAGAGAAAAACATATAGGTTAAAACTATACACATTAAAAATAATGAAGTGGATGCATACGTGCTCACTTGGCAACATATTCATAATATATTGCTGAAAGAAATGGACGAGAAAAATAACAATGTATATAGTACTATCTTGATTTTGGAATAGACCAAAGTCATACAAACTATGTATGTATATGTGTGTGTTTATATATGCATTAAAAAGGGCCAAGCGTGGTGGCTCATGCCCGTAATCTCAGCATTTTGGGAGGCCGAGCCAGGTGGATCACGAGGTCAGGCGTTTCAGACCAGTCTGGCCAACATAGCAAAACCCCGACTCTACTAAACACAGAAAAAAAAAAAAAAATTAGCCAGGTGTGGTGGCGTGTGCCTGTAATCCCAGCAACTCAAAATGCTGAGACATGAGAATCGCGTGAACCCAGGAGGCAGAGATTGCAGTAAGCCAAGATCACACCGTTGCACTTCAGCCCAGGCAACAGTGAGAGACCCCATCTCAAAAATAAATAAATAAATGCATTAAAAAGTCTAGAAGATACTGTTGATAGTGGTTATACCTGCAATAGGAAGGAACCCTAATGCTTCTCCACTGTTTGTGTTTTTTTATTTTTTGAGACAGAGTCTCACTCTGTTGCCAGGTGCCAGGCTGGAGTGCAGTGGCGCAATCTCAGCTCACTGTAACCTCCACCTCCTGGATTCAAGCAATTCTCCTGCCTCAGCCTCCCAAGTAGCTGGGACTACAGGCACACGCCACCACACCCAGCTAATTTTTGTATTTTTAGTAGAGACGGGGTTTCACCATGTTGGCCAGGATGGTCTCGATCTCTTGACCTCGTGATCCACCCACCTTGGCCTCCCAAAGTGCTAGGATTACAGGCTCACCATGCCTGGCCTGTTTGTATGTTTTTTCTCTTTTTTTTTTTCTGTTGCTATAACATTGTTTGTATGTTTTATACAAGCATTACTATTCTCAAAAATGCAAACATTAAACAAACTGCATTAAATGCAAACAAAAAATGTAAACATTACATAAACATTAATGTAAACATTAAATGAATGACTTTTTTTTTTTTGCAATGACTTTACCACAGCATATTACCAGAATGTCTAAAGTCAAAGTGAAGGAAATAATTTTTTTTTTTTTTGAGACGGAGTCCCGCTCTGTTGCCCAGGCTAGAGTGCAGTGGCATAATCTTGGCTCACTGCAACCTCCACCTCCCAGGTTCAGGCGATCCTCCTGCCTCAGCCCCCCAGTAGCTGGGATTACAGGCACACACCACCAAGCCTGTCTACTTTTTTGCATTTTTAGTAGAGACGGGGTTTCTCCATGTTGGCCAGGCTGGTCTCAAATTTCTGACCTCAGGTGATCCACCTGCCTCAGCCTCTGAAAGTTCTAGGATTACAGTCATGAGACGCCGCACCCAGCCCAGGAAAGAATTTTAAAATTAGTAAAAGTATCTAGTCACTTATAAAGACAATCCTATCAGAATAAAAGCAGACTTTTCAGTGGAAATACTACATGGGAGAAGATAATCAGATGTAATTTTCAAAGTGCTGAGAAAACAAACAAACAAAAAAAAGTATCAGCCAAGAGTTTCATATCCTGACAGAGTAAGATTCATAAATGAAGGAGAAATAAAGTATTTCTAAGACAAGCAAATGCTGAGGGAATGTGTTACCACTAGGCCTGTCCTACAGTAAATGTTCAAAGGGGTCTTCAACATAGAGATTAAAGGTGGATATACAGTATCTCAAAAACACACAAAAAAATTTAACTCATAGTTCTTATACAACAATCACAAAGGAGGAGGACAAAGTAATTAAATGTCAATATAAAATAATTTCATCAATCCATAAAAAGAGAAAAAGAAAGAAACAATTTATACAACTTAAAAATAACAAACAAAATGATAGGAACAAAGCCTCACATCAATATTAACCATAAATGTGATATAAACGAATTGAATGACTCACTTCAAAGATACATATTAGCAGAAGATTTAGAAACAAAATGGCCAGGCATGGTGGCTCACACCTGTAATCTCAGCACTTTGGGAGGCCAAGGCCGGTGGATCACCTGAGGTCAGGAGTTCAAGACCAGCCTGGCTAATGTCATGAAACCCTGTCTGTAATAAAAATACAAAAATTAGCCCGATGTGGTGGTGTGTGCCTGTAATTCCAGCTACTTAGGAGGTGGAGACAGGAGAATTGCTTGAACCCGGGAGGCAGAGGTTGCAGTGAGCCGAGATCACACCACTGCACTCCAGCCTGGAGACAGGGCGAGACTCTGTCTCAAAAAAAATAAATAAACAAAAACAATATCCAACTACATCCTGCCTATGAGAAATGTATCTAGCCCTAAAAGACATATAAATCAAAGGGATTTGAGTGTTTCTCTTTGCTTAATTCTTTGTTTGTGTAATCAGTGCTCTCAGTTTAAAACAATGGGTTTTAAGACATTATGTGCAAGCTTCTTGGTAAAAATAAAAGGGTGGGAAATCAATACCAAAAACTTCAGAAATTATACAAATACATATAAATTAGACAGCAAACTCCTGAACAATGGCTGGATTAATAAATAATTTAAGACAGAAATATAAGAAATTTTGGAAACAAATGAAAAGGAAAACAAAATATACAAAAATCTGTGGGATACATCAAAAACAGTGCTAAGAGGAAAGTTAACAGCATTAAATGCCTACATCCAAAAAGTAGAAAGATTACAAATTGATGACCTAATATCACACATCAAGGAACTAGAAAACCAAAGCCAAACCAAACACAAAATTAACAAAAGAAAAGAAATAACAATGGTCAGAACATAACTAAAGATCAAAAATTTTAAAATTACGAGTAATCAATGAAGCAAAAAGTTGGTTTTTCAAAAAGATAAAAGTTCATAAACCGCTAGCTAGACTGACCAAAAAAGGAAAAGGAAAAATCCAAATAAACACAATCAGAAATGAAAAATAATTCTTCTGAATCTCACCCAAGACCATCAAAGTGATCCCTCTACAAGTCTGCAAGAGCAACAGCATTACTGGGCATGGAGTATCCCCTAACAATGCAGACATAGTTGCAGTGACCAAAAATGTAAGTGACAACACCCAAATCTCTTTGAATTCCTAGAAAGCCTTTCCAAGAAGAATGGGTACAAACAAGCCCAGACTAAGAAGATTATATTAAGTTTCTCTTGGCTTATTTCTTTGTTTGTGCCATCAGTGCTCTCGGTTTAAAACAACGGGTTTTAAGATATTATGTGCAAGACTCTTGATAATCTCAAATCAAAAAACATACCACACACACACACACACACACACACACACACTACCACCAGAGAAAATCACCTTCATTAAAAGGAAGACAGGAAGGAAGGAAAGAAGGAAGAGAAGACCACAAAACAATCAGAAAACAAAACAAAAGGGGTAAGTCCTGAATGTAAATAGACTAAACTCTCCAATCAAAAGACACAGGTGGCTGAATGGATAAAAAGACAAGATCCAAAAATCTACTCCCTAAAAGAAACATACTTTACCTATAAAGACACATGGACCGTAAATAAAGGGATACAAAATTTTCATACAGGCCAGGTGCAATGGTTCATGCCTATAATCCCAGCACTTTGGGAGGCAGAGGTAGGTGGATCTCTTGAGGTCAGGAGTTTGAGACCAGCCTGACCAACATGGAGAAACCCTGTCTCTACTAAAAATCCAAAATTAGCCAGACATGGTGGCGCATGCCAGTAATCCCAGCTACCTGGAGGCTGAAGCAGAAGAATCGCTTGAACCTGGGAGGCGGAGGTTGTGGTGAGCTGAGATCTCGCCATTGCACTCCAGCCTGGGCAACAGGAGCGAAACTCTGTCTCAAAAAAATACAAAAAAGATAAGGATATTAAGTGATGATAAATGGTGGCTCCAGTCAACAAGAGAACACAGGGATTGTAAATATATATGCGCCCAATACTGGAATACCCAGACACAGAAAGTAAATACTAAAGCTAGAGAGAGAGAGATCCCGGCCAGTAACAGCTGAAGATTCAACACCCTATTTTCAGCACCAGACAGATGATCCTGACAGAATATCAACAACAACAACAAAAAAATCAGACATCATCTGGAGCAAATGGACCTAACAGATATTTACAGAACATTTTATCCAACGACTCAGAATACATATTCTTCTCAGCACATGAATTATCCAATTCTCAGGTATAAACCATATGTTAGTCCACAAAACAGGTCTTATAACATTTTTTAAAACTGAAATTATATCAAGTATTTTATCTGACCATAATGGAATAAAACTACAAATTAATAACAAGAGGAATTTTGGAAACTATACCAACACATAGAAATCTGTTCCTGAATGACAGGTGTGTCAATGAAGAGATTAAAAAGGAAATTTTTTAAAACTCTTGAAACAGATTATAATGGAAACACAACATATCCAAAACCTATGGGATACAGCAAAAGCAGCCCCAGTCTTCTGGACTCAAGTGGTCCTCCCACCTTGGCCTCCCAAAATAAATAGATTTGTTTCAAACTTACTGCAGTTGCCACTCGAGTATTTCCTGATAGGGGTCGTATCCCAGAAGGAGGCCTTCCACTTAACCCAACTCCACCTCGTGAAACAGGGCGAGCTGCTGAAGATTTGTGATTGCTGGCCATTGTTTGTTCACTTTAATCACTGTTTGGAAGCAATAAATAGTTCAATTGCCTTTTGATATCTTCTCTAGAAGACAAATGACCCATCATACCCTTACATTTAATTCACAACAACTGTTCTTGCAAATTGCCACGATAAGGCTAACTCTGCTTTAATTTTGTTCAAATTTGCCATCAGTGCTCCATTTAGAAATATTAGATTGTTTCTTGCAACATTCCTTCCTTGTCTTTCTATTATCTTACCAAAATGCAAGCTCCTCTAGTTATCTGTCTGTCTCTTTAGTATTCTCATTCCATACTCTGGTTTCTCTCTTGGCATATCCAACATCTTTCTTTGCTCCCAGTCTTTTCTCTGCACTTTCTGGTCCACGATTAACTCTCTTATATTCCGCATTTGTTACAAAGACTTCCTATTCTCTTAACTTTTAACAGAATCTTGGCTTCCCCTGAGAGAATACTTTCTGTAGTCAAAGTGTTTTAGCTTCCTGTCTCACAATTTTAAAGCAAAGGAGGTGGCACTCTCCTTGCTCCCCAGTGTCACTTTTAAAACATTCTTGCACACCTTTAAAAAAATAAATAAGATTTACCTCTTTTGAGGATCCGGGAATATAACAATGTTGCCTTCATCTTTCCTGATTGCTGGTAATTAGTGACTTCCTAATCTCTCTAAGGTCTTGTGTACACAGTTCACACCTTCTCTATTCCAATCTTACCATCATCCTGGATGACCTCCATTTGGATACTAGACCCAATACTTAATATTCCAGCTTCACAGTTCTCTCACCTCAACTTCGGCAATGATCTTAACTCCATTTCAGTCATTCATAGCCATGGCAAGACATGGAGCTTGTCACCATCTGGAATTGCTTCATCTCAAACATCTTAATTGAAATACTCTATTCTTGGGTCTTCTCCTCTCCTTCTACCCTTTGCTCATCTTTATTCCCACTACACCTGCCTTTAAACCATTTCCTTAATTCACTCATTCTCTCCTAGTTCATCAACCCTCTCTTTTATTTATCAGGATATAATATTATTTAAAATTCTGTCTGATAATTTTTTGCATAGTAGTTTTCAAATTGTTGGTCACAATCCATTAGTGAGTTCCAAAAACAATTTTGCAGGTTTTGACCAATATGCTTTAAATGTAAAATAAAATTTTTTTAAAGAGAGAGTTCACTGAACATATGAAGGGTAAATATTGTTTCATTAAATTTTTGTTTCAGTCATATTTACATAAATTTACACATATGTGTTTACTGGGCTATGACATAAAAATGTATGTCCTATTGTAGGTCATATAAAAGAGTTATGAAGATACTTATCTAGAGAGAGAACATGGAGAAAAAGAGAAAAGTGCCCAAGATTCTGTTCTGAGGAACGTCAATACATACAGATCACACAGAAGAGGAAAAACTGGTATAAGAATGAAAATTAAGGCCCAAAAGGCAAAGGAAAAACCAGGAGTGTGTGTCAGAGATGCCAAGAGAAGGCAAGAATGGTGAGCCATGCCATTTACAGCTGGGAATTCAAATACGATGAAAACTGGAATGTCCAACGGAGTCCCCGTCCAAGAAGTCACTAGTGATACCTTGCCAAGGGTGTTTAAGAACTCTCCTCCTTCTCTCATGAACTTACTGTCTCATGAGCACCATCAACTAATTTGTATCCTTGAACTATTCTCCAACCCAACTGGCAAAATCAGAAACCCTTCTCTACATCCAACCTGATCTGCTGAACATTGCTGGTGGAAACCATGCAACTGTACAGACTGGGGTACTGACAAATGATAGTCACAAATTTTCGCTGGACCCTCATTTCAGAAATTATTTGTCCTTGATAAGATACTGCTCTATTTGATAACTCTCCTCCTTAATTACTTTTCCATTTAACCTCTCTGTTCCTGCCACTCTCAGCAGATGACTCATTTAAGAAAATTACGACTTGAACTCCATCACCTTTGGGGCACTCAACTTCTCTACATCCATCCTGCTGTCCAATCTCAACAGCCATTCCTTCTCTCATCCAAGATCAATCTCTACTCTAATTTACCCTTGATCCCACCTTCTTTGTGGCATTACCCTCACTGCTACCACTATCTTTAAACGTTCTCCTTTCCTTCAGTCTGTTACCATGTTCAATTATTTCCGACCTTCAAAAACTAATTTCTTGATCCTGCAACCACCTCTATCTAACTCTGTCCCATATATCCTTCCCTTATGCAGCCCGATTCTTTTTTTTTTGAGACGGAGTTTCGCTCTTGTTACCCAGGCTGGAGTGCAATGGCGCAATCTCGGCTCACCGCAACCTCCGCCTCCTGGGTTCAGGCAATTCTCCTGCCTCAGCCTTCTGAGTAGCTGGGATTACAGGCACACGCCACCATGCCCAGCTAATTTTTTGTATTTTAGTAGAGACGGGGTTTCACCATGTTGACCAGGTTGGTCTCGATCTCTCGACCTGGTGATCCACCCGCCTCGGCCTCCCAAAGTGCTGGGATTACAGGCTTGAGCCACCACACCCGGCCCGCAGCCCGATTCTTAAGAATAGTTTATATCCACTATTTTCTACTTCTTCATTTCCCACTATCTCCTGAATGCCCCCTGCCAATACTGCCAGTGTTGTAAATGGCATCCTATTTTACTGGTGTCCACATTTACATGAAACATCTCCATGACACTTCCCTCTCTTCTAGTTCTTCTTTCTGTCTTCTTGATCTGTCCTTATATAGCAGCATTTTCTAAGAATCCATCCACTGTCTTTTTCTTTTCTCTCTCTAAGCTCTCCTTGGGCCCCCTTACCCACACTCAGGGCTTTAACAATTAATAAGCTGGTTACACACAATTTCATATGTCCAGCCCTTATTTTAGCACTCAGCTTGCGGTGTTTATATCCAAATAATAACTTAACATCTCCACTTAGATGCCTAAGTATTTCAAAGTAAATACATATAATCCAAACTCATTATCATCTCCCCAGAATTTGTCCTTCTTCTTGGTATCACCTCCTAGTCACACAAGTCAGAAATTTAGTCCCTGATATCTCCCTCTCCCTCACTTCCCATGGCTGATCACATAGTTCTACTGAGTTTGTTTAGTTCTACCAATTTTGTTCCTAAATGTTTAACAGGTACTTTACTCTCTATTCCTACAGCATTGGCCAATTCAGGGCATCACTGACTCAAGTGGGCCATTATACCAACCTCTTAAGTGGTCCCCTTGCCTAACACACATCTTGCCTGTTACTTTCTGTAGGAATCCTTACATGACTTGTCCATAACTGGTCTTGGAATCTTCTTCTTCTTCAATTTGAGTCTAGGCCTGTTCTACATGTTACCATGCAGCCTGTGTATTTCTTTATTCCAGAAACTATTACACCATTTGAAATGATCTGCTGAAGTATTTCTCACCCTTGATGGCAAGAGCTGAATCTTACTAATCTTTATATCCCCAGCATCTGTCTCAGTCACAAGCAAAAACTTTCTGTTCTCGTTCATACTTTTAAAATTTCCTCCTACATAAAGGTATTGCCAATTACAAAAATTTACTAAATTGTTAAAAAGCAAACGAAGTGTGTGTTGGACCAAAATGATTTCTCTGTTTCTACACTCCATGTCCAATACTACTTTTCTGAGCATTATTCATAACCAGTCCTTGGATTGCTTCTATCCTTTCTACAATCATGCATCTTTATAACTCCAACTATGTGTATGGCTCCTTAATCAAGGCCGACAGTTCTGTCCTTTCAACTGGGCACCAATTCTGAGTTTTCAATTGCTTATCTAAAACTTCCATTCAGATATCTCATTTGAATATGGTCACACCAATCTTCTTGTCCCAACTAGCTCCATGATTCTAATTTCCTTGCCATTTTGAACTCTATGTACAAAGCAATAGAATTTCAAATGGAAAAAGGAATTTCAGAAAATGACTTTTTGAAAGGAAGACAGGGTCTATGATCAGTACGGTTTCTCCAAAAGAAAACGAGTACAATAAACATCTCTTTCCAGTAGAGAAGATATTACTCTAGGTTTCCTGCTAACTTTGAGAAAATGTATAATAAACAGAAATTTCACCCAATTTTCTTTGCCACTGCTTCGCTGAGGTGAAAAAAACCTTATCATTATATTAGTCCCAGTGGGATTAAGAAGTAGGTATTAGCAACAGATACGCCACCAACTCCGTAGTTATTCAATCAGATTTACACAATTTCCAGTTATTCACACAATCAGAAAGGCAGCCTGGCCTCTGGATGCAGAAAGATTAGCGATACAAACTAGTGCTGCCGAAGTTAGCAGCTGCATAATTTTGCCCTTACTTAACCCCTCAGGATGTTTCATCATCTGTAAAACAGAAGGGTGACAATAAGCTCTACCTTACAGAGCTGTTGTGAAGATGACAGATATTAAATTTAAAACATCTGGCTTCTAATTATTATTACTATCATTATCCTCCCTAAGCCAAACATTCTCACATATGTGAAGAAGTGAAAAACTGCTAACTGCCCGCACTGTGACCAACAGACAGAAATAAGTTCCTTCCACTGTGAGTAACAGGCAGAAATCTACTGCTTCGACTAAAATCCTTTTTAGCCCATCGTTGTCCTTTCCTCTGCTATCTGCTTGGTGGGTCTCCTTAGGGGAGTGGGGTGTGTTGGGTCTGTTGGCTGTTCGCCCGACTAGAATTGAAACTTGCCTGACCTGGCTACAAGCCCGACGGTAACAGCTAAGTCAAGAGTTGGAATTTATCTTGTTTGGGGCGGATCAACATCTCCAAGGCCAGAGAACAAACCAGGGAGGAAGGAAGGGAAGGAGGAAGATATGGGACCTGGGGTTTCTCACCTCCGCCAGCGCGTAAGGAGGGCGGAGGCCCAGCTCGTGGATGCCGTAAGTTCTTCCCGAGGCCGTGCACATCTGTTCGCCCACGCGCACTTCTCCTCGGCTCTCAGGCCTACCCACTAGCGGCCCTGCGCTTCAGCGTATCCTGGCAACCGGGGCGTGATGGCGGAGGCTCTTCAGTCTGAGAGACCAATCCTCCGCCTCAGCCCTGGTTACACGCGGAGCTCTCGCGAGAGTTGAGGACGGATGTTTATTTCTTCACTCTAAAGCGCTTTTTGGAAGAAGTGGAAAACAGCGGGGCGGCCGGAAAGAAAACAGTTTGTGTGAATGTTTGGTTTTCTTGGTAATCAGAGCAATCTCTCTGTGCTTTACCTGAACTAACTCTAGCGAGTTTTGCTATGTCCCTATGTAATCTCACGTTGGCTAACGTGTAACAGGTTACATTTGAAGTTATTACGTGGTAGGCAGCATTATGCAATTTTCTTTTTCTTTTCTTCTTTTTTTTTTTTGAGACGGAGTTTTGCTCTTGTTACCCAGGCTGGAGTGCAATGGCGCGATCTCGGCTCACCGCAACCTCCGCCTCCTGGGTTCAGGCAATTCTCCTGCCTCAGCCTCCTGAGTAGCTGGGATTACAGGCACGCGCCACCATGCCCAGCTCATTTTTTTGTATTTTTAGTAGAGACGGGGTTTCACCATCTTGACCAGGATGGTCTCGATCTCTTGACCTCGTGATCCACCCGCCTCGGCCTCCCAAAGTGCTGGGATTACAGGCGTGAGCCACTGCGCCCGGCCCGCATTATGCAATTTTCTAAACTCCTAATTAGTGGTAGTTTTCCTTCCTATTAGGATTGCATAGCGTACCCAATGCATCATGAAGTATAGATGCGATTCTGGCACCAACCGTTCTATTCCTCATTTCAGCCGAAGCTTTGTGTCTTTAAGCTTCCTATCATCAGAATTGGGATGCAAGTTTGTGAGGAAGACTGTGAATTCAATGGAAAATGTCTTTTTTTTTTTTTAAACTACTTCACCTCAACTCTCACTTCTCTAATAAAATAACTTTCACTGTATGTTTCCTTCCGATCTTCATAGACAGAGCTTAAATGTGATTGCATATGTTTTGGGATTTTAACATTATTTTACACATTGCATTTCCAACTTGCCTTTCCTCAAGTAGTTAAAAATCTATACCGTACAAAATCAGATAATGTTACGTGGCTGAATTCTCCCTTAGTTTGTGAAACATTTTCATGTAATTATCTCATTTGAGCCCACCCTATTTGCAGTGGTCATTTGTCATCCTTTTGGCAGAGTTTCTCCCTTACCCTGCCTCCCAACACCCTTATAGGAACTGAAAGTGACAGATCCTGGCTTTCTTAGTCTTCCTTACTACTGGGACATGAGTATTATGGCTTGCTAGACTCTCCAATCTAATTTGATGCACCCAACACAAACTTGAACTACAACCAGAAGAAGGACTTCAGGGAGTCCATAAAAACAAGATTTTGGATACACTGGTAGGAGTGTCTATTGAAAGAAGATGGCCATGAAATCCAAATGCACATGAAGTAAGGGTGACAGCCACAATAACCACATCTAGTTTCTGAGACTGCAACGTTCTATCACCAGCAACCAGTGTCCAGCATCAGTATATTGGTGCAAGCTGCAGTGTTGGTAGTAGGAGGCTTTATTGGGAGGAGAACTTCTAGCCTGTTTCTTCAGCCTCTGGAAGAGCTGTGAGCTGCTTGATATCCCTTAATAAATACATTTTCAGCTTTTATATAATTTATAGATGGTTTCTGTTTATTGCACTTAAGAAACCTGAAAGATGTAACTAACAGTTGAAATTGGCAGGACAACTACTATTATCCAAGTTTTAAAGAGATTAAATAATTTGCTTAAGGTCATTTAGGTAATAAGTATTGATCCCTTTACCCATATCTTTTTAATGATGAAAAAAAGAATAGAGAATACAAATACATCTCACTTATTTGCCTCTGAGCTTCCTTAGAGTTGGCAGCATATCTTATTTGACTTTGGATCATTATGTATTAGGTTCTGTTGCTTTCAAGGTTGTATCGAACTATAATTAGGTTATATCAAATTGTAATTTGGTTAGGGAATTAAGTTACATCAAATTGTAAGTTTATTGTAAGACTACTTGTGTATTAAGTTCCTCTGTCTCTATTTTTTTTTTTCACTGCTATTCTCTCTTCCTGGAATCCTTGTCCCTCTGCTTTTCACTGTTCAAAGTCCTGTTCATCATTCAAGACTTAACCCACATATCTTTTTATCAGAGAGGTCTTCTCTGGCAGTCCGTACTAGATTAGTGCTCCAACTCCGCCTGGCCCCCCCGACCTCATTATATGTCCTCAGTGCACCCTGTACTATCCCTATCTGTTAAAAGGTTAACTTTGGCACATTAATATTTTAAAGAGCTTATTTGAACAAACAGTAATTCATGAATTGGGTAGCTCCAAGTCATAAGTGGTTTGGGGCTCTCCCAGAGGTGGTTGAAAGGAAAGCTTTCATAGACACAAACCATAGCAAAGAAATTATTTGATTGGTTAAAGTTTGAGCAGTTGCCTTATTTGGACTCTTGCTATGGGAAGTTCAAGGCAATATAACTCATGGCTAGTTGGCCACTTATGGTTGAGTTTTAAGTTTCTTTTTTTCTTTTTACTTTTTTTGAGATGGAGTTTCACTCTTCTTGCCTAGGCTGGAGTACAGTGACATGATCTCAGCTCACCGCAACCTCTGCCTCCCAGGTTCAAGTGATTCTCCTGCTCAGCCTCCCAAGTAGCTGGGATTACAGGCATGCACCACCACATCGGCTAATTTTGTATTTTCAGTAGAGACGGGGTTTCCCTATGTTGGTCAGGCTGGTCTCCAACTCCCAACCTCTGGTGATCCACCAGCCTCAGCCTCCCAAAGTGCAGGGATTACAGGCGTGAGCCACTGCATCTGGCTAATTTTAAGTTTCATTTTCCTTATGTAGGAACTCAGTGCATTAGAGCTACTTCAGTCTAATGGCTTCCAATTTCATCATTTTATTTTATTTTTGAAACAGAGCTTCGCTCCAGTTACCCAAGCTGGAGTGCAATGGTGCAATCTCGGCTCACCGCAACCTCCACCTCCCAGGTTCAGGCAATTCTCCTGCCTCGGCCTCCTGAATAGCTGGGATTATAGGCACGCACCACCATGCCTAAGGAGGAGGCTGAGGTTGCAGTGAGCCGAGATTGTGCCACTGCACTCCAGCCTGGCGACAGAGCAAGACTCTGTCTCAATTTTTTTAAAACAATAAATTAAAAAAAAAAAAAAAAAAGGCCGGGTGCAGTGGCTCACGCCTGTAATCCTAGCACTTTGGGAGGCTGAGGCGGGCAGATCACGAGGTCAAGAGATCGAGACCATCCTAGCTAACATAGCAAAATACTGTCTCTACTAAAAATACAAAAAAATTAGCTGAGTGTGGTGGCACGCGCCTGTAGTCCTAGCTACTTGGGAGGTTGATGCAGGAGAATCCCTTTAACTCGGGAGGAGGAGGTTGCAGTGAGCTGAGATCCCACCAGTACACTCCAGCCTGGGTGACACAGCAAGACTCCATCTCAAAAAATATAGACATGTTAAAATTAAAAATTAAAAAAACAATTCAAAGGATGGGTGTGGTGGCTCACCCCTGTAATCCTAGCACTTTGGCAGTCCGAGGTGGGTGGATCACCTGAGGTCAGGAGGTCAAGACCAGCCTGGCCATCGTGGAGAAACCCCATCTTTCTTTTTCTTTTTTTTTTTTGAGACGGAGTTTCGCTCTTGTTACCCAGGCTGGAGTGCAATGGCGCGATCTCGGCTCACGGCAACCTCTGCCTCCTGGGTTCGGGCAATTCTCCTGCCTCAGCCTCCTGAGTAGCTGGGATTACAGGCACACGCCACCGTGCCCAGCTAATTTTTTGTATTTTTAGTAGAGGCGAAGTTTCACCATGTTGACCAGGATGGCCTCGATCTCTTGACCTCGTGATCTACCCACCTCGGCCTCCCAAAGTGCTGGGATTACAGGCTTGAGCCACCGCGCCCGGCCGAGAAACCCCATGTTTAAAAAATAATAATAATAAATAAATAAACAATTCAAAAACCCAGCTGGGTATGGTGGTTCACGCCTGTAATCCCTTACTCTGCTCGATGGAACAGAGTAAGGAGGATCCTATAGTAGCCTGAGTAACAGACCAAAATCTTGCTCCACTGTCGCCTGAGTGACAGACCAAAATCTTGTCTCAAAAAAACAAAAAACCGCCGGGCGCGGTGGCTCACGCCAGTAATCCCAGCACTTTGGGAGGCCGAGGTGGGTGGATCATGAGGTCAGGAGATCGAGACCATCCTGGTCAACATGGTGAAACCCCGTCTCTACTAAAAAAATACAAAATACAAAACATTAGCTGGGCATGGTGGCGCGTGCCTGTGGTCCCAGCTACTCGGGAGGCTGAGGTGGGAGGATCGCTTGAGCCCAGGATTTCTGGGCTGTAGTGCACTATGCCGATCAGGTGTCCGCACCAAGTTCGGCATCAATATGGTGACCTCCCAGGAGCAGGGGAACACCAGGTTGCCTCAAGAGGGGTGAACCAACCCCGGCTGGAAACGGAGCAGGTCAAAATTCCCATGCTCATCAGTAGTGGCATTGCGCCTGTGAACAGCCACTGCACTCCAGCCTGGGCAACATGGTGAAACCTTGACTTTACTAAAAATACAAAAAATTAGTTGGGCATGGTGGCGCGTCCCTGTAATCCCAGCTACTCAGGAGGCTGAGGCAGGAGAATTGGCTGAACCCAGGAGGCGGAGGTTGCAGTGAGCCCAGATCGCGCCATTGCACGCCAGGCTGGGCAAGAACAGCGAAACTCCGTCTCAAAATGAATAAATAAATAAAAAGATGGCGGAAAAGCCCAGGCGCCCTGGGTCCCGCCTGTAATCCCAGCACTTTGAGAGGCCGAGGCGGGCGGATCACGAGGTCAGGAATTCAAGACCAGCCTGGCCAGCATGGCGAAACCCCCGTCTCTACTGAAGATACAGTAAATCAGCCGGGCGTGGTGGCTCGGGCCTGTAATCCCAGCTACTTGACAGGCTGAGGCAGGAGAATTGCTTGCACTCGAAGATAGAGGTTGCAGTGAGCAGGCTGCACCATTGCACTCCAGCCTGGGTGACCGGGGAGACTCCGTCTCGGAAAAAACAAACAAACAAACAAAAAATCGCGTTTCCCTTTTGTCGCCCAGGCTGGAGTGCAATGGTGACATCTCAGCTCACTGCAACCTCCGCCTCCCTGGTTCAAGTGATTCTCTTACGTCAGCCTCGCGAGTAGCTGGGATTACAGGCATGAACCACCACGCCCAGCGAATTTTTTTTTTTTTTTTTCAGTGGAGATGGGTTATCGGCATATTGGCCAGACTGGCCTCAAGTGATCCACCAACCTCTGCCTCCCAAAGCTCTGGGATTACAGGCGAGAGCCACCGCTGCACCCGGCAGGCATGGAAGAGGTTCCGCTGGGGTCTGCTCGGAGGAGTCGCTCTGGGGAAAGCGAGTGGAGGTGCTCCTTGACGAAACTGGGGAATCCCGGATCTCAGGGCTTCTGTCCTGGCCTGCCGCCCTGGATCGTCCAGCCTGGGCGGGAGCGGGAAGAAGACCTCGCCCTTCTTGACTGGGGATGCGTGTGAGGGTCCAACTTCGCCAAAGGGCTAGCCCGGGGTTCCCGGCCCTTGGCCCCACCCAGTAGCGCCCGGCGCCTGCCCCCGCCCCCCGTCCCTTCCAGACCTGGCACTCGCCCTCAACAAACATGGCGCCGACGGCCTCAGTACGTCAACCGACACGCCCTCCGCCCACCTCCCGCGCTTCTATTAATCACCGCAGCCGGAAGCCGAGCGACAGAGCCGGCTGTCTGGCTTCCGGGCTGGCGGCGTCCTGCGTGGCTCGTGTGTGGCTTTAAGCTGGCGCTGCAGGGCGGGTTGCTGTAACCCCGGGAGAGCCCGTCGCGGGAGCGCAAGGAGCTGAACGGACTCTGGAGCTTCCGCTCCGACGACCGGCGCCGGGGCTTCCAGGAGCAGTGGTAGCGGCCGCTGCTGCGGTAACTCGGGGCGGGCCCGGGAGGCGCGCGGAAGCCCGGCGGAGGGAGTGGGGGAGCCCAGGCCGCCTCGCAGGCTCCTTTTCTTGGGCGCCCGGGGGTTGGGGGCCCAGAGGAGGTTAAAGATCAGTGGGCTTGGGAGCGCGGGGCTGGGAGAGTGGGGCAGGGAGGGGACCCAGGAGGACCGCGGGGGAGGAGGCGGAAGGAGGAGGAAGCGCCCCTGCCGAGCTCCCTCCCGAGGCGAAGGCTGAGCCCGGGCAGTGTCCTTTTTTTTTCTTTTTTAATGTTTATTATTAATTTTTAAAACATTTTTCGAGATCGGACTTGGCCCTGTTGCCCAGGGTGGAGCTCAGTGGCGCAATCCTAAGTTGGCCCTCGAGAAGGCGGCGGCGGCGACTGCGGTTGCGGCTGCGGCTGCGGCGCGGTCAGAGCGAGTTTCTTTGAAGAAGCCGTGGTGGCTTCAACGTGATGGTGGAGGACGAGACAGGGCTCTGCGGTAAGTGGCGGGAGTCCTCCACCGGGAATCCTCCAGACCTCCCTGCTCCTTGTCCGCGGCTCCCTGCTTTGTCTGGGATGGGTTGGTGGCACTATGGGGTGCAACACTGCCAGCGGCGAGGGATTGGTTCGGGGTGCTGTCAGGTGTTACATTGCCCCCAGTGGGGGGGCGGGGAGGGGCGGGTGTGAGATCCACGACATCATTGCCTGTGTTTGGGAGCTGATTGGCGGCACTATCCATGGCTGCATCGCCCACGTGGGGAGTGGGTTGGGGGCATTGTCTGGGGCTGCAATGCTGGCGGGGGAGGATGGTTTAGGGGGTGCTACACTGCTGGTGGGAGGGAGGGGTGGTATTAAAGGCGTCATGGGGACTACACTGAGACAGAGGTTGGGGGGCTTATTGGGAGAGCTACACAGGTTTGGACTGCCTGTGGAGTGGGGTAGAGGGTTGGTGGGGGCACTCTTGGGGCCGGATACACAGCCCGAGTGGTGGGGAGGCGGCGGGTGGGCCAGGTGCTCTCAGGGATCTGCGCTGTCTGGTAAAGAGCGGGTGAGTGTGCAATTCCGGGCTGCGTGGGTTGTGGCAGGGGCAGGTTGGGTGTGCTATCAGGGGCTACCCGAGCTAGCCATGGGGGTACTTCCCAAGGTGGAGAGGGAGTTTGGAGTGCTATCGGTGGCTGCACTGCCCAAGGCAGGGAGTTGGTTGGGGGCGCTATCCAGGGCCGCACTGTTCCCGACAGGGAGTGAGTTAGGGCACTCAGGATTCAGGGTTGCAGCGCCCGCAGTGGGGGGTGGTTTGGGTGCCATATGAGGGCATCACTGCCTGTGGTGGGGGTCTGCTTGGGGACGCTATCTGTGGCTCCACTGCCCACCCCAGGGAGCCTGTTGGGGGGTTATCCCGGGCTGTGCTGCCCATGGTGGGGGGGGGTGTTTTGCGGGTGCCATCGAGTGCTGCAGTGTCTAAGGCAGGGGCAGGTTAGGGGCTGCCATGATGTGCTACACTGCCGGTGGTGGGGGATGGGGTGTTGGCGCTATCCTGGGGCTGCACTGCCGGTGGCAGCGGGTTAGGGGCTCTGTCGGAAGCTGCACTGACGGTGGCAGGTGATGGAGGTTTCAGTGACAGCAGTGGTCTCTGAGAGAGGAGTGGTCCTCCTCTCCCCGGACTCTAAACTCTAAAGGGCCATCTGCTGCTGCATGGCGGGCACACATTTCTGTATCAGACACCGTAGGGTGACAGGGCCCTGTGGGTGGTGGTTTCAGGAATGGGAACCAGCACATGGGTGGGGAGGGCTGGCTGGGGCTGAGTTTCTGCTGCTCCTGCTTCCCGAGCACAGCCTGGGTGGTCCCAGTGGTTCCTGTGGAGCGGGAAGCCCAGGCACCATGGTGTCTCCAGTCTCTACTCCCTAGCCAGTTTGGGCCAAAAAGAGATGCTGTGGCCTTTGGAGGGTGGGTGTGAGTGCCTTCACTGAAACTGGCCCCTTGCCACCCAGTGGCCAGCATGACAAGGTGGGGGTCTAATGCTACCATTCTCTTGTGTCCCGTTCTAGGCTTTTCTGGCTTTGCCCGCCCAGCTGCTCCATGCCACGAGAAGGAAGAGCTATCTGCCGCATACTGGAGGCTGGAGCCTGTGGCACCACGGCTCGCCTCGCTGCAGTGGGTGGCAGCGATGGAGACTGCAGAGCGCCGGAGAGGTAGGAGCGTGGCTGGCTGCCACCAGGGCAGGGACGGGTGCAGAGGTGGCCAGGTGGCAGCCTCTGAGGTGGCCTTGGTCCCTGGGTCCCCCGCTGCTGTTTATGGCAGGCAGAGCTGGGGTTGCCACCGCTTCTGATGCGCCGTGTGCAGGTGGCAGGTAGAGTTGAGCCATAGGGTGGCAGTGCTGGTTTCTGTTCTTCTGTTCCTTTTTGTCCCTGGTCCAGGGCGCTGGTCACCCTACAGCCACTGGGATGGGGCTGGGCGCCGGTTCCAGTCCTCCTGCTGCGGAGCCTGATTTAGGCACCGCAGCAGGGTCTGGCCCTTAGGTCCGCGTTGCTGGAGGAAGCGGGCAGGATCAGGGGCTGCCACCACGCTGCCGAATGCCATCTCTAAGTGGCAGGTGCAGCAGAATGCACGGGAGGCTGCAGGGCTGGTCTCAGACAGCCTGAGAGTCGCCCAGGGCACCTCCCCCCACCCTAAGATCCGTGCTTCGTTGGCCCAAGCCCAGAGTCTGGGGTCGCAGGCTCTGGGCCCACTGCAGCACCCAGGATGAGTCTGAGCGCCAGTTTCCATCACCCTGTAGCTGTGCTGCCAACCGCCTAAATTAGGCACCATGGTGACATCTGGCCCTGGGATTCCTGCTGCTGGTGGGGGAGGACAGGGCCAGGGGTTGCCACTGATAGTGACTTGCGTCATTTCCAGGTTGCAGCTGTGGCTGAGCCCATGGCAGATTCTTGCGGGGCTGCTCCCCGAGGGCGTGGGGGTCGGGGAGTGTACCGCCATCCCACCCTAGGGTCCTCTTTTCCTTAGGCCTGGCCCAGAGCACAGGTTTGCAGGTGCTGGGCACTGTGCAGCCACAGAGTTTTGACTGAGCGCCTGCTGCCCTCCCGCACCTGCAGGCTGACTGTGGCAGTATCTGGTCCTGGGTTCCATGCTACTGGGGTCAATGTCCAGGGATGCCACCGCTGCTGCCCCATGCCATGTGTAGGTTGCTGCGGCAGCTGATCCCAGAGCAGAGGCTGTCAGAGCTGGTCCCAGATAGCCTGAAGGTCGCCTAGTGCACCAGCCAAAGGGTCTGTTCTTTCTTGGCCCACACCCAGAGTGAGGATTGCAGGCTCTGGGCACTGCACCACTGGCATGGGGAGACAAGTGGTGGGCGGGGGGGCTCCCTTACCTGCTCCACACAAAGCCCGGGTTGTCCGGAGTCAGCTCTCTCTGGGGACCAGCATGTCCCAGTCTCATCCTTGGTCAGCCCAGAGCACAGAGGCCCACTCAGTCCTGGCTCCATATCTTGTGCCAGGCAGGCACAGAGGCACAGAGCCTCAGAAGCTTTGTCTGTGGCTGGCCTAAACTGGTGCCTGCCTCATCCACAGCCTCCGGCATTGCTTCCCAGGCAGCACATCTGTTGCCCGTGGGGCACTTACTGCTTGGCCTCCCAAAGTGCTGGGATTACAGGCGTGAGCCTCTGCGCCCAGCCTGTGGGAACTGTTTTAAATGTCGACTGAGAAGAGGAGACATTGAAAAGTGGCAGGGAAACAGCATTTTCTGACTGCACACCCCACACCAGGCATGTATCAAAAGCTCCGCTAGGAAAACATATTCAGAGAGGTCTGGTAACTTGCCTCAGGTCACATAGCAAGTGAGAGGCAGAGTGGTAGGCAAACCCAGGCCTGCTGGGCTAGTTTCTCCCCCTGTCACGTGGCCCTGGGCCACCTCGAGGGCTGAGAAGTGTGGAAAGTCGGGAAATCTCTGGTGCAAGGCTGAGACCTTTGACGCCCCTGAGGGAGTGGACTAGGGGAACTGGGCCATGCGTGTGAACACCAGGCTGATGACATTTACCAGCTGCCTCCTAACGAAACCCACCCCAGGGCCTTTGCCCCAGCTGCCTCCTCACCACAATCACCCCAGGGCCTTTGCCCCAGCTGCCTCCTCACCACACCCACCCCAGGGCCTTTGCCTCTGCTGCTTCCTCACCGCACTCACCCCAGGGCCTTTGCCCCTGCTGCCTCCTCACCACAGCCACCCCAGGGCCTTTGCCCCTGCTGCCTCCTCACCACACCCACCCCAGGGCCTTTGCCCCTGCTGCCTCCTCACCACACTCACCCCAGTCAAACGGCATTTCTGGTTCTAGATCTTGGATGAATTGTCACACTGTCTTCCATAATCGTTGAAAAATATTAAAGTAATATTTTTCTTAAGCTGCTTACTGGTGCTGTGTACTCTCAAAGCAAAAACAGCCAAGTATGTTATTTTCACAGATGTCAGACTATGCAAGTGTGTTTCCAAAATCTCTGGTTACTTGGGTTTCTAACCCTTCCCCTCAACTATGTAGATGGTATTCTAGTGTTTCCCTGAATTTTCTGTCACAGAGGAAAAGCCAGGGTCAGCCTGATTTTCATTCATTTCTAAGTACTTTTCTCAGATCCCGGAATGGTTTAAAGTTTTCCAGCATTTCAATACATATTCTGCCAGGATATGTCTATGTGAGGATTTCTTTTTATAGAACATGATTTTTTTTAAAGGTCAAGAAAAAATGTTCTCTTTGTTGTTGTTTTTTTCATTGGTTTGTTCTACTCTACTGTGAAAATCTTATTGTATTAATCTTGGAGTTTTAAAATTGGGTTTCACAGCGCTCTCGTCGTCATCACTTTCATTCTGTTATCCTTTTCCTCTACATTCTTGGAGGACTTCTCCAATGTATTCTTAATATCACTGATTTGATTTTCTTTTCTTTGCGGTATCAGTCTTGCTGATGAATGTCTTCATGTGGATATTTAAATGCTTCTTGATTCCTTGCAAATCTTTTTGTTTTTTTAATTGTACTTTAGGTTCTGGGTTACATTTGCAGATCATGCAGGATTGTTGCATAGGTACACACATGGGAATGTGGTTTGCTGCCTCCATCCCCCTGTCACCCACATCTGGCATTTCTCCCCATGTTATCCCTCCCCGACCTCCCCATCCTCCCCCACTGTCCCTCCCTTGGCCCCCGCAATAGACCCCAGTGTGTGATGTTCCCCTCCCTGTGTGTGTGTGTTCTCATTGTTCAACACCTGCCTATGAGTGAGAACATGTGGTGTTTGATTTTCTGGTCTAGTGTCAGTTTGCTGAGAATGCTGGTTTCCAGATTCATGCATGTCTCTACAGATGACATGAACTCATCATTTCTTATGGCTTCATTGTATTCCATGGTGTATATGTGCCACATTTTCCTCGTCCAGTCTATCGTCGATGGGCATTTGGTTTGGTTCCAGGTATTGGCTATTGTAAACAGCGCCATTATGAACATATGTGTGCATGTGTCCTTATAAGAGAATGATTTATAATCCTCTGCGTATGTTACTCAGCAATGGGATTGCTGGGTCAAATGGAATTTCTATTTCTAGATCCTTGAGGAAGCGCCACACTGTCTTCCACAATGGTTGACCTAGCTTAGTTTACACTCCCACCAGCAGTGTTCAAGTGTTCATATTTCTCCACATCCTCTCCAGCATCTGTTGTCTCCAGATTTTTTTATGATCGCCATTCTGACTGGCGTCAGATGATATCTCAATGCGGTTTTGCTTTGCCTTTCTCTAATAATCAGTGATGATGAGCATTTTTTCATATGTTTGTTGGCCTCGTATATGCCTTCTTTTGACAAGTGTCTGTCCATATCTTTCTCCGACTTTTGGATGGGTTTGTTTGCTTTTTACTTGTATGTCTGTTTTAGTTCTTTGTAGATTCTGGATATTAGCCCTTTGTCAGATGGGTAGATTGCAAAATTTTTTCCCATTCTGTTGGTTGCTGGTTCACTCTGTTGATTGTTTCTTTTGCTGTACAGAAGCTGTGGAGTTTAATTAGGTCCCGGTTGTCTATTTTGGTTTTTGTTGCCAATGATTTTGGTGTTTTAGTCATGAAGTCCTTGCCTATGTTACGTGTATTCCTTTTCGTCTCCTTCCATTTCATTTTTTTTTTTTTTTCCTTTTATTCTTTTTCGTGAGACAGAGCCTTGCTCTGTTGCCTAGGCTGGCGTGCAGTAGCACCATCTCAACTCACTGCAACCTTTGCCCCCTGGATTCAAGCAATTTTCTGTCTTTGCTTCCTGAGTAGCTGGAATTACAGGTGCCCACCACCGCTCCTAGCTAATTTTTTGCATTTGGGAAGTAATTGGGTCATGAGAGCGTGAACCTACATCACAGGGCTGTTTCCTAAATGCCGGGGCCAGTTTAATTCTCTCAAGCTCTCATTTTGCAGAGGAGGAATTCCCACCCGAAGGCCCCGCCGCCAGGATATGGAAAAGCTGAAAGCTGAGCTCGGTCATACCAACTAAATCCAGGTTCCCATCACTCCATGACGCGGCCTTCAAGCCCCTTCCCCCTGGAATGGTGACATAGCGGTGGGCTGGCCATGCACTGCCTGACCCTGAGGAGACCACCCAGCTGGGACCCAGGGAGGAGGCAAAGAGGAGACCCCTCAGCAGGGTCTGTTTCTCCTGCCTGGGCTTGTCCTGCACCCAGGGCCAATGTGGTCCTAGGGGCTATCCAGAACCCTCCCTTCCTCTTCCAGGTGTCCCCAGAGCTTCAGAAACATCTGTGCTTAAAGAAAGATTCAATGAAACCATTTTCAAAAAAGAGGATACATACATACATGTAGAAGCAGGAGTGTACAAGCCTGGGCAGCATAGCAAGACCCCACCTCTACCAAAAAAAAAAAAAATTAGCCAGGCATGGGGATGCACGCCTGTTGTCCCAGCTACTCAGGAGGCTGAGTCACGAGGATCGCTTGAGCCTAGGAGTTCAAGGCTGCAGTGATCTCTGATTGTGCCGTTGCACTCCAGCCTGGGCGACAGAGCAAGATTGTGCCTCTAAAAATAAAAATTTTTCAAAAGGAAGTATGACTGTGTCTGTGTGTCAGAGCATGCAAATTTGACAGATGTGTGTGTGTGTATGAGAGAGAAAAGACCACACACACACACACGATGGAAAGAATGAGGACAGTTACAAAGGAAGGAGAGACACACACACCCCCTCAGCCAGAGTGACACTGAGAGGCCTGGCCCACTGGCTGGGGGGCTCAGTTGTTTGAAGTGGCTTGGGTTGAACCAAATAAATGTCACAGCTCTAGAACTGGCACACCCGGCACCCCATTGAATTTCCGTTGTTTTTTTTTTTTTTTTTTTTTTGAGGTTTCAGTGGGACGGGAGAATCACAAGGAATCAGGTGTTTAGAGGAATGTATTGAGTAGAGGTGAGGAACTAGGATATTGAAAAGTAAAAAAAGGAGAGAAGGAAAGGAAGAAAGAGGAAGAAAAAGAAGGAGAGAGAACAGGATGGCCAATCAATATTTTGTGTATTTAAAATGGAGAACTCTATAAATATTTATTGAGTTTACTTGTTCCGGATCTGAGTTGAAGTCCTGGATATCCTTATTAATTTTCTGTCTCGTTGAGTCTAAATCTCGTTATGGGTCTTATTTATCTGGGTATTAAGATGTCTTATTGTTGCATTGATCCTTTTACCACTGTATCTTTGTTGCTTTGAAATCTATTTTATCAAATGTGAGAATTGCAACTCCTGCTTTTTGTTTATTTATTTATTTTTGCTCTCCATTTGGTTGGTAAATTTTTCTCCAACCCTTTGAGTCTTTGTGTATCTTTGGATATACCATTAGGTTTTGGCTTTATCTTTTGATTGGGGGATTTAGTCGATTCAAATTTAGGGTTACTGCCATTTGATGTTAACTGGCTATTTTGTCCATTCGTTGATATAAATTCTTCTTTCTGTTGATGCTCTTTACTTTTTGGTATATTTTTAGAAAGGCTCATACTGGTTGTTCCTTTCTATGTATAATGCTTCTTTCAGAAGTTCTTGTAAAACAGGCCCGGTGATAATAAAATCTCTGAGTACTTGCTTGTTCATAAAAGATTTTATTTTTCCTTCAATTGTGAAGCTTAGTTTGGCAGGATATGAGATTCTAGGCTGAAAGTTCTGTTCTTTAAGTATGTTGAATATTGGCCTCCACTCTCTTCTGGCTTGTAGGGTTTGCTGAGAAATCTGCTGTAAGTCTAATAGGCTTCCCTTTATGGGTAACCTGGCCTTTCTCTCTGGCTGCCCTTAGTATTTTCTCCTTCGTTTGGATCCTGGTGAATCTAACGATTATGTGCCTTGGGGTTGCTCTTCTTGAGGAATATCTTTGTGGTGTTCTCTGTATTACCTGGGGTTGAATAGTGTCCTGCTTTGCTAGATTGGGAAAATTTTCCTGGATAATATCGTGAAAAGTATTTTCCAGCTTGGATTCATTCTCTCCATCACATTCAGGTACACCAATCAAACGTAGATTGGGTCTTTTCACATAGTCCCATATTTCTTGGAGACTTTGCTCATTCCTTTTCATTCTTTTTTCTCTATTCTTGTCTTGAGTTTTATTTCATTAAGTTGGTCTTCGACCTCTGATACCCTTTCTTCTGCTTGATCCATTCTGCTATTTAAACTTGTGCATATTTCACTAAGTTTTTGTTTTTGTTTTTGTTTTTTAACGAAAACAGGGTCTCACTGTTTCCCAGGCTAGACTCAAACTCCTGGGCTCAAGTGATCTAATCGCCTTGGCCTCTCAAAGTGCTGGGATTACAGGCGTGAGCCACCAAGTTTCACCTACTGAATTTTCAGAAAAGCGCCATGAGGTCGCTCTTCTAATCCATGTTACATCTGGTGGGGCTAAGGCTCGGGAGGGGAAGCCTGCTCCTCAGGGTTACTTGTGACACTTGATGAGTCGCCTGTGAGCCAATTCACCCCAAGCCCAAGCCCTTCTCCCATGCACCAGCATGTCCAGGTCCCTCAGCAGCAAGGACACAACGTGGGGCCCCATCAACTGGGGGTCTCTTGAGACCTCTTCACGCCCCACAAGTGGCATGTTCATACATTGGCTCTTTCCTTTGTGTGCATTAATTCATTTGTGTGCATTCATTCATTCTTTCTTTCTTTGGTGTGTGTATTCATTCATTCCCTCATTTCTTGGTTTGGGCATTAATTCACTCATTCCTTTGTATGTGCAGTCATTCATTGCCCCCTCCCTCCCTCCCTCCCTCCCTCCCTCCCTCCCTCCCTTCCTTCCTTCCTTCTTGCCTCCCTCATTCCCTCCCTCCCTCCCTCCCTTCCTTCCTTCTTGCCTCCCTCATTCCCTCCCTCCCTCCCTCCCTCCCTCCCTTTCTTTCTTCCTCACACATTTTTGACCCCTCAGGGCTATGCTCGTTCCATGTGCTTATTGGCTCCCATCTAGGTCATACTGGATAAGAACAGAGAGGACACTTCTGCCGGGCCATCGGCTGGGACCTAGTCCAAGGCAGTGAGCTGTAAGTGGGAAAGGACCACCATGCAAGAGCTCAGCAGGACATGGAGGCCTGACAGGGCTGGGGGGTGGGAGGAACACATCCCGGGTGCCTTCCCCAGCCTCCCCTCCCCACCCCTACTCATTCACTCAACGCCTATCAGGGGCTGCTCGGGGCCTGGCCCCGCCTGCCCTCCTACAGCTCACAGGGCCAGGGTGCCCAGAGAGAATTACAGGACCAGTCTGGGTGCGGTGGTTCATGCCTATAATCCCAGTACCTTGGGAGGCCATGGCGGGTGAATCACTTGAGGTCAGGAGTTTCAGACCAGCCTGGCCAACATGGTAAAAACCCGTCTCTTAAAAATACCAAAACTTAGCTTGGCTCATGTGGTGGTGCATACCTGTATCCCAGCTACTAGGGAGGCTGAGGCAGGAGAATGACTTGAACCTGGGAGTTGGAGATGGCAGTGAGCTGAGATCATGCCACCGCATTCCAGGCTGAGTGAAAGAGCAAGACCTCCAACTTAAAAATAAAAGAGAGGCTGGGCGAGGTGACTCACGCCTGTCATCCCAGCACTTTGGGAGGCTGAGGCAGGCAGATCACGAGGTGAGCTGCATGAGTCTTTGCATGAGTTCCCTGTTTCATGATTCTGTGTAAAGTCTCTGAGGCCTTTGTCAGGTGTGAGGCCTCTGTGTGAGAACCAAGGAAGGTCTCTGAAATTTGCAGGAGGTCTCTGTGGGACTGAATGAAGTCTGTCAGTGTGGTCTCTGTGGGGTTCTCTGAAGGGGTCCGTGTGAGCACTCTGGGAGTCTCGGTGCTGTGTCTCTGTGGGGCACCATGAGGTCTCTGGAGGGCGCAGTGTGTCTCTCTCTGTGGCAGTGAGTGGTCCCGGTGGGCTCTCTGTACGAGATGTCCCTGTGAGGTTTCTGTGGGAGGCCTCTGTGGTTTCCACTGCTGGCCTCGCTGCACCCCATGGGAGACTGAGTAGCAGAGTACCCCTCTGCTTGGGTACTCTTGGCTTGCTTGCGCCTTCCTATGTTCTTGTTGGTCGGCCAGCGTTTCCTGTGGTGCTTCTCCTGGCCTGAGCCGTGGGGTCCACACGTCCAGCTCTTCCACATCCCAGAACTCGCCTCTCGGTTTCCTGAGGGAACCCAGCAGCAGCCAGGCATGGCCCATCCTCAGCAGTCAGGGTCCCAGCTCTGTGACTCACTCTCTCCTGAGCTCCCCAGGGGGACTGGAGCTGATCTCTGCTCCAGGTCCCAGCCCCTCCTGCTGGTCCTGGCTCTGCTGTCACTGCTGGGTCCACCTTGGAGGCTGCCTCAGTCATCTGGGCCCCAGACAGACCTGGCCCTAGGACAGGCCACATGCTGGGGACTGTTGCTGACTGCCCCCTTTACCCCAAGTGCCAACCAGTCCCACATGCTGGGGGCAGGGCCATTCCCATTTTCATCTAAATCAGTGTCACCGCCTGGCACGGTCCTCTCCAGCATGGAAACGAGGCCCCCGGAACTGGGCCTCCTGCGCGCCTGTATGTGCACAAGGCACGGAAACTCCCTCTAGAGACCTCAGACTCCTCTCCCTGATTTGTGGGGACCTCCTGCTTTCCCACAGGGAGAGGGCCCAGAGAGGAGGAAGCTGTGCTGAAAGCAGAGGGAGACAGAGCGGGGACGGCTCCTGCCCTGCCCACCCCCTGCCCATTCTGGACAGGTCACTTCCAGCTGCCTTGTGTGTTCAAATCCTGCCTGCCAGCCTGCCTGCCTGCCTGCCTGCCTGCCTGCCTGCCTCTTCCCCTGCTGGTCTGTGGGGCAAGAAAGGACCTCAGGAGCCCAGGGAGATTTGCTGTGTGACCCCAGCTCAGCTGCTGGGATCCTTCTAAGTAACCACCTCTCCCCTGCGGGCAGTCTTGGGGCTATGTGTATGTTAAAGGTCACCAGACTCCCGAGTCATGCCTGGGGTTCTCTCTAGTCCTTGCTGTTTCACCTGTGGTCAACACATCCTTTTAAAAATTCAATAGGTAGGCCAGGTGCGGTGGCTCATGCCTGTAATCCTAGCAGTTTGGGAGGCCAAGGATGGTAGATCACCGGAGGTCAGGAGTTTGAGACCAGCCTGGTCAACATGGCAAAACCCCATCTCTATTAAAAATGTAAAAAATAGGGGCCGGGTGCGGTGACTCAAGCCTGTAATTCCAGCACTTTGGGAGGCCAAGGCGGGTGGATCACGAGGTCAAGAGATCGAGACCATCCCGGTCAACATGGTGAAACCCGGTCTCTACTAAAAATACAAAAAATTAGCTGGGCCACGGTAGTGCGTGCCTGTAATCCCAGCTACTCAGGAGGCTGAGGCAGGAGAATTGCCTGAACCCAGGAGGCGGAGGTTGCGGTGAGCCCAGATCGTGCCATTGCACTCCAGCCTGGGTAACAAGAGCGAAACTCCGTCTCAAAAAAAACGTAAAAAATTAGCCAGGTGTGGTGGTTGGTGCCTATAATCTCAGCTACTTGGAAAACTGAGGCAGGAGAATCACTTGAACCCAGGGGCTGGAGGTTGCAGTGAACCGAGATTATGCCACTGTACTCCAGCCTGGGCAAAAGAGTGAAACTCTCTCTCTGTCTCAAAAAAAAAAAAAAAATCAGTAGGTTACTATGTGCAAGCTTATTAAAGATGTTAAGAAATTCATCTTCCCTTATTCATTTTGCCTTCTCACTGGTCTGGCCCTCTGTGTTGGGGGTAAATTCGTTTTTAGGTCTATGGTCTGGGAGCTGGAACAGGGTCAGACCCTGGGGTGGGGCCAGGATGAGCCATAGGCCCCTCTATGCCTGTGGAAGGGGTTGGAATGTCAGAGGCTCCCAGGTCATGGCACCGCCTACGGAGCCCTCACACCACTTTGCCTCCTTTTCAAATCTTTGTCTGCATCCTGCTGTAGTTCTACAGAGTCCCACCATCAGAAGCCTCTGCACACACAGGCATGGCCTCCCCCATTCACCCAGAACTACTTCTCTGAAGCTGAGACACACATAGGTGAGACAGACAAAGGCAGGTGACCCAGGAGCAGGGTCATTCACTCATTGCGGGCAGGGGAGCTCACAGACCTCAGCAGCCTCCGTGGAGGCCTCCCCCCAACCCCCACTTTTACATCCACAGTGCTGGAAGGTCTGTCCCCACCCCTCTCCAGAGTGCAAGAAAGGGGGAGGCAGTGGGATGGGGACTCTGTGCTTTGTATGTAGGCTGAGCTAAGAGGGCCCATTTCCATCCCAGCCTTTGCGAGGGAGAGAACGGGCTTCCCAAGGATAGGCATTATCTACTCTCCCCCAGGATATCCAGGGTCAAGACTTCCCTGGCTTCTGAACTCAGGGCTCACACTCTCCCACCCGAGCTTCCACTCTTTTGTGACACATGAAGCTACTTGACTGTGGCAGTCCCTGGAGCCTGCATGGAGATATTCAGTCCTATGACATCTCTGCAAACCTTCTTCCTACAGCTGCATAAAGTTTGAGGTACAGAGTAAGTAGTAGAAAGATGGGTTGAACCATATCTCTGAGTGGGATCTTCGTAGGTGTTCTCATCTTGTTTTTAGAATTTTTTGTTGTTTGTGTAAAGACGGTATTATGGAAACCTAAGTTTCAGTGAAGGAACTCAGGATGAAGCATGACACAAATAAAAGCCATTATCCTTTTATTGGGGGGGGAGTTATTTATTTATTTTGGAATATTAAATGTTCTGTCTTCGGTCTGCCCTGAGGGGCGCTGACTGGGGAGACAGCCTTCTTGGGGAGCAAGAGTTGGGGCTGTCCTGGCCCCGTTGCTCATTGTTGCGTCGGACACTTTTCAGGGACTGTTGATCTCTGATATGCTTCTCTCTGTTGGGGTAACTCTGGCTCTTGAGAGTGGCTTGTTGACTGCTGGCTGCGTAGCCCAGCATTGTGCTGTGTTCCGGGTGGAAGAGGTGCCTGCGGTTGCAGGGAAACCCACAGACTGGGGCTTGGAACTCCTGTTTGTGCTGATTTGCCTTTGAGGCACGATGCTCACGGCAAAGTGTCATTTTTTTCTCCAGCATGTGTCCAACTGCTGCCGTGAGCCGCTCAGCTTCAGCATAGCTGCTGTACACATGTGATCTGTTTTTCACTATTTTCTGGCTCTTGGCAGTGACTGGAACTGGCTTGCTTTTCTTCTCTGAAAAGACCTGCTGAAAGAATTGTTTGATGCTTTCTCCGACGTCGCTTATTGAAGGAGGCTGTTTCTTTGACGGCAGCAGCCGGAGGCCTTCATCCTGACGGGTTTTTTCCGTTTTCCTGACTGGGGTGAGTTGGGGAGTCCTCAGTTCTTCCAGCCTTTCTTCACGTTTTTCTAAGTTGGGCTTCGTTGGGTTCTCACTGTTGTGAGTAGGGGTAAACATCCGGCTCTGGCTCTTGCGTGAGCCTTGATGTTTCGGGTTCTTGGGCTCCTCATACCCCAGGTTGCTCCTTCTGGCTGCCATAAGACTGTCTGGCGTCTGAACAGATGCTTTGGTCAGCACCTGCTTTCTCAGACCTGCTGGTGGTGACTCTCTTAGGAACGTGGCTTTCTCAACTTTTGAGTTAGGCTTAGATTCATAGGTGGCTGAGGAGGGACGTGCACGCTGTGTTAGGGGTAAGGACGAAACCTTTTCCAGTTTAAAGAGCTTAATGGGCTTGAGGACCCTGAGGGCTAGGCTCCAGTTGTGTTTGGCCCACAACCTCACAATATGGCGTCCCAGCACCTGTCGAGTGCACGGATCGAGGAAGGAAAGCTCCTGGGATGTGTTCACACTGGCTCTTTCACTTTTTGGGGTTGTTAGATTGCTGGTCTTCATGTGGGTGTTGGACAGGGGAAAAGCCTGGTTGACAGCAAGCCAGGATCGACGCACACGGATGGGGATAAAGCCCTCATTGAGCTGGCCCAACTTCATGCCCACGTGGGCTTTCAGGATGTTTTCTATATGATTTCTCTCTGTGCGTCTTAATAAATCACTTTCCGAGTCTCTCCTCAAGGGCATCTTCAAGTCTCTTTCTGATTCCTCAGAGTCTTGAGGTTCTGCCCCCAGAACCTTCCCTGGGAAGCTTTCCAGGCACCTGGCTAGATTTTGTGGGGTCTGCCCCCGAATTTGTCCCAGAGGTGTGCACGGATTACTCTCTAGCGGGAACGTCACCTTCTGTATGTCCTTGCTGCTTTCGCCCGTGGACTCGGAGAACTGCAAGGGTCTGAGTTTGCCCCTGCCCTGACTTGTCCCTGGCCATTTCTCTGGAGACTGCATCGGATCCAGAGACTCTTGGGTCATTCCCAGGTTGCTCCAGAGTTCAGGACTGGAGCTTTGATGGATGGTGCCCAGTGGAAGCGCCACTGAGTCACAGTGAGATGGAGTCGTCGGCGTGGAGTCCCGCAGGGGAGGAGCAATGAAGCCTTTCGGAGGAGGCGGAGAGCAGGCCCGAGGATCAGGGGTGTGTGTTGGGTTAGGGAAAAGCGCAGGTGGCTCTGGTGAGGGGTGTTCCAGGGGAAGGGAAGGCTCTGGTGGTTGGGAGGCACTCAGAGGGGAGACTGAGGTGGCCATTGGGCCTGGTGATGGGGTGGAGACGAGAGGCGAAGGATGCTGGGTTTGAGGATCCGGTGAAGCTAATGGGGAAGGCACGGGAGCGGCATCTTCCATCAGCTCCTGAGGGGAGTGGGAGGCTCCATCAGGCGCTCTTTTGCACTCCTCACCTGAGGGGGGATCTGCACCAGAGAGCTGACCAAAGTCGCCTTTCTCAGAATACGGCCTCAGGATGCTGCAGGAGACAGGAGGCACAAGCTGCAGCCAGGAGCAGGCAGGGCCATAGGGCAGAGTGGGTGCCTGGGCCCCGGCCCCTCCACTGCCCCACACCCAGACCCTCCAATTCTCCTATGCCCCTCCACTGCCCCACACCCTGATTCCCCAATTCTCCTCCTGTGCCCCTCCACTGCCCCACACCCTGATTCCCCAATTCTCCTCCCATGCCCCTCCACCACCCCACACGCTGACTGCCCAATTCTCCTATGCCCCTCCACCGCCCCACACCCTGACTCCCCAATTCTCCTCCTATGCCCCTCCACCACCCCACATGCTGACTGCCCAATTCTCCTCCTGTGCGCCTCCACCGCCCCACACCCAGACTCCCCAGTTCTCCTTCTATGCCCCTCCACCGCACTGCACCCAGACTCCCCACTTCTTCTCCTACCCTTTGCTCCAGGGTTTCACTCCCATCCTCTGTCCCCCTGGTCTCCCCATCCCAGGTTAGCTCCTGGGGTGGAATCCCAGCCCGGTAAGAAGGGTGCAGGGAAGGGGAAGTGCCTCACCGCTGCAGTTGTGAAAGCGAGTCCCGAATCCCCTCCAGGCCTGTCAGGAGGTCTCTAGAAGCTGGAAATCAGGAGACTGGGTTAGGGCAGTGAGGGAGGGGCCTGGGATCTCACAGGAGGTCGAGTGGATGTTTCTTGAGGGAAGACCATGGGGAGTCAGACCCTGGAAACCACGTGTCTGTGTCCAAGGCCACATGGCCTGGACGGTGATAGCGAGAGGCACAGAGGGCAAGGCTTTGTTGTCCACAAATGGCTTCCACACACAGACCCCCCCCATCCCCATAGTTCTCACAGCTTCCCTGTGGGGGAGAAAGGACTGGGGTGGTCTCAAAGAGGAGTCAGCCTTAGCAGAGTTGAACAGCTGTCCACAGCCCCCTCACCCCCCTCCTGATTCAGACAGGCATTGGTCTCCTCCCCCTACACTGTGCCCTGCTGGAGAACAGCCAGTCCTTGGCCCACCATGGTTTCATGCCAGCACGGAATCTGAGAGGGACCCGGGGTTCTGATTTCCTTCCTAGGAGCCCCCACCTCAGGCTTCTTCAGTTGACTTCCTCAGACAGAGTCGCCTCTCTCCGGGGACAGACGAGATCAAATGAACTCTAGTGTGCCCGGCAGAGCCTTACCTTTCAGACTGCTGTTTTTCTTCCTGCCTTTGGGCCTCCCCCTCTGCTGACCCTGGGAGAGAAGGTGACCCTGGGAGACAAGAAAGGGCGAGGGGCTGAGACCAGCTCTCGCTCTCCGCCCCCAGTCCGGCTGCGGCGCTCACGAACAGCACAGCTCTCTCGTCTTGCTCAGGGAGCGGTGTGCTTCCTCCCACTCATGTTTAATTGGATGATAAACTGCTTTTCTTCTTAGAAAAACACAAAGAGGGGGCAAGACATGGTGGCTCACGCCTGTGATCCCAGCATTTGGGGAAGCCAAGAAGGGTGGATCACCTGAGATCAGAAGTTTGAGACCAGCCTCGCCAGCATAGTGAAAAACCCTGTCTCTGCTAAAAATAACAAAAATTAGCCGGGCGTGGTGGCGCGTGCCTGTAATCTCAGCTACTCCGGAGGCTGAGGCAGGAGAACTGCTTGAACCTGGGAAGCAGAGGCTGCAGTGAGCGAAGATCGCCATTGCACTCCAGCCAGGGTGGCAAGAGTGAGACTCCGTCTCAAAAAACAAACAAACAATAAAACCCACCACAAAGAGGGATTTACTATATGAGGAAATACATATTTTATACACATAAATACATATGTATTTCATATGTAAACTATAATATATATAATGTATAATGTAATGTAAGTAACGGTAGAGGTGCTCCTCTACTCGAACGCCCAGGCTCAGGCCCAGGTGGGAGGCCCTCAGAGGCTCAGCACAGCCCCTAGATCACCCCACACAGATGAGACTGGGTCCCCAGCCACCTGCCCCAGGAAGGGGCTTATGCGTGCCCCCCCCCCCAGAGACCTCCCCCATGTCCTGACTGGTCCTCACCACTGAGTCCAGGGGTTTGGGTTTGCCCTGACGCCTCCTGAGCTCCCCCTCAGATGGACTTAGAGCTTGGGATGGAAATCCCAGTCCCGACCAAGCCCTGGCTGCTCTGCCTCTCCCTGGAAGGACCATGTTCTGGTCTCTCTTGACACTTCCCATTGTGGAAGTCTCTCCACTGGATTTGGAAAAGTAGAGCTAATAATAGAAAGAAAGGAGAGAAATGTGCTGTGTGGGTCTGGCCTGAGGGCTCCTTACCATTATCTTCTCCCCGGGCGATGGTGAGGGTGGATCACGATGGAAGTAAGAGAGGCAGGGGGCTAATAGGAAATATAACTCCACGACAAATACCAGGGTGAGAAAGATATCCAACACCCATGGTGTAAAGCTGGGGGTGTTTATCCAGAAATCACTAAGAAATTTTAGAGGAAACGGAATATTCGCCATCTGAATAGGTCTGCTGCCTTCAAGCAACTGAGGTCTGAGCATTCCCTCGCAGACTAGGGACTGGGGCCCAGGCCTGCATCACAGAGCTGGGGCCTTTACATCACAAAGGGCCCCTGATTGGGGAGGGGCAGCGAGAGGGGGGAGGCTGACGCAGAGCCCCTCCCCACCCCAAAAGCCCGGGATCCCTCCACTCTCCCACCTTCCAGATTCCTCCTTCCCACTAAGTTTTGTCACTGACAGAACTCAGCCAATTTTCTGTTCTTTCTCCCTGGAACTCAGATATTATCTGGTTCCTTTTATTTGTTGGAGACGGTGGTATGAAGTTACCTATTTTATAATCCTTGAAAATCTGAAGTTGACTCTGAAACTTTGACTATGTACCAGGGATTTTTATTCTCAGAATCTCATTCGTCCTTAACTCCAGCTTTCCCACACAATGTTTTTGTCTTATATCAATCCAGGGACAACATGTAAATTTGTTTTACTCTTATTTAGTTTTGTAAATTTTGAATAGTAAGGTTTTTTTGTTCGTTTGTTTTTTTAATTCCATTTCACTTTGAATCAAAGGGACCTACCCACATACAATTAAGATAATTTTTAAAAATTTTATTTGTGTGTTTATTTTCTTTATAGTTCTGGGGTATATGTGCAGGACGGGCAGTTTTCTTACACAGGTCAATGTGTACCATGGTAGTTTGCTGCGTCTGTCATCCCATCACCTAGGTATTAAACTCAGCATGCATTAGCCATTTTTCCCGATGCTCTCCCTACCACTGCCCTCTCCCAACAGGTGCCAGTGTGTGTTGTTCTCCTCCCTGTGTCCACATGGTCTTGTTCAGCTCCCACTTATAAGTGAGAACATGTAATATTTGCTTCTCTGTCCCTGTGTTAGTTTGCTGAGGATAGTGGCTTCCAGCTTCATCTACGTGTCTGAAAAAGACATGATCTGATTCATTTTCATGGCTGCATGGTGCTCCATGGTGTATATATACCCCATATTTTCTTTATCCATTGATGAGCGTATGGGTTGATTCCATGTCTTTGCTGTTGTAAACAGTGCTGCAGTGAACATACACGTGCATGTATTTTTGTAATAGAAAGATTTATATTCCTTTGGATATACGACAATGATATAAACACCATTTTATATATAATAATATGTAATATATATAATGTAATGTATAATACATATAGCTGATTAATATATTCTAGCTAATGCATATATAATATATAACATAATATATATTTGGTTTGGATTTGCATTTCTCTTAATGATCAGTGATGTTGAGCTTTTTAAAATATATTTGTATATGTATTTAAAACGTGTATATATATAGTATATATGCATATATATTATATACTTTATATGCACACACTATATATATACATATATATTATATACTTTATATATATATGCTGTATATGATACATACTATGCTATATACACACACACACACACACACACACACGGTGTATATATGCAGTATAAATAAGAGCCCAACCTCACTCTTTGCATGTGGATATATACATAGTATATATACGTAAACTAACTCAAACTCTGGATCAAAGGTCTAAACATAAGACTTAAAACTATAAAGGTCTTAGAAGAAAGCATAAAGGAAAAGTTTCGTGATTTGGGTTTTGCAATGATTTCTTGGATCAAAGACACCAAAAGCACAGCCAATAAGAGAATAGATGGATTTAATCAAAATAAAAGTGTTTTGTGCATCAAAGGACACTGTCAGTAGAGTGAAAAGGCAACTCATGGATTGCATGAAAATATTTGCAGATCATACATACATATATGATTAATATCGAGAATATATTTTTTAAAATGCCACGTTGATACTTACACGGCCACTTGTTTTTACTTTTGTTGCATTTGGATGATGTGTCTTTGCCCATCGCTTCATTTGTATCCATATCTGTTTCTATGTTACATTACTTATTTGTTTTCAATAGATATTGAAAACAAAGGTTTTTTTTCAAATCCAACTTATAGTCTCTGTTGATAGAATTGTACCTCTACTTATTGTAATAATGATTTATCTGATTGTATGCCTTCCATTTGATGTTCACTATTTGGCTCCTTTTATTTTCTGCCTTTTCTTTACATATTTTGATTGGATGGATGAAATTTCTGCTCATTGTTTCCATTCTGCACCCCATTTTTTCTGTTTTTTCCTGCGATGATTAGGAACGTTTTATCATAGGACATTATTAATTTTCTCTTTAGTGGCCTCTTGATCCCATTGTCACATTGTCCTTTTTTGTAATTATATATATTTTGCAAGAATTATTACTGAACAGTATTTTCCTATTGAAGATTTCTTGTGAGATTCATTTTACATTTATTTGGACTACTTCTTTTGGTATTTCTCTCAAAGACAGAGATACTCTCTGAAAGTGGTTTTATTTCTGAAAATGCCTCTTTCGCCCTGACAGAAGAGTGGTCTTTTAGTTGCTATTTCTGACATCATTTCACTTTTGGTACTGCAAATGAAGAGTTTTCTTATTTCCTTCATTCTTTCTCTGAATAGTCTGGTTTTTCACACTTAGAAGTGTTCTCTATGTATAAATGTATCCTATACATTCAATAATTTCCCCAGATTTGTTCATTGATTTAGTTCCTGTTTGCGTGTGTGGAGGAGTTTATGGCCTAGTTTTGTCAGCGGTGGGAGATGTGTTTGTGTGCTAAGGCCCCAGTGCAGGTACAGGTGTGCCTAGGATTGGGACTCTTAGGATGTCTGATGGAGATACAGGCATGGAGGCCAGTCATGGGGACATGGGAATGATTGGTAGGGAGCCAGGACCATTAGAGTAGAGGAATTGAAGGCTCTCCGATCAGGAATTGTAGGATGAATGATTCAGGGCTCAAGGGCGGCAAGGCATGGGAATCAGGGAATCTGAGATTTCAGTAATGGCTTTGGGAGTAGAGTCACTGGGTAGCAATTGACACTTAGAGCAGATTAAAGAGTGAGAATGGGGAGTTAGGTACTAGGGTTGGTGATAACGTAAAAGGGCCTTTGAAATCAGATAGTATGATAATGTAATAGAACAGTATGTCCTTTGGATATTTTATAAAATATTTAAGCAATCCACAATTCTTGGATATTTAAATGTTTCTAATTTTTTTTTTGGCAGCCACCGTGTTGGATAATCTAATCTTTCTTTTTTATTAACCATGTAATGGTAAAACTTTGGCACTTAAATCTTTATACAATATGCGATGATGGGATGATATTTTAATGTTGTAGCTCTAGAAATAAATTTTTGAGCAAGGTACATGGGCACTAACTGATGTGTGTGTCCATGGGTGACACTGGCACACTTCCTTCTCCCATCTGTACCTCTGCCCATCTGTTTTCTCAGATCTCTGCCCCTTCATCCGAAGAGCCAAAAATGACCAAGTCCTTGGTAAGTTCTTATTTGTTCATCTATTTATTTGTTACTTTCTTTTACTTTTAGTGGATTTAGGAGACATCTAACAATCTCTATAGTAAGATGACAAGACCAGAAAGATAAGAACTAAGATCAGAGAAAATGAAGAAGAGACTGTCAACCCCAGGTCGAGTTTAGAATATATGGTCCGACATGGTTATGAACTTTGAACTGTTAAATTGTCTCTGATCTTCCTGAAAGACATAGCAATAATGGAAATTGGATACATGGTGTATCTTATTAACAAGTGATTTATCATGGTCCTTGATGTTTGAGAAATTTTTTGAGAGATCTTCAGATGGTTAATGACAGAACAGTCTTCAACAGTAACCCTGTTGAAAGTGCACCAACAGGCCAGACTCGGTGGCTCACACCTGTAATCCCAGCACTTTGGGAGGCCAAGGTGGATGGATCGCCTGAGGTCAGGAGTTCGAGACCAACCTGGCCAACATGGTGAAACCCCTTCTCCACTAAAAATACAAAATTCAGCCAGGCGTGTTGGCGGGTACCTATAATCCCAGCTACTCAGAAGGCCGAGGCAGGATAACTGCTTGAACCTGGAAGTTGGAGGTTGCAGTGAGCCGAGATGGTGCCATTGCACTCCAGCCTGGGCGACAAGAGCAAAACTGTGTCTCAAGAAAGAGAGAGGGGGCGGGGGGGGGGGGGGGGGGGGAGGGAGGGAGGGAGGGAGCACAAACAGCTTTTCTGTTTTTGTCTAAGAGAAAAGTGCTTCTGACACTTTATTTGCATTTGAATTCAGATTCTGATTTAGTAGATATAAGATGGAATATGAGAATTTTTATTTCTAGCTGCTGGAGATACATGAGTGGATCAGAAACATCAGAGAAAAATCCCTATCCTTGTGGAACTTACATTTGAGTGGAATCTACTACAAATAATGCAAATAAAAGAAAAACATGTGCAAGTTACCCAGGCACTGCGTAGCGTAGTACCTGTCCTCTAGTTGTCAAATGAATGGCTATATTATTCATGTTGTTGTTGTTATACAGTAATTGAGCTTGGGGGTTTGAGCTGTCATCTTAGATGAGAGGAGAAAGCGAAGCCAAAACGAGTGCTGTGCCAGTAAGAAAAGGAGACTACTACATAAAGGTTAGGAAGGGAAAAAGAGAAGAATGGCATTAGGCCATCACCTATGGCCATGAGTTTTATTTGAAATGAGCTGGACCCGTTTTGCTTTCTTTATCTGACTGTCAGAGATACAGTTACCTCTAGGCAGATTTCCACATTCCAAGACATTAAGACTTTGTGAGCTGCAGCACTCTTTACTTGTAGCAAAAGAGAGAGCAATAGGGGTTGTTTTCAGATGACTGTGACTTAAGAGGAAGAATCAAGTAATTCACTCTCTCCTCCAATAATAATTCACTTCAAGAGGAAAAACTCCTTTGGAAAAAGCACCCCATGAATGGAAGTCTCAGCATTTGCTGCGAACTTAGTTAAAGTAAACTCTCGACCTTTTTCATTAATTCTTTATCCCTCCTTTTTCAGAAATCCTCTCTATGTCTACCCACAGAGGCTGAACTTTGCTAACAAACTAGCATCAGCCCGGAACATGACAATAAAGATCCAGTTTATGTGTGGAGAAGATGCTGGCAACGCGATGCCGGTAAGGAGGGAAATGAACACTTGCCTCAAATCGGGGTGGGCTGCACACCCTGTCAGTTCACATGGATCACATCCAGGACTCATCAGGGTACGGAGTCTGTCTATTCCTGGCCAGCACTGCTCAGCATGTGCGAGGGCTTCTGTTCCCAGGATAACAGTGGGGAAACAGGGTCAGTCTTACTTGAAAATCTCTTCACTTATTCTGTAGTGAGCTTGAAACATACAGATTGTTTTTTTGTTTGTTTGTTTGTTTTGTTTTTTTGAGATGGAGTTTCGCTCTTGTTACCCAGGTTGGAGTGCAATGGTGCGATCTCAGCTCACCGCAACCTCCGCCTCCTGGGTTCAGGCAATTCTCCTGCCTCAGCCTCCCGAGTAGCTGGGATTACAGGCGTGTGCCACCATGCCCAGCTGATTTTGTATTTTTAGTAGAGATGGGGTTTCACCATTTTGGCCAGGCTGATCTTGAACTCCTGACCCCAGGTGATTCACCTGCCTCGGCCTCCCAAAGTGCTGGGATTACAGTCATGAGCCACCGCACTCAGTAAATATACTTTTCTACAAAAGAAAAAGAAAGAAAACAGAAAACCTTTCTCCTAATGTCCCACCTGTCTTCCCAATAAAGGGAAGTGTGTCTTGAGGCAGTGGTGGGCTCCTCTTAGTTCTCTCTGCTCATGGCCCTGGCATGTTACTGCCGGACTGCCAGGTATGCTTGTGCAGATCCTGTGGCAGCCAAGATGCCCAGCCAAGGGTGACTGTGGGCTAAAGTCCAGTCTGTTGTTCTTCATTCACTGAGCCCGGGGTTCTGGTGTTGGGATTACTGTATCTAGAGGAGAGAGCGTTTTTTCTCGGCACAAAGGTGAGTGCGCTTGTTCATAATGCGTCTTAAACGCTGCTTCAGGCCCAAGGAGGTATCTTCTTCTAAATAGCACAGATGTGGATAAGGCAGTGGAGAGTCAAATCACCTAAGTGACTAGGTGATTATATGTTTGGAGAGAGAAGAACCTGGACTGGGGATTTCTCACTCAAGGCAGAAGTAGGTAACTTTGCCCTGTTGGATAGACCTCTAGGCAGTGAGGCAGAGTAGAGAGAGTACTGGTTTTCTTTTTTTTTTTCTTTTTTTATTCACGAGGTCAAGGATCGAGACCATCTTGGTCAACATGGTGAAACCCCGTCTCTACTAAAAATACAAAAAAAGTTAGCTGGGCATGGTGGCGCGTGCCTGTAATCCCAGCTACTCAGGAGGCTGAGGAAGGAGAATTGCCTGAACCCAGGAGACGGAGGTTGCGGTGAGCCGAGATAGCGCCATGGCACTCCAGCCTGGGTAACAAGAGCGAAACTCCGTCTCAAAAAAAAAAAGATTGTTATGTATTCTTTCCTTTATATTGGCTCTCCATTTAAGATGAGGAAATGCTTTAGAGTATCATTTCTGTTTACAGGATTGTACCTAGATGGTCTCTACAGAGTTGTCTGGGAACTTCTCTGTTGCTTATTTTTGTGCTGTCTGCAAAGGGAGGGGCTGCTGACCATGAAGTGCTTATCAGGGGTTTGTTGCATTCTACCAACGGGCTTGGTCATCTTTGCTCTACTTTTTCTTTTCTGTTTTAGGTTGCCAGAGCAGTTTTATCTGATGCACCACAGTTCTCTGAAGGAAAAGAAATAAAATTAGAGGAACTAATTGACTCTCTGGGTTCTAACCCCTTCTTAACAAGGTATCAGATTCCCCGCACTCCAGAAAACTTGAGTAAGTTAATAATGCTCTCTGTAACTCTTTTGTCTTTCCTTTACATTACCCCTGTTACAGCCATGGCCTGATAGATCTTTTTAGCTTAGTTGGCAATGACTTTTTTTTTTTTTTTTTTTTTTTTTTTGAGACAGGGTTTTGCTCTGTCGCCAGGCACCGGGCTGGAGTACAGTGGTGCGATCTCGGCTCATTGCCACCTCCACCTCCAGGGTTCAAGCAATTCTCCTGCCTCAGTCTCCCAAGTAGCTGGGATTACAGGTGCGCGCCACCACGCCCAGCTAATTTTTGTGTTTTTAGTAGAGGAAGGGTTTCACCATGTTGGCCAGGATGGTCTGGATCTCTTGACCTCGTGATCCGCCCACTTCGGCCTCCCAAAGTGCTGGGATTTCAGGCGTGAGCCACCGGACCTGGCGGCAATGACTTTTTATTTATGCTGCTGTAAGGCACTTTTATCAACATACTAAGTATGGGCATTCTCACCTAACAGTCTTTTAGCAGTATTTTGTGCCTTTAGTGTATGCATTATACAGAGAGATATAACATTTTGATAATACACAATTTTGTTTTTGTTGTTTTCCTTGGCTTTTATCTAGAAAGATCTTATTTGAGCATTAAACAATTCTCGGCCGGGTGTGGTGGCTCACGCCTGCAATCCAAGTACTTTGGAGGCCAAGGCGGGCGGATCACCTGAGGTCCGGTGTTCAAGACCAGCCTGACCAACATGGTGAAACCCCGTCTTAAAAAAAAAAAAAAATCTCTTGTCTCCAGGTCTGACCTGTTATGCACATATTTATAGAATACAGAGGCTCTGTTCTTCCAGTTATCAACAAGAAGCATTAGCCATAAACCCTCCTAAATGAGTCAAACTGCCCAATACCTTTTTCCCCATAACCTGTAATTTGTGTAGGCAAAGCTCTGATACTGGTGTCCTTAGGAGGCACGTCATCTTGGTTGTGTAATTAAATAATTTCTGTTTTGCTGTTGATTTAATTCGGTTTGAACTCAGCCACAGCCTAGGTCAGAAACTACAGCCTCTGAACCAAATCGGGCCCCACTTTGTGTGTTTTTGTAAATAAAATTGTATTGAACATAAGCATATTCATTTGCTGACATTGTTTATGACTACTTTCATGCTGTCATGGCAGAGTTAAGTAGTTAGACAGAATGGATGGCCTGCAAAGCCTAACATAATACTATCTGGCCCTTATAGAAAACGTTTGCCAAACCATGGCCTAGATGGACAAGAAAATTTCTTTTTAATACATGCAATTCGTATGTGCTATATAAAAGTTGATGCACATTTCAGGAACGTCTGTCTTTATATGTGTTTATTTGTGTGTGATCAGTTGGAGATGGGGTTCTTTGATGGTGGGATTTGTTATATCTTGGAGCCTTGTCATCCAACCAGTATATTTATAGAACACATACTGAGTCAGGAGCTTTATCTTCGGTGTTAGAAATAAAATGATTCATTGCATGCTCTGTGTTTGGGAATGTTAGTAAATTGTGTTTTCTCCCCTTTTAATTAGTAAATGAAATTAGGAGTTCATGGAGAAAAGCTATTGAAATGGAAGAAAACAGAACCACAGAACCCATTCAAATGGATACTGAGCATAGAGAAGTATTGCCAGAATCTGTGTTGCTTGATCAAAGAGAATTTAGCATGGCCGATTTTCTCTTTGAAACCACTGTATCAGATTTTGGCCAGTCTCATTCGACTGAAGAGAAAGGTGTTTCAGATTGCAAGTGTGTGCCTCAGAAACATGTGGTGACCAGTCACATAGATGAACCGCTAACACAAAATCAGTCAGGTTTGTTAAAGAAGAAAGTAATTTGCAAGCAAGATTTCGAATGTATAGCCTGAACCAAGCTTTCAGGAACTAGCTAAATGGAGACACTCTCCGCTGCTGTCGGCAACAGGATAGATGTGATGCGTGGCAGTGAAGAGGAGTATACTAAAACGCTGGACCACTTGCAAGCTTCTTGTAACGAGCCTTCCACAAATAAAACTGCCTTGTGGAACTCTTTTCAGATATCAAGTGGAATAGTTCTGAGAGTTTTAAAGATACTGATTTTGGCATATTACATGAAACTCTTCCGGAAGAAGGTGGTCACCTAAGTTTTAATAGTTCCAGTAGTTCAGAGGCCAATTCTAAACTGGAGCCAAATAGTCCTATGCGTGGTGGCATTCTTCTAGAACATGTTGTGGAAAGGAGACAGACTACTGCAGAATCAGACTTCAATATTCAGGCTCTTTGCAGTAGCTATGAGGCTCTAAAGAAATGGCTTTCCAAGAAAAGGGAAGAATCTTACCTCCGGAATCCCCTAACACCTGAAAGACACAAACCAGTATTGAGTCCTACTACCCAAAGTGTACAAACAGAGGATATGCTTAACTTTTTGGACACCCATGATTTGCGTACTGACCATACAGAGCCATCGTTACGCATGTCCATTGGTGAAAGAAAACAGTCTCTTTCACCACTAATTAAGTTTTCTCCAGTGGAACAAAGATTGAGGACCACAATATCATGTAGTCTTGGAGAACTACCTAATTTAAAAGGTAGGGTTTAACTAGACCTATGCATATGCACTTGTTGAAGTTTTCTCTCAACTTTTGATAAAACCAATACATAATGAATGCTGCATGACCTTTATTGTTTTTTTTCTTTTCTTTTTTATAGAGTCGGGGTTTCACCATGTTGGCCAGGCAGATCTCGAACTCCTGAACTCAAGTGATCCACCCGCCTCGGCCTCCCCAAGTGCTGGGATTACAGGCGTGAGCTACCGCGCCCGGCCGACCTTTATTGCTAATGTGCTCCTCCTTCCTTCATCTAGGATGAAGGGAACAATCTCTTACTGTAAAGGTCCTTTTATAATCTCTGTTGATGTATATATAGTTAGAATTGATTTGGGATGAGGGTGGAGAAAAAAGCCCCCAACCTGAAGCTACTGGTTTTATAATACAAATGACCGAAAAGGTAAATGTCATCAAAATCTTGTCCGGTGGAAGGTGGTTTTTAGAAAGTTGAGAAACACAATTTTAAATATCAGCCTTGTAATGGTGTAATATCTCTTACTTCCTTTGAAATAAATTTGGTGGGAGTGGGGAGTAGAAATAAAAGAATCCAGGTTAGTACATTAGTTTCCTAGCCTGTCATAACCCAGTATCATAAAGTGGGTGGCTTAGAACAGCAGAAGTTTATTGTCTCTGGAGACAGTAAGTCCTACAGGCTAGATGTCCAAAATCAAGGCGTTGAAAGGGCATGTTCCCTCTGAAGCCATTAGAAGAGGATCCTTCTTTTCCTCTTCTGGCCTCTGGTAGCGCCATGCATTCCTTGGCTTGTGGCAGTGTAATTTCTAACCCTTGCCTCCATTGTCACATGGTATTCTTCCCTTGTTGTCTGTGTGTCTTAGAAGGACACAGTCATATTAGCGAATTAATGGGTCACCCTACTCCAGTATGACCGCTTCTTAGCTAATTATATCTGTAATGACTGTATTTCCAAATAAGGTCACAGTCTGAGGTACTGGAGTTAGAACTTCAACATATCTTTTTGGGGGACACAATTCAGTTTTCAGCAGTTAGTATTAATAAATATTGAAGCTAGGTGATGGCTACATTGAGTTAATCTTACTTTTCTTCACCTTTTGTATGTTTGAACATTTTCCTCATAAAAGGTTTAAAAAATTGCTCTTATAGCTCATTAGGACTGATAAGGATCTGGTGATGCAGATTTATTACATATCACTCTGATTTGCCCATAATAGTTATACACTATTACATTGAAAAGTATTTGGCTGGGCACAGTGGCTGATGCCTGCAATACCGGCACTTTAGGAGGCCAAAGATGGGAGGATTGCTTGAATCCAGGAGTTCACGATCAACCTTGGCAACACAGGGAGACTGTATCACTACAAAAAATTTAAAAAATTAGCTGGGTATGTTGGCGCATGACTGTGGTCCCAGGTACGCAGTAGGCTGAGGTGGGAAGATTGCTTGGGCCTGGGAGTTTGAGGCTGCAGTGAGCTGTGATCATGCCACAGCACTCCAGCCTGGGTCACAGAGTAAGTCCCTGTCTCAGGGGGGAAAAAAAGTATTCTAGGACGAATGTATTGATCTTTGGAGAAAGAGGGTACTTTGGTGAGAATAATAGTAATTTTATCATAATTGAGTGTTTGCTACTGCTTGGAATCTGTCCTGTTTATTTTCTTTGTAATATTTGCTTATACTTTACATTTTTTCTTTTTTAAATCAATTTGCAGAAGAAGACATTTTGAATAAGAGCCTTGATGCAAAAGAACCTCCATCTGACTTGACAAGTTGAAGACATACCTATTTAATATGACTATGATGCGCTTAAATTGAAGCTATGCCACAGGATGGAAACTGATTTATAACTTAAAGACATGTTGGAAGCGTAGCACTGTTTTTCAAGGTTTAAAAAAAATTCCAAATGTCTTTTAGCCTTCTTTAATATTTTTAGGTAAGGAAAGTATGTTTGGATTTTTTTCTTTTCGTAGGTGTATGAGATTGAAATGTGAAGTATTTGGAAAGCAAATGTCAAGCAATGGGAAGTCATTTTGATTTCTTGAGTAATCTTGTAAGCATTAAGCGTAAATGATAACGTACTAGTATAATTCTTATAACTTAAGTCAGTTAATATAAGGATGAGTAGTTTTTGTTGTATTAACCACTAAGTGGTTAATAGCCATTGAATTTACTAATCTTTTACTGTTTCTTTGTGGAACATTCTGGCTAACCAGAAAAAGTGAGAAAAGTAGTGCCTTGGGAGGTGTAGTCAAGATGACAAATTTTAAGACTGGAAAAGCTCTAAACAGGCTTCATGATTATTGAAGTGGAATGATCCCAAGTAGTGATGTTTAGTAGAATAAAGTGCATGTGATTATTAAGGGAAGACTGGGGCAGAAAGATGTAAAAAACGGAAAAAGATGGAAGAAGATGAGTAGACACTTGCAAGGAACACTGTCAAACTATAAATCCATCCAGTGGGTTGTATAACATTTATGTTTAGTCTAATTTAGACTTCGATAATTTAATCCTAGTTTAATATTTTAACAAGAAATATAAATTAAAATTTTCATTAGTCTGTTTTATTGTTGTTGGGTTTTTTTGAGGTACCCCCTGTTGGGGGAGAGGAACAAGGAAGAATCATCAAAATTCCTCAGTCCCTACAGAATAGCCTCACAAGAACTTGAGAAAACGGAACTTGGAGTTAAATACCTTGTCACGCTGCTACAGTCTCCTACCTCATTCCTTCAGATGCCCTGCCCGGAGAAAGACTTGTGTCTAGCATCTAAGTGAACACATACTGTCGCCTTCTGTAAACCAGGAGGAATGGATCAGGCACTGGACGGTTTTCTTAACCTACAGTGCCCTTCATAGACCCCATCTCACAACCATCAAAGTCTTGTCCACTAGCCCCCAAGGAACTGGCAAGGAGAGAAGGTGGAGGGGAAATTTATGGAAGTATGTGGCTTAACAGTCAACAGTCATCTTTCTTCACTTATCTTGGGCTACCTGTCTCTAAGATATTTGTCCCGTCCCGTTGTGAAGACTCATCTTTTTGTGAGAAAAGACAAAAGAAAGCACTTGTAACTGCCTTCTTTGTAATGGAAAAGGAGGAAGAAAAAGCTTCATGAACTAAGTTGCTGTGTCTTTTATTAATACAACAAATCAGGGACTCTGCAGGTCCATGGGGAAACTATTCTTTAGTTTGCTTTAAGAAAACTCAGGATCTGAAAATCTTAGCATGTAAGGCTGTCTTACCAGCATCTGCAGAAGTGCGATGGCCATTGCTAGACACTTAATGTGCATGATTTCACTTAATTATATTTTAAATATGCTTCCCTGGTAATTCTTAAGCTCAACAAAGAGTGAGAAGTGCTGCTAGGAAATAGAGATTCACATTTAACCCTGTGGTACTTTTAAGAAGCAGGTACATAGTTGCATATATGCTTCGGTAGAGATTGTGAACCATCAATAGGGAAGCTCAGTTTCGCCAGTCAAGTCTGAGAAGCCCCTAATTACTGAGAATCAAAAGAGCAGAATGTCTGTAGACATTTTAGATTTGTTTTAAAAAAATGTTAAGTGAGTTATACCTGTGATAGGCTGAAAGTTTTTTGACATTCTTTCCTGTTCTTCATGTGCCAGTACCATAAACAAAAATTATCTCACATGTATCACTTTCTTCTAAACCACTGTGATTGCAGCTTTTTGCCTTCAGCCTTTTCCCTGTGCAGTATCTCCTGCATAGTTGCCTTGTGATCTTAAGGAACTGTTTTGACTGGGTCACTTCCTTGCTTACAATTCCATTAATGGTTCATTGTTAATTCTAGAATCGCGTCCAAATTTAAAGACATGTAAGATCCCTATAATGGATTTTGTCTATTCCCCCTTCCACTGTAATCTCCCATTTTTTTTTTACCATCACTGAACTGCTTCAGTGAGCATGGGTCTTTAGAAACCTTGCTTTACAATTCTCCTGGGGCAGGAATACCTTGCCTTCCTCTCCTAGCTTACCACAATTACAACTCTGTTTTAAGTCTCAGAACAAATCTGACTTCCACCTTGAAGTCTTCATCTATGCTTTTTATATCCATGTGCCTCCTCCTCTAAAATCTTCTATGATTTGTCTTTTTATTCATTTAATATTCCACTACTTTTATTATTTTTTTTTTATGGTTGCATGCGGTCTCTCTAGTTACAGCAGTGCATACATAAATACATACACACCTATGTAAATGTGTGTCGGGTGTATGCATTCACACGCATACATATACCCCAAGGGCCATGTGTCATCTTTAGCAATATTTAAGTATTGGAATTGTTTTGTTTGCCTCCTATATCATGGAATAAATGGTAAAGAGGGCTAAGTTATTGCTGTAAGTGTATTTCTCGTTACATTAACATTAGACATTATATAGAATGCATTTTGTTTTATTCACTATTTGTAAGATACAAAGGTGTATAAACTGACTTCTACATCAGCTTGAAAACCTGAGATAATGCTAAAATGTTTTAGTTATTTTAAATGTTTAAAGAGGGAAGTGTATAATATTGCTAAACATGAAAAACGTTATCAAGTAGAATAAAAAATAGTTGAAGTTAACATTTGGGGGAAATTTCACTGAAAACAAAAATACAAGTATTTTGAAACCTTTCCTTTACTGTAAGTCTCTTGACTTTGAAGTCAAATTTATCTAAAGGAAAAACAGGAATTCTGGAGACCTGTGCGAAAGCTATTATTTTCCTACTCGAGTGTACTAAAATTAAAATACGTTCAATGGCGTTTTCCTCAATGTACAAGTATTGAAGTAAATGTTTCTTTTGTGTTATGTTGCAGATACATAGTTACTCTAGAAGTGGCTTTTTTCTTAATGTACTGTGAATAGCAAGTCTGCATCCTATGTTTAAAATATTTGAGAATCCTCTATAGGACTCTTAGTAAATGTTTTAAATACTGTTGTTTTCAATAAATCTTTTATATTATCTGGCTCTGGGATTTCCTATATAATATCAAAAAGAACTGTGTCCCTGCAAACTGTAGGATGATGACATATAAAGGTATATTAATAACCTCATCTACAAAATAAATTTGAGAGGTTCAGCGATTCAGGTAAACATATTTTGTTACTGCCATTTTAATTACTAGATTTACTGTACATAGTATTTTAAAATGATTTTTAAAAGTATACCTGTAGCATCAGTTTTCTCATCTGGAGTCTTTATACTAATTTACTGCCAATGACTCTAATTAACTAATATTTATAAATTAACACCTGAATAGCTTCTTACTCTTCTTGAGTGGTGTCATCCACGTCTGCTGCTAGAAAGGGTTTAATAAATATTAAATAATTTTATAAAGCCTTAGGAATTCTAAAGCCCTATCACTTACATTTATTGCCTATAACAAAGATAGCACCTAGGGTGTAAAATGAGAGGCTTAGAGTTGATCACAAGTCTCTTGGCTCTAAAGTACTTAGATTTCTTTTCCGTCTATAAGGCAGCTATTGCTGGAACTGGAATGGGACACTTCAGCAGATATGTTTTCCAATTTTACTACACCACATCGCCAATCCAAATTAGGAACCTCAGAATCCTTCCTCAAAAGTAGGTGATCTAAGAATCTGGTTCAGTATTATCCAGTTTCCAGATAAATACAAATGGGAAAGTGATCTTGCCCCAAATAAGTGAAACTCTTCCTTGAGGGAGGTTGCTTAGCTTCTTGGGCTTCGGCTTACTCAGTGTGTAAATTTGGAATTATATGAAGGAATAATGTATATCTAAAAAGCTGGGACCCATCACCAGTGCTGGTCTGTGCATGCAAGTGATAAGAAACACAACCAAAAAATGGCCAGGTGAGGTGGCTCACGCCTGTAATTCCAGCACTTTGGTAGGCCGACGTGGGCAGATCACTTGAGGTCAGTAGTTTGAGACCAGCCTGGCCAGCATGGTGAAACCCTTCTCTACTAAAAATAGAAAAATTAGCTGGGCATGTAGTCCCAGCTACTTGGGAGGCTGAGGCAAGAGAATGGCTTTAACCTGGGAGGCAAAGGTTGTCGTTAGCCTAGATCATGCCATTGCACTCCATCCTGGGCAACAGAGGGAGACTCCATCTCAAAATAAATAAATAAAAAGCTAGGACTCTTATGGTTAACTTTTCAGTGGAAGTAATGGGGTGTAGTGATTAGGAGAGTCAGTAGTCAGATTGCCTGGGTTTAGCTGTATGACCTTAATAAGGTCATAGTTTGCTTACGTGTTAAAATAGAAAGTAACCTACCACATAGGTTGTGAGGATTCAGTAAGCTAAATGCACACGTGCTTAAGAACACCTGACATTGCCGGGCATGGTGGCTCACACCTGTAATCCCAGCACTTTGGGAGGCTGAGGTGGGCAGATCACCTGAGGTCGGGGGTTGGAAACCAGCATGACCAACATGGAGAAATCCCATCTCTACTGAAAATACAAAATTAGCTGAGCGTGTTGGCAAAACACCTGACATTCAGTAAGGGATTAAATATTCAAATAAGTTTCACACCGGTAATTTGGGGAAGAATGGCTCAGTAGGTGGTAATGGTAGTTAACACATAGACTGAGTATGCCCTAGGCACCATTCCTAAACACTTTTCATGTTGAATTTAATTCTTTTAACAATCCTATCAAGTGTTTTTTGTTGTTTTTGAGATAGGCTCTTGCATTGTTGTCAACCAAACTGGAGGGCAATGACACAATTATGCCTCAATGCAGCCTCTCCCTCCTGGACTCAAGCAGTCCTCCTTCCTCAGCCTCCCAAGTAGCTAGGACTGTAGGCAAGCACCACTATGCCCAGCTAATTAAAAAAAAAAATTTTGTGTGTGTGGAGACAGGGTCTCACTATCTTGCCCAGGCTGGTCTTGAACTCCTCGTCTCAGGTGATCCTCCCAACTCAGCTTCCCAAAGTGCTGGAATTACAGGCATGAGCCACCACGCCTGGCTATGAAGTAGTATGCTGAGCCACATTTTACAAATAAGGATACAAGTGTAGTGAAATTAAGTATTCTGCCCATGTTCAGAGAGCTAGTAAATGAAGGGACCAGAATACTGACTCAGGTAGTCTAGCTTGAGTACACAGCGTAAGTACTTCTACAGCTGTTACCAAACGTCACTAAAGTGCTGGGGGCTAAACTCACAAAATCAAATATGCCACTTCATCAGTACTTGTGGGCAGTCAGAATCTTTAGATTTACATATTAAGCACTTTAGAAGTTACTTCAAATAAGACCATGTTTTAAATTGCTAACACGTTTATTCATGAATGAAGCCAAGAAGAATTTATAAATGCATTTTAATACCTTGCTGATAAAATAGTAACATTCCATCTTTGCAATCTGATACAGAATATAGGAAGATACTGGTAAAGGCTTTGATGTGCATATCTATTATAACCAGGTAATCAGAACACGCACGAACCACCGACTTAAAGTGTTACACCATACCATCTTCTCAGAAGAGCCAGCTTCAAGCTCTACTGGGTAGCTGAGCAAGTAGCGTCCAAGGTTTAAAGACTGGAGAGCAGGGGAGAAAGATGAAAGGAGAAAGCAGCACACACTTCAAAGCCCACTTTTAAGCACACAACATTATGAATATTAAAAATAAAGGATGCAAACAAAAAAAGGCAACTCGGCATCTTCAGAAAGAGCATTTGGCACTATTCAACACATGAGGAGACTGTGCTTGGGGCCATCCACTCTCTCCAGCTTCTCCAGGTGTTTCCTGGCATTGCGAATGTTGATCAGGGTGGCCGCAGAAGGGATCGACGGATCTGACATGACCACCATCACGTACACGTTTGAGGTGAAGATGTCGATGAAAGCCGCGAAGTTGGAATTCCTAACTTCCATGCTCTGAAAGGAAGCGGCCAATTTACTGCAGCTCAGCTTGAACTGCTGGATGATGTTGCTGATCTTCTCAAACCGATGGACGTCGCGCTGCTCTTTGCACTGGTAGTGGGAAATAACCAAGAACGTAGCTCTTTCGAACAGCAGAACTTCATCGGCCTCGATGATTTGGGCAAAATTCCGGAGGTTCATCTCCAGCTGCTGAACGTTGGGAATCAGCTGGTAGACGATGCTGGACCAGGCTTTGTAGAGCGTCTTATCCCAGATGGACATTCGAAAACAAGCACACGCCAGTGGGCGAGACAGAGGCCTCAGGTCTTCCTCTCGCTCTTTAAAAATCAGGTCACGCTGATCCTCCTGAACCACATCCATTTTGTGCACCAGGCAGAAGATTTTGGCCTCAGGACGGTTCTGGAGGATGGCCTCCAGACATGACTGGTAACAAGGCATATCCTTTTCCAGTTCACGGCTCTCCACGTCAAATACGTAAATCAAAACTTCTACGTTACAGATGTTGTCTCACTGGCTGGTGAAGTAATTTTCCATGAAGGTGTCCTGACCGCCAGAGTCCCACAGGCTCAGCACCAGGTTCCCCAGGAATCGGATGTGGGAATGCTCCACATCAATGGTGGCCCCCAGGCACCATTGCCCTCCAGCCTGGGTTAAACACGAGCGAAACTCCGTCTAAAAACAAGAAGCCGGGCGCGATGGCTCACGCCTGAAATCACAGCACATTGGGAGGCCGAGGCGGGTGGATCACGACGTCCAGAGATGGAGACCATCCTGGTCAACATGGTGAAACCCTGTCTCTACTAAAAATACAAAAAATTAGCTGGGCATAGTGGCCCGTGCCTGTAATCCCAGCTGCTCAGGAGGCTGAGGCAGGACAATTGCGTGAACCCAGGAGGCGGGAGTTGCCGTGAGCCGAGATCACGCCATTGCACTCCAGCCGGGGTAAACAAGAGCGAAACTCGGTCTCAAAAAAAAAAAAAAAAGCCGGGCGCGGTGGCTCACACCTGTATTCCCAGCCCTTTGGGAGGCTGAGGCGGGTGGATCACGACGTCCAGAGATCGAGACCATCCTGGTCAACATGGTGAAACCCCGACTCTACTAAAAATACAAATAATTAGCTGGGCATACTGACGCGTGCCTGTAATCCCAGTTGCTCAGGGGGATGAGGCAGGAGAACTGCCTAAACCCAGGAGGCGGAGGTTGCGGTTAGGTGACATCGCCCCATTGCATGCCAGCCTGGGTAAAGAAGAGTGAAACTCCGTCTCAATAAATAAAAATAAAAAAGCCGCGCGCGGTGACTCACGCTTGTAATCCAGCACTTTGGGAGGCCGAGGTGGGTGGATCACGAGGTCCAGAGTTGGAGACCATCCTGGTCAACGTGGTGAAACCCCGTCTCTACTAAAAATACAAAAAAATTACCTGGGTATGGTGCTGCATGCATGTAATCCCAGCTACTCGCAAGGCTGACGTAAGAGAATCACTTGAACCAGGGAGGCGGAGGTTGCAGTGAGCTGAGATGTCACCATTGCACTCCAGCCTGGGTGACAAAAGCGAAACGCCATTTTTTGTTTGTTTTTTCCGAGACGGAGTCTCCCCCATCACCCAGGCTGGAGTGCAATGGTGCAATCTGCTCACTGCAACCTCTGTCTTTGAGTTCAAGCAATTCTCCTGCCTCAGCCTGCCAAGTAGCTGGGATTACAGGCCCAAGCCACCACGCCCGGCTGATTTATTGTATCTTCAGTAGAGACGGGGGATTCACCATGCTGGCCGGGCTGGTCTTGAATTCCTGACCTCGTGATCCGCCCGCCTCGGCCCTTCTCAAGGTGCAGTGTTCACGCCAAGGGCTTGAGACAGCGTGACTCGCCCCATCTTGGCTGCTGGACCTATCTGCTCTCCCACCCCACCTCCCCCCCCCCCCCCCCGCCCCGACTCTCCAGGGCTGTCGGGCTGTCGAGTGGAGGTAAAAATGGCTAAGCCACGGAGGCAAAAACAGAATGCAGAGTAAGGGTCTGCGGTTTATGAGGACACTGCGCTGACTGCTTCATATCCCCTTTAGTCTCTGTGTAAGCAATAAGCTTGTTGCAATTGAGGTGCCTGAGAGGGGCAAAGACCCCTGCCCATATTTTCTCAGGAGCTGAGCCTTTGCTCTTCCTCCTGATGGAAAACATTAACAAGCCACCTTAAGGGCACCATTGTTTCCTTGCACTGTGTATCTTTGAAAAACATATATTAACTTTTAAACTGCTTTGTAAGCTATTATCGCAAGCCCCCTTAAAACTGCTTTGTGAGCTGTTATCACAAGCCCCTGATAACTATTTTTGTGATTTCTGTTCCCTTTTCTGCTGAGCTAAAGTAAATGTAACAAGAAAAAAGGTATAAAAGCTGTCCAGACCTCCAGACTCCACTTTTCTTCTTTCACTTCCACACGCTCTCTCCCTCAGGTTGAACGAGACATCTACGTTGGCGGTCTCAGGGACTCCCGCAGGTCGGTAGCCCCCCGGCAGATGTGCCTGACCCTGACATCAAGGTGCTGGGATTACAGGCGGGACCCACGGCGCCTGGGCTTTTCCGCCATCTTTTTTTTTTTTTTTTTTTTTTTTTGAGACCGAGTTTCGCTGTTCTTGCCCAGGCTGGCGTGCAATGGCGCGATCTCAGCTCACTGTAACCTCCGCCTCCTGGGTTCAGGCCATTCTCCTGCCTCAGCCTCCTGAGTAGCTGGGATTACAGGGACGCGCCACCATGCCCAGCTAATTTTTTGTATTTTTAGTAGAGACAAGGTTTCGCCATGTTGCCCAGGCTGGAGTGCAGTGGCTATTCACAGGCGCAATCCCACTACTGATGGGCATGGGAATTTTGACCTGCTCCGTTTCCAGCCTGGATTGGTTCACCCCTCCTGAGGCAACCTGTTTGAAGTTCTCCTCCTTAAGGTTTCATTTTATTTTTATTTATTTTTTTCTTGAGATGCAGTTTCGCTCTTGTTACCCAGGCTGGAGTGCAATGGCGGGATCTTGGCTCACCTCCCAAGTAGCTAGGACTACAGGTGTGTGCCAGCACACTCAGCTAGTTTTTTTGTATTTTTAGTAGAGAAAGTATTTTGCTATGTTAGCCAGGATGGTCTCGATCTCTTGACCTCGTGATCTGCCTCAGCCTCCCAAAGTGCTAGGATTACAGGCGTGAGCCACGGCACCCAGCCTTTTTTTCTTAAATTCATTAAAAAAAAAAAATTGAGATGGAGTCTTGCTCTGTCGCCAGGCTGGAGTGCAGTGGCACAATCTCAGATCACTGCAACCTCTGCCTCTTGGGTGCAAGCAATTCTCCTGCTTCGGCCTCCCGTGTAGCTGGAATTACAGGCATCTGCCACCATGCCCAGCTAATTTTTGTCTTTTTAGAGACGGCATTTCACCCTGTTGGCCAGGCTGTTCTCAAACTCACGACCTCAGGTGAGCCATCCACCTCGACCTCCCAGAGTGCTGATTACAGGCATGAGACACTGTGCCCGGCCTTATTATTATTAAGACAGAGTTTAACTCTCGTTGCCAAGGCTGGAGTACAATCGTGCAATCTCAGCTCACTGGAACCTCTGCCTTCCAGGTTCAAGCAATTCTCCTGCCTCAGCCTCCCAAGTAGCTTGGATTACCGGCATGTGCCACTACGCCCAACTAAGCTTTTGTATTTTTAGTGGACATAGGGTTTCGCCATGTTGGCCAGGCTAGTCTCCAACTCTTGGCCTCAGGTGCTCCACCAGCCACAGCCTTCCAAAGTGCTCAGATTACAGGTGGGAGCCACTGCACCCAGCCTTGGTTCTTTAGTCAACAAAATATGTCATTGCTCTCAAAATCGCTGGTAGGGGGTTATCCATTCTTCCTTGAGTTTAGCTTATCTTTGTTGTTAACAAAATGTAAGTCTCAGGCATTTTTTTCTTTTAGGGACAGGGTCTTGCTGTTACGCAGGCTGGAGTAGAGTGGTGCCGTCACAGCTCACTGCAGCCTCCCACCGTTGGGCTCAAGCAGTCCTCCCGCCTCAGCCTTCCAGGTAGCTGGGACTAAAGACACACACCACAACTGGCTAGTTTTTGTTGTTTTGACAGTGTCCTGCTCTGTGGCCCAGGCTGGAGTGCAGTAGTGCCACCTCGGCTCACTGCAACCTCTGCTTCCTGGGTTCAAGCAATTCTCCTGCCTCAGCTTCCTGAGTAGCTGGGATTACAGGCAGGGGACACCGTACCCGGCTAATTTCTGCATTTTTATTAGAGATGGGATTCTGCCATGTTGGTCTGGCTGGTCTCAAACTCCTGGCCTCAAGTGCTGTACCAGCCTGTCTCCTACAAAGTCCATTGGAATATAATTTTAAAAACCCATAAAATGTGAAACATGAACTGCATCTTTAAGGATGGTTAACAGCTTCGAAATCATATTTGTCTTACCAGTCCTGTGGAACATTACAGAAAAAGTTTCAAAGCTAATACATTTCACTATCCCAAAAGATAATTGCTGTTTTCAAGCTTTTGGTGCCCAAAGAGGAGAAAAACATCCTTCTAGTGCTAAAGCATTTAGTAAGATTTTTTTTCTTTTGTTAAACATTTAATGACACTGTCCTTTCTTTTTATATGTTTTGAAATATTGTCTAGATAATTGCATAAAAAGATAGCTAATGTGAGTATTGATCATGATTTTTATCTTCCCCTTATTGAAAGTTTATTTTTAAAAAGTAATAAAAATAGCCGGGCGCGGTGACTCACGCCTGTAATCCCAGCACTTTGGGAGGCTGAGGCGTGTGGATTACGAGGTCAAGAGATCGAGACCTTGCTGGTCAACATGGTGAAACCCCGTCTCTACTGAAAATACAAAAAATTACCTGGGCATGATGGCGCGTGCCTGTAATCCCAGCTACTCAGGAGACTGAGGCAGGAGAACTGCCTGAACCCAGGAGGAGGCGGAGGTTGCGGTGAGCCGAGGTCGCGCCATTGCACTCCAGCCTAGGTAACAAGAGCAAAACTCCGTCTCAAAAAAAAAAAAAAAAAAGTAATAATAATACATTCCTTGGTTTAAAATTCAGAAGACTTAAAGGATACACATTTTCAAACCCTAACCACCCAGTTTTCCTCTGGCTTATCAGTTTCTTGTATTCTTCCCAAAGAGTTTTATAAAGATGCAAGAAAATGTGTTAGTATTGAACACTTATTCACCTTGCTTTAACTATATATATTGGGACACTTTCCATATATTTTTTTTCTGAGATGGAGTCATGCTCTTTCGCCAGGCTGGACTACAGCCTGGCACAATCCTGGCTCACTGCAACCTCAATTTCCCGTATTCAAGTGATTCTGCTAGCTCAGCCTCCTGAGTATATGGGACTACAGGCACACATCACCACACCTGGCTAATTTTTTGTATTTTAGTAGAGACGGGTTTCACCATTGCCAGGATGGTCTTGATATCCTGACCTCATGATCCACTCACCTTGGCCTCCCAGAGTGTTGGGATTACAGGCGTGAGCCACAACGCTCGGCCGAAAACTTTCCATATATATATATTTTTTTGAGACGGAGTTTCGTTCATGTCAGCCAGGCTGGAGTGCAGTGGCGCGATCTCGGCTCACCGCAACCTCCGCCTCCTGGGTTCAGGCAATTCTCGTGCCTCAGCCTCCTGAGTAGCTGGGACTATAGGCACGCGCCACCATGCCCAGCTAATTTTTTGTATTTTTAGTACAGACGGGGTTTCACCATGTTGACCAGGATGGTCTCGATCTCTTGACCTCGTGATCCGCCCGCCACGGCCTCCCAAAGTAACTTTCCATATTTTATGGGAAGAGGAAAGCTTTTCCTCCACCCTCTCATGCTCACTATCCAAGGGCCTGTAAGTTAAACTGACGAAAGATTAACAGGAGAAAAAGGTCAATTTCTTATGTATAAGAAAGCCAACAAAAGCAGCAGCTGACTAGTCAAATAAAGTTAAAGGCTTGCCTAAGTAACTTAGTAGGGAAAATGGTGGGGGAGAAATAGCTTTTACCAGAAAAGAACAGAAAAATTGACTTTTAAGAGAACTAATAGGAAAGTTTGTGTTAATGTTCATCTATACAGTTAGGAGTGGTGTTTCCAGCTTCTTCAGGGTCATAAGTTAGGGGATTTATGGTAGCATCATTTCTCAGAAATTTTGTTTTTAGTCAGATAAGGAAATCTTTGAGAATGCTTTTTTCCCCTCTTCATCTGTTGAATCTCAAATGCCTTCAGCTTAAAATAATCTTTTTATACCTGCTCTGGGGTTCCTAGTTGGTCTCTGCAATATCAGTATACAAGGAGCATCCTTTCTTATAGATGGCCAAATGGTATGTGATTTTATGACTATAGCATTATTTAATCAATGTCCTTTGATTTTTTCCCCTAATTTTTCTCTGTAAGAAACACTGCTCAAATAAAAGTAAACTTGGACATGAGTGTATGTCATCTATACATAGGAACTCAGTGTGAATATATGCTGACTATCTCAAAGTAGAGTTACTGGGTCAAAGGACATGTGCATTTGGATTTCCATAGCCATCTTCTTTCAACAGACATTCCTACCAGTGTATCCAAAATCTTGTTTCAGTTGATGTACATATTCACTGGTAAGTTCCCTAACTTTCTCTATTTTACAGTAGAATAACTTAATGATGTCACTCCTCAAAGTTTCTTTTCTTTTTTAAAATTCAACATTATTTTAATTTTTTCTAGGGGGTCTCATTATGTTGTCCAGGCTGGTCTTGAACTCTTGGCCTCAGTGATCCTCCTGCCTTGGCATCCCAAAACGTTGGGATTAGAGGCATGAGCCATGACACCTGGCCAAAAAGTTTATTTTCTTAAAAAAAACCTACATACATCCTACAAAGACATTTTTGAGTTGTTTCGTTAACAGGTTTCTTCTGTGCACGCTGGGCTATATAAGCATAACTGGCCATATTCAGTACCAAGAGATCTCCTCTTCATTGCGCTGTATTGCTCCTGACTCTACTGAGTACCTGCTTGCCCGGCTTCCCTACTCCCTCATTCTCCCTTTAAAACATCCAGTCACTGCCGTACAAACCAAGGTTGAATTCTTTTCACATTGCACTTTTTTCCCTATTGCAGTAACATATTATGGATAAAAATGTGTCCTTACTGTCAGGCTTTGTTATCTTTGACAATAAAAATAAACATATAACTGCAAGTAATAATAAGTGATATGTCATGTTAAAATAATTAAATTGGGCCGGGCGCGGTGGCTCACGCCTGTATTCCCCCACCACTTTGGGAGGCCGAGGCTGGTGGATCTCGAGGTCAAGAGATCGAGACCATCCTGATCAACATGGGGAAACCCCGTCTCTACTAAAAATACAAAAAATTAGCTGGGCATAGTGGCGCGTGCCTGTACTCCAAGCTGCTCAGGAGACTGAGGCAGGAGAATTGCCTGAACCCAGGAGAAAGAGGTTGCGGTGAGCCAAGATCACACCACTGCACTCCAGCCTGGGGACCGAGCAAGACTCCATCTCAAAAAAAATAAAATAAAGTAAAACAATAATTCTTTGGACAGATATTTTTCTAATTTTATTTTATTTTATTATTTAATGTTTATATATTTACTTATTTTTGAGACAAAGTCTGTTTGTCTCCCAGGTTGGAGAGCAGTGGCACAATCCCGGCTCACTGCAACCCTACCTCCAGGGCTTAAGGGGTTTTCCTGCCTCAGCCTCCTGAGTAGCTGGGATCACAGATGCGCACCCCTACACCCCGCTAATTGTTTTTGTATTTTTAGGTGAGCCAGGGTTTCACCATGTTGGCCAGGCTGATCTTGAACTACTGACCTCAAGTGATCCACTAGCCTTGGCTTCCAAAGTGCTGAGATTATAGGCGTAAACCACTGCAGCCAGTCCTTAACTTTTATTTTAAATTCAGGGGTACACGTGCAGGGTGTGCTGGTTTGTTACATAGGTAAATGAGTGTAGCAGGGCCCTGTTATACAGATTGCTTAATAACCTGGGTATTAAGCAGAGTATCCATTCATAAATTTTGCTGATTCTCCCCCTCGTCTTACCCTCCCTCCTTTTCTCATTTTATGGATTAGAAAACTAAAGACCAGCCGGGAGCGGCGACTCATGCCTGTAATCCCAGCACTTTGGGAGGCTGAGGAGGGCGGGTCACGAGGTCAAGAGATCGAGACCATCCTGGCCAACATGGTGAAACTTCGTCTCTACTATACATACAAAAAATTCGCTGGGCATAGTGGCGCGTGCCTGTACTCCTAGCTGCTCAGAAGGCTGAGGCAGGAGAATTGCCTGAACCCAGAAGGCAGACGTCGCAGTGGGCCGAGATCGCGCCATTGCACTCCAGCCTGGGTAAACAAGCGCAAAACTCCATCTCTGAAAGAAAAAAAAAAAAAAAAAAAAAAAAAAGCCGGGCGCGGCGGCTCACGCCTGTAACCCCAGCACTTTGGGAGGCCGAGGCGGGTGGATCAGGAGGTCCAGAGATCGACACCATCCTGGTCAACATGGTGAAACCCCGTCTCTACTAAAACTACAAAAACTTAGCTGGGTATACTGGCACGTGCCTGTAATCCCAGCTGCTCAGGAGGCTGAGGCAGGACAATTGCCTGAACCCAGCAGCCGGAGGTTGCGGTAAGCCGAGATCGCGCCATTGCATGCCAGCCTGGGTAAGCAAGAGCAAAACTCCGTCTTAAAAAAACAAACAAACAAAAAGCCGGGCGCAGTGGTTCACGCCTGTAATCCCAGCACTTTGGGAGGCCGAGGCGGGTGAATCACGAGGTTAAGAAATCCAGACCATCCTGGTCAACATGGTGAAACCCCGTCTCTACTAAAAATACAAAGAATTAGCTGGGCATAGTGGCGTGTGCCTGTAATCCCAGCTGCTCAGGAGGCTAAGGCAGGAGAATTGCCTGAACCCAGGAGGCGGAGCTTGCGGTGAGCCGAGATCGCGCCCAGCCTGGGTAAACAAGAGCGAAACTCCGTAATCCCAGCACTTTGGGAGGCCGAGGCGGGTGGATCAAGAGGTCAAGAGTTCTAGACCATCCTGGTCAACATGGTGAAACTCCGTCTCCACTAAAAAAAAATATACATATATATATATGTATATAATTAGCTGGGCATGGTGGCGCGTGCCTGTGGTCCCCACTACTCAGGAGGCTGAGGGAGGAGAATTGCCTGAACCCAGGGAGCGGAGCTTGCGGTGAGCCAAGATCCCGCCATTGCACTCCAGCCTGGGTAACAAGAGCGCAACTCCGTCTCAAAAACAAAATAATAATAAAAATAAAATAAAACAAAACCCTAAGGAGGAGAACTTCAAACATAATGAAGCTTCTTCGCTGGGCGCGGTGGTGCGTGCCTGTAGTCCCAGCTACTCCGGAGGCTTAGGTGGAAGGATCGCTTGAGCCCAGGAGTTCTGGGCTGTAGTGCACTATGCCGATCAGGTGTCCGCACCAAGTTCGGCATCAATATGGTGACCTGCCAGGAGCAGGGGAACACCAGGTTGCCTCAGGAGGGGTGAACGAACCCAGGCTGCAAACGGAGCAAGTCAAAATTCCCATGCTCATCAGTAGTGGGATTGAGCCTGTGAACAGCCACTGCACTCCAGCCTGGGCAACATGGCGAAACCTTGTCTTTACTAAAAATACAAAAAATTAGCTGGGCATGGTGGCGCGTCCCTGTAATCCCAGCTACTCAGGAGGCTGAGGCAGGAGAATTGGCTGAACCCAGGAGGCGGAGGTTGCAGTGAGCCCAGATCGCGCCATTGCACGCCAGGCTGGGCAAGAACAGCGAAACTCCGTCTCAAAAAATAAATAAATAAAAAGATGGCGGAAAAGCCCAGGCGCCCTGGGTCCCGCCTGTAATCCCAGCACTTTGAGAGGCCGAGGCGGGCGGATCACGAGGTCAGGAATTCAAGACCAGCCTGGCCAGCATGGCGAAACCCCCGTCTCTACTGAAGATACAGTAAATCAGCCGGGCGTGGTGGCTCGGGCCTGTAATCCCAGCTACTTGACAGGCTGAGGCAGGAGAATTGCTTGCACTCGAAGATAGAGGTTGCAGTGAGCAGGCTGCACCATTGCACTCCAGCCTGGGTGACCGGGGAGACTCCGTCTCGGAAAAAACAAACAAACAAACAAAAAATGGCGTTTCGCTTTTGTCGCCCAGGCTGGAGTGCAATGGTGACATCTCAGCTCACTGCAACCTCCGCCTCCCTGGTTCAAGTGATTCTCTTACCTCAGCCTTGCGAGTAGCTGGATTACAGGCATGCACCACCACGCCCAGCTAGTTTTTTTTTTTTTTTAAGTGGAGATAGGTTTTCGGCATGTTGGCCAGACTGGCTTCAGTGATCCACCAACCTCTGCCTCCCAAAGTTCTGGGATTACAGGCGAGAGCCACCGCTGCACCCGGCAGGCATGGAAGAGGTTCCGCTGGGGTCTGCTCGGAGGAGTCGCGCTGGGGAAAGCGAGTGGAGGTGCTCCTTGACGAAACTGGGGAATCCCGGATCTCAGGGCTTCTGTCCTGGCCTGCCGCCCTGGATCGTCCAGCCTGGGCGGGAGCGGGGAGAAGACCTCGCCCTTCTTGACTGGGGCTGCGTGTGAGGGTCCAACTTCGCCAAAGGCCTAGCCCGGGGTTCCCGGCCCTTGGCCCCACCCAGTAGCGCCCGGCCCCCCCCCAGACCTGGCACTCGCCCTCAACGAACATGGCGCCGACGGCCTCAGTACGTCAAGGGACACGACCGCGGTCCCCTTCTTGCGCTTCTATTAATCGCCGCAGCCGGAAGCCGAGCGGCAGAGCCGGCAGCCTGGCTTCCAGGTCGGCGGTGGCCTGCGCGGCTGGTGTGTGGCTTTGGCTGGCGCTGCAGGGCGGGATGCTGTAAACCCGGGAGAGCCCGTCGCGGGAGCGCAAGGAGCTGGACGGACTCTGGAGCTTCCGCGCCTACTTCTCCGACGACCGGCGCCGGGGCTTCTAGGAGCAGTGGTAGCGACCGCTGCTGCGGTAACTCGGGGCAGGGCCGGGAGGCGCGCGGAAGCCCGGCGGAGGGAGTGGGGGAGCCCAGGCCGCCTCGCAGGCTCTTTCCCCTGGGCGCCCGGGGGTTGGGGGCCCATAGGAGGTTAAAGATCAGTGGGCTTGGGAGCGCGGGGCTGGGGGAGTGGGGCAGGGAGGGGACCCAGGAGGACCGCGGGGCAGGAGGCGGAAGGAGGAGGAAGCGCCCCTGCCGAGCTCCCTCCCGAGGTGAAGGCTGAGCCCGGGCAGTGTCCATTTTTTTTTTAATGTTTATTATTAATTTTTAAAACAGTTTTTGAGACCGGGCTTGGCCCTGTCGCCCAGGCTGGAGCGCAGTGGCGCAATCCTAACTTGGCCCTCGAGAAGGCGGCGGCGGCGACGGCGGCGGCCCTCGAGAAGTTGTCGTCGGGGGCGGCGGCCCCGGCCAGCCCGGCCCGGCCACAGGGAAATCAGCGGCGGCGACGGCGGCCCCAGCCCGGCAGGAGGGAAGTCGGTGTAGTCGGTGTAGGCGGCTGCGGCGGCGCGGTCAGAGCGAGTTTCTTTGGAGAAGCCGTGGTGGCTTCAACGTGATGGTGGAGGATGAGACAGGTCTCTGCGGTAAGTGGCGGGGACTTGTACCCCACCGGGAATCCTCCAAACCTCCTGCTCCTTCTCCGGGGCTCCCTGCTTTGTCTGGGATGGGATGGTGGCACTATGGGGTGCAACACCGCCAGCGGCGAGGGATGGGTTCGGGGTGCTGTCAGGTGTTACGTTGCCCCCAGTGGGGGGGTGGCGGGGTCGGGTGTGAGATCCATGACATCATTGCCTGTGTCTGGGAGCTGGTTGGGGGCACTATCCAAGGCTGCATCGCCTACGTGGGGAGTGGGTTGGGGGCAGTGTCTGGGGCTGCAATGCTGGCGGGGAAGTATGGTTTAGGGGGTGCTACACTGCTGGTGGGGGGGAGGGGTGGTGTTAAAGGCGTCATGGGGACTACACTGAGACAGAGGTTGGGGGGCTTGTTGGGAGAGCTACACAGGGTTGGACTGCCTGTGGGGTGGGGTAGAGGGTTGGTGGGGGCACTCTTGGGGCCGGATACACAGCCCGATTGGTGGGGAGGCGGCGGGTGGGCCAGGTGCTCTCAGGGATCTGCGTTGCCTGGTAAAGAGCGGGTGAGTGTGCAATTCCGGGCTGCGTGGGTTGTGGCAGGGGCAGGTTGGGTGTGCTATCAGGGGCTACCCGAGCTAGCCATGGGGGTACTTCCCAAGGTGGAGAGGGAGTTTGGAGTGCTATCGGTGGCTGCACTGCCCAAGGCAGGGAGTTGGTTGGGGGCGCTATCCAGGGCCGCACTGTTCCCGACGGGGAGTGAGTCAGGGCACTCACTATTCAGGGGTGCAGTGCCCGCAGTGGGGGGTGGTTTGGATGCCATATGGGGGCATCGCTGCCTGTGGTGGGGGTCTGCTTGGGGGCACTATCTGTGGCTCCACTGCCCACCCCAGGGAGCCTGTTGGGGTGCTATCCCGGGCTGTGCTGCCCATGGTAGGGGGGTGGTTTGCGGGTGCCATCGAGTGCTGCAGTGTCTAAGGCAGGGGCAGGTTAGGGGCTGCCATGACGTGCTACACTGCCGGTGGTGGGGGATGGTGTTGGCACTATCCTGGGGCTGCACTGCCGGTGGCAGCGGGTCAGGGGCTCTGTCGGAAGCTGCACTACCGGTGGCAGGTGATGGAAGTTTCAATGACAGCGGTGGTCTCTGAGAGAGGAGTGGTCCTCCTCTCCCCGGACTCTAAACGGCCATCTGCTGCTGCCTGGCGGGCACACATTTCTGTAGCAGACACCATGGGGTGACGGGGCCCTGTGGGTGGAGGTCTCAGGAATGGGAACCAGCACATGGGTGCGGAGGGCTGACTGGGGCTGAGTTTCTGCTGCTCCTGCTTCCCGAGCACAGCCTGGGTGGTCCCAGTGGTTCCTGTGGAGCGGGAAGCCCAGGCACCATGGTGTCTCCAGTCTCTACTCCCTAGCCAGTTTGGGCCAAAAGGAGATGCTGTGGCCTTTGGAGGGTGGGTGTGAGTGCCTTCACTGAAACTGGCCCATGCCACCCAGTGGCCAGCATGACAAGGTGGGGGTCTAATGCTACCATTCTCTTGTGTCCCGTTCTAGGCTTTTCTGGCTTTGCCCGCCCACCTGCTCCATGCCATGAGAAGGAAGAGCTATCTGCTGCATGCTGGAGGCTGGAGCCTGTGGCACCACGGCTCGCCTCGCTGCAGTGGGTGGCAGCGATGGAGACTGCGGAGCGCTGGAGAGGTAGGAGCGTGGCTGGCTGCCACCAGGGCAGGGACGGGTGCAGAGGTGGCCAGGTGGCAGCCTCTGAGGTGGCCTTCGTTCCTGGGACCCTGCTGCTGTTTATGGCAGGCAGAGCTCGGATTGCCACTGCTTCTAATGCGCCGTGTGCAGGTGGCAGGTAGAGTTGAGCCGTAGGGTGGCAGTGCTGGTTTCTGTTCTTCTGTTCCTTTTTGTCCCTGGTGCAGGGCGTTGGTTGCAGGTGCTGGTTACCCTACAGCCACCGGGATGGGGCTGGGCGCCAGTTCCAGTCCTCCTCCTGCTGCGGGGCCTGATTTAGGTGCGGCAGCAGGGTCTGGCCCTTAGGTCCGCGTTGCTGGAGGAAGCGAGCAGGATCAGGGGTTGCCACCACGCTGCCGAATGCCATCTCTAAGTGGCAGGTGCAGCAGAATGCACGGGAGGCTGCAGGGCTGATCTCAGACAGCCTGGGAGTCGCCCAGGACACCTCCCCCCACCCTAAGATCTGTGCTTCCTTGGCCTCAGCCCAGAGTGTGGGGTCGCGGGCCCTGGGCCCGCTGCAACACCCAGGATGAGTCTGAGCGCCGGTTTTCATCACCCTGTAGCTGCGCCGCCGACCGCCTAAATTAGGCACTATGGTGACATCTGGCCCTGGGATTCCTGCTGCTGGTGGGGGAGGACAGGGCCAGGGGTTGCCACTGATAGTGACTTGCGTCATTTCCAGGTTGCAGCTGTGGCTGAGCCCATGGCAGATTCTTGCGGGGCTGCTCCCCGAGGGCGTGGGGGTCGGGGAGTATACCGCCATCCCACCCTAGGGTCCACTTTTCCTTAGGCCTGGCCCAGAGCACAGGTTTGCAGGTGCTGGGCACTGTGCAGCCACAGAGTTTTGACTGAGCGCCTCCTGCCCTCCCGCACCTGTGGGCTGACTGTGGCAGTATCTGGTCCTGGGTTCCATGCTACTGGGATTAATGTCCAGGGATGCCACCGCTGCTGCTCCATGTTATGTGTAAGTTGCTGCGGCAGCTGATCCAGAGCAGAGGCTGTCAGAGCTGGTCCCAGATAGCCTGAAGGTCGCCTAGTGCACCAGCCAAAGGGTTCGTTTTTTCTTGGCCCACACCCAGAGTGAGGATTGCAGGCTCTGGGCACTGCACCACTGGCATAGGGAGACAAGTGGTGGGGGGCTCCCTTACCTGCTCCACACAAAGCCCGGGTTGTCCAGAGTCAGCTCTCTCTCCAGCATGCCCCAGTCTCATCCTTGGTCAGCCCAGGCACAGAGGCCCACTCAGCCCTGGCTCCATATCTTGTGCCAGGCAGGCACAGAGGCACACAGCCTCAGCAGCTTTGTCTGTGGCTGGGCTAAACTGGTGCCCACCTCATCTTGACCATCTGCCCAAGTGGTCACAGCCTCCAGCATTGCTTCCCAGGCAGCACATCTGTTGCCCGTGGGGCACTTACTGCTTGGCCTCCCAAAGTGCTGGGATTATAGGCGTGAGCATCTGCGCCCAGCCTGTGGGAACTGTTTTAAATGTTGGCTGAGAAGAGGAAACATTGAAAAGTGGCAGGGAAACAGCATTTCCTGTCCGTACACCCCACACCAGGCATGTATCAAAAGCTCCGCTAGGAAAACATATTCAGAGAGGTCTGGTAACTTGCCTCAGGTCACATAGCAAGTGAGAGGCAGAGTGGTAGGCAAACCCAGGCCTGCTGGGCTAGTTTCTCCCCCTGTCACGTGGCCCTGGGCCACCTCTCAGGCACAGCAGAAACCCACCCAGGAAGACAAACCCTGAGGGCTGACAACTTTGGAAAGTCGAGAAATCTCTCCTGCAAGGCTGAGACCTTTGACGCCCCTGGGGGAGTGGACTAGGGGAACTGGGCCATGCGTGTGAACACCAGGCTGATGACATTTACCAGCTGCCTCCTAACGAAACCCACCCCAGGGCCTTTGCCCCAGCTACCTCCTCACCACAATCACCCCAGGGCCTTTGCCCCAGCTCCCTCCTCACCACACCCACCCCAGGGCCTTTGCCTCTGCTGCTTCCTCACCCCACTCACCCCAGGGCCTTTGCCCCAGCTCCCTCCTCACCACACCCACCCCAGGGCCTTTGCCTCTGCTGCTTCCTCACCCCACTCACCCCAGGGCCTTTGCAACTGCTGCCTCCTCACCACACCCACCCCAGGGCCTTTGCCCCTGCTGCCTCCTCACCACACTCACCCCAGTCAAATGGTATTTCTGGTTCTAGATCCTTGCTGAATTGTCACACTGTCTTCCATAATGGTTGAACTAAAGTAATATTTTTCTTAAGCTGCTTATTGGTGCTATGTACTCTCAAAGCAAAAACAGCCAAGTATGTTATTTTCACAGATGTCAGACTACGCAAGTATGTTTCCAAAATCTCTGGTTACTTGGGTTTCTAACCCTTCCCCTCAACTATGTAGATGGTATTCTAGTGTTTCCCTGAATTTTCTGTCACAGAGGAAAAGCCAGGGTCAGCCTGATTTTCATTCATTTCTAAGTACTTTTCTCAGATCCCGGAATGGTTTAAAGTTTTCCAGCATTTCAATACATATTCTGCCAGGATATGTCTATGTGAGGATTTCCTTTTATAGAACATGATTTTTTTTAAAGGTCAAGAAAAAATGTTCTCTTTGTTGTTGTTTTTTTCATTAGTTTGTTGTTCTACTCTACTGTGAAAATTCTATTGTATTAATCTTGGAGTTTTAAAATTGGGTTTCACAGCACTCTCGTCGTCATCACTTTCATTCTGTTATCCTTTTCCTCTACATTCTTGGAGGACTTCTCCAGTATATTCTTATTATCACTGATTTGATTTTCTTTTCTTTGCGGTATCAGTCTTGCTGATGAATATCTTCATGTGGATATTTAAATGCTTTTTGATTCCTTGCAAATCTCTTTGTTTTTTTAATTGTACTTTAGGGTCTGGGTTACATTTGCAGATCATGCAGGATTGTTGCATAGGTACACACATGGGAATGTGGTTCACTGCCTCCATCCCCCTGTCACCCACATCTGGCATTTCTCCCCATGTTATCCCTCCCCGACCTCCCCATCCTCCCCCGCTGTTCCTCCCTTGGCCCCCGCAACAGACCCCAGTGTGTGATGTTCCCCTCCCTGTGTCCGTGTGTTCTCATTGTTCAACACCTGCTGCCTGTGAGTGAGAACATGTGGTGTTTGATTTTCTGGTCTAGTGTCAGTTTGCTGAGAATGCTGGTTTCCAGATTCATCCATGTCCCTACAGATGACATGAACTCATCATTTCTTATGGCTTCATTGTATTCCATGGTGTATATGTGCCACATTTTCCTCGTCCAGTCTATCGTCGATGGGCATTTGGTTTGGTTCCAGGTATTGGCTATTGTAAACAGCGCCATTATGAACATATGTGTGCATGTGTCCTTATAATAGAATGATTTATAATCCTCTGCGTATATTACTCAGTAATGGGATTGCTGGGTCAAATGGAATTTCTATTTCTAGGTCCTTGAGGAAGCGCCACACTGTCTTCCACAATGGTTGACCTAGTTTACACTCCCACCAGCAGTGTTAAAGTGTTCCTATTTCTCCACATCCTCTCTAGCATCTGTTGCCTCCAGATTTTTTAATGATCGCCATTCTGACTGGCGTCAGATGATATCTCAATGCGGTTTTGCTTTGCCTTTCTCTAATAATCAGTGATGATGAGCATTTTTTCATATGTTTGTTGGCCTCATATATGCCTTCTTTTGACAAGTGTCTGTCCATATCTTTCTCCGACTTTTGGATGGGTTTGTTTGCTTTTTACTTGTATGTCTGTTTTAGTTCTTTGTAGATTCTGGATATTAGCCCTTTGTCAGATGGGTAGATTGCAAAATTTTTTCCCATTCTGTTGGTTGCTGGTTCACTCTGTTGATTGTTTCTTTTGCTGTACAGAAGCTGTGGAGTTTAATTAGGTCCCGGTTGTCTATTTTGGTTTTTGTTGCCAATGATTTTGGTGTTTTAGTCATGAAGTCCGTGCCTATGTTACGTGTATTCCTTTTCGTCTCCTTCCATTTCATTTTTTTTTTTTTTTTTCCTTTTATTCTTTTTCGTGAGACAGAGCCTTGCTCTGTTGCCTAGGCTGGCGTGCAGTAGCACCATCTCAGCTCACTGCAACCTTTGCCTCCTGGATTCAAGCAATTTTCTGTCTTTGCTTCCTGAGTAGCTGGAATTACAGGTGCCCACCACCGCTCCTAGCTAATTTTTTGCATTTGGGAAGTAATTGGGTCATGAGAGCGTGAACCTACATCACAGGGCTGTTTCCTAAATGCCGGGGCCAGTTTAATTCTCACAAGCTCTCATTTTGCCAAGGAGGAATTCCCACCCGAAGGCCCCGCCGCCAGGATGTGGAAAAGCTGAAAGCTGAGCTCGGGTCATACCAACTAAATCCAGGTTCCCATCACTCCATGACGCGGCCTTCAAGCCCCTTCCCCCTGGAATGGTGACATAGTGGTGGACTTGGCCATGCACTGCCTGACCCTGGCCGGCAGTGAACCGAGGAGACCACCTAGCTGGGACCCAGGGAGGAGGCAAAGAGGAACCTCAGCAGGGTCTGTTTCTCCTGCCTGGGCTTGTCCTGCACCCAGGGCCAATGTGGTCCTAGAGGGTATCCAGAACCCTCCCTTCCTCTTCCAGGTGTCCCCAGAGCTTCAGAAACGTCCGTGCTTAAAGAAAGATTCAATGAAACCATTTTCAAAAAAGAGGATACATACATACATGCATACATACATGCAGAAGCAGGAGTGTACAAGCCTGGGCAACATAGCAAGACCCCACCTCTACCAAAAAAAAAAAAAAATTAGCCAGGCATGGGGAGGCACGCCTGTTGTCTCAGCTACTCAGGAGGCTGAGTCAGGAGGATCGCTTGAGCCTAGGAGTTCAAGGCTGCAGTGATCTGTGATTGTGCCGTTGCACTCCAGCCTGGGCGACAGAGCAAGATTGTGCCTCTAAAAGTAAAAATTTTTTAAAAGGAAGTATGACTGTGTGTCTGTGTGTCAGAGCATGCAAATTCAACAGGTGTGTGTGTATGAGAGAGAAAAGACCACACACACACATGTGATGGAAAGAATGAGGACAGTTAAAGGAAGTAGAGACACACACACACACACACACACACACACACACACACCCCCCCTCAGCTAGAGTGACACTGAGAGGCCTGGCCCACTGGCTGGGGGGGCTCAGTTGTTTGAAGTGGCTTGTATTGAACCAAATAAACAAATGTCACAGCTCTAGAACTGGCACACCCGGCACCCCATTGAATTTCCATTTTTGTTTTTTTAACAAAAATATGGTCTCACCGTTTCCCAGGCTAGTCTCAAACTCCTGGGCTCAATCAAGTGATCTAATCGCCTTGGCCTCCCAAAGTGCTGGGATTACAGGCGTGAGCCACCAAGTTTCACCTACTGAATTTTCAGAAAAGCGCCATGAGGTCGCTCTTCTAATCCATGTTACATCTGGTGGGGCTAAGGCTCGGGAGGGGAAGCCTGCTGCTCAGGGTTACTTGTGACACTTGATGAGTCGCCTGTGAGCCAGTTCACCCCAAGCCCAAGCCCTTCTCCCATGCACCGGCATGTCCAGGTCCCTCAGTAGCAAGGACACAACGTGGGGCCCCATCAACTGGGGGTCTCTTCAGGCCTCTTCACGCCCCACAAGTGGCATGTTCATACATTGGCTGTTTCCTTTGTGTGCATTAATTCATTTGTGTGCATTCATTCTTTGGTGTGTGTATTCATTCATTCCTTTGTGTGTGCATTCATTCACTCATTTCTTGGTTTGGGCATTAATTCACTCATTCCTTTGTATGTGCAGTCATTCATTGCCCCCTCCCTCCCTTCCTTCCTTCCTTCCTTCTTGCCTCCCTCCTTCCCTCCCTCCCTCCCTCCCTCCCTTTCTTCCTCACACATTTTTGACCCCTCAGGGCTATGCTCGTTCCATGTGCTTATTGGCTCCCATCTAGGTCATACTGGATAAGAACAGAGAGGACACTTCTGCCGGGCCATCGGCTGGGACCTAGTCCAAGGCAGTGAGCTGTAAGTGGGAAAGGACCACCATGCAAGAGCTCAGCAGGACATGGAGGCCTGACAGGGCTGGGGGGTGGGAGGAACACATCCCGGGTGCCTTCCCCAGCCTCCCCTCCCCACCCCTACTCATTCACTCAACGCCTATCAGGGGCTGCTCGGGGCCTGGCCCCGCCTGCCCTCCTGCAGCTCACAGGGCCAGGGTGTCCAGAGAGAATTACAGGACCAGTCTGGGTGCGGTGGTTCATGCCTATAATCCCAGTACCTTGGGAGGCCATGGCGGGTGAATCACTTGAGGTCAGGAGTTTGAGACCAGCCTGGCCAACATGGTAAAAGCTTGTCTCTATTAAAAATACCAAAAATTAGCTTGGCCCACGTGGTGGTGCATACCTGTATCCCAGCTACTAGGGAGGCTGAGGCAGGAGAATGACTTGAACCTGGGAGTTGGAGATTGCAGTGAGCTGAGATCATGCCACCGCATTCCAGGCTGAGTGAAAGAGCAAGACTCCAACTTAAAAATAAAAGAGAGGCTGGGCGAGGTGACTCACGCCTGTCATCACGAGGTGAGCTGCATGAGTCTTTGCATGAGTTCCCTGTTTCATGATTCTGTGTAAAGTCTCTGAGGCCTTTGTCGGGTGTGAGGCCTCTGTGTGAGAACCAAGGAAGGTCTCTGAAATTTGCAGGAGGTCTCTGTGGGACTGAATGAAGTCTGTCAGTGTGGTCTCTGTGGGGTTCTCTGAAGGGGTCCGTGTGAGCACTCTGGGAGTCTCGGTGCTGTGTCTCTGTGGGGCACCATGAGGTCTCTGGAGGGCGCAGTGTGTCTCTCTCTGTGGCAGTGAGTGGTCCCGGTGGGCTCTCTGTACGAGATGTCCCTGTGAGGTTTCTGTGGGAGGCCTCTGTGGTCTCCACTGCTGGCCTCGCTGCACCCCATGGGAGACTGAGTAGCGGAGGGGTAAGGGCTTGCTTGCGCCTTCCTATGTTCTTGTTGGTCGGCCAGCGTTTCCTGTGGTGCTTCTCCTGGCCTGAGCCGTGGGGTCCACACGTCCAGCTCCTCCACATCCCAGAACTCGCCTGTCGGTTTCCTGAGGGAACCCAGCAGCAGCCAGGCATGGCCCATCCTCAGCAGTCAGGGTCCCAGCTCTGTGACTCACTCTCTCCTGAGCTCCCCAGGGGGACTGGAGCTGATCTCTGCTCCAGGTCCCAGCCCCTCCTGCTGGTCCTGGCTCTGCTGTCACTGCTGGGTCCACCTTGGAGGCTGCCTCAGTCATCTGGGCCCCAGACAGACCTGGCCCTAGGACAGGCCACATGCTGGGGACTGTTGCTGACTGCCCCCTTTACCCCAAGTGCCAACCAGTCCCACATGCTGGGGGCAGGGCCATTTCCATTTTCATCTAAATCAGTGTCACCGCCTGGCACGGTCCTCTCCAGCATGGAAACGAGGCCCCCGGAACTGGGCCTCCTGCGCGCCTGTATGTGCACAAGGCACGGAAACTCCCTCTAGAGACCTCAGACTCCTCTCCCTGATTTGTGGGGACCTCCTGCTTTCCCACAGGGAGAGGGCCCAGAGAGGAGGAAGCTGTGCTGAAAGCAGAGGGAGACAGAGCGGGGACGGCTCCTGCCCTGCCCACCCCCTGCCCATTCTGGACAGGTCACTTCCAGCTGCCTTGTGTGTTCAAATCCTGCCTGCCAGCCTGCCTGCCTGCCTGCCTCTTCCCCTGCTGGTCTGTGGGGAAAGAAAGGACCTCAGGAGCCCAGGGAGATTTGCTGTGTGACCCCAGCTCAGCTGCTGGGGTCCCTCTAAGTCACCACCTCTCTCCTGGGGGCAGTCCTGGGGCTACATGTATGTTAAAGGTCACCAGACTCCCGAGTCATGCCTGGGGTTCTCTAGTCCTTGCTTTTTCACCTATCGTCAACACATCCTTTTAAAAATGCAATAGGTAGGCCAGGTGCGTTGGCTCATGCCTGTAATCCTAGCACTTTGGGAAGCCAAGGCTGGTAGATCACCAGAGGTCAGGAGTTTGACACCAGCCTGGCCAACATGGCAAAACCCCATCTCTATTAAAAATGTAAAAAATGAGCCAGGTGTGGTGGTGGGTGCCTATAATCTCAGCTACTTGGAAAACTGAGGCAGGAGAATCACTTGAACCCAGGGTCTGGAGGTCGCAGTGAAAGGAGATTATGCCACTGTACTCCAGCCTGGGCAAAAGAGTGAAACTCTGTCTCTGTCTCAAAAAAAAAAAAAAAAATTCAGTAGGTTACTATGTGCAAGCTCATTAAAGATGTTAAGAAATTCATCTTCCCTTATTCACTTTGCCTTCTCACTGGTCTGGCCCTCTGTGTTGGGGGTAAATGCGTTTTTAGGTCTGTGGTCTGGGAGCTGGAACAGGGACAGACCCTGGGGTGGGGCCAGGATGAGCCATAGGCCCCTCTATGCCTGTGGAAGGGGTTGGAATGTCAGAGGCTCCCAGGTCATGGCACCGCCTACGGAGCCCTCACACCACTTTGCCTCCTTTTCAATTCTTAGTCTGCATCCCGCTGTAGTTCTACAGAGTCCCACCATCGGAAGCCTCTGCACACACAGGCATGGCCTCCCCCATTCACCCAGAACTACTTCTCTGAAGCTGAGACACACATAGGTGAGACAGACAAAGGCAGGTGACCCAGGAGCAGGGTCATTCACTCATTTCGGGCAGGGGAGCTCACGGTCCTCAGCAGCCTCCGTGAAGGCCTCCCCCCACCCCCCACTTTTACATCCACAGTGCTGGAAGGTCTGTCCCCACCCCCACTCCAGAGTGCAAGAAAGGGAGAGGCAGTGGGATGGGGACTCTGTGCTTTATGTAGGCTGAGCTAAGAGGGCCCATCTCCATCCCAGCCTTTGTGAGGGAGAGAAGGGGCTTCCCAGGGGCAGGCATTATCTACTCTCCCCCAGGATATCCAGGGTCAAGACTTCCCTGGCTTCTGAACTCAGGGCCCACACTCTCCCACCCGAGCTTCCACTCTTTTGTGACACATGAAGCTACTTGACTGTGGCAGTTCCTGGAGCCTGCATGGAGATATTCAGTCCTATGACATCTCTGCAAACCTTCTTCCTACAGCTGCATAAAGTTTGAGGTAGAGAGTAAGTAGTAGAAAGATGGGTTGAACCATATCTCTGAGTGGGATCTTCGTAGGTGTTCTCATCTTGTTTTTAGAATTTTTTGTTGTTTGTGTAAAGATGGAAACCTAAGTTTCAGTGAAGGAACTCAGGATGAAGGTGGGCTTACAACACCACTCTCAGAATCCCTGCATGTCCTGTCACTTCTAGAAAACAAGCCCACACCAAGCACGACACAAATAAAAGCCATTATCCTTTTATGGGGGGGGGGAGGAGACATTTATTTATTGTGGAATATTAAATGTTCTGTCTTCAGTCAGCCCTGAGGGGCGCTGACTGGGGAGACAGCCTTCTTGGGGAGCAAGAGTTGGGGCTGTCCTGGCCCCGTTGCTCATTGTTGCGTCAGACACTTTTCAGGGACTGTTGATCTCTGATATGCTTCTCTCTGTTGGGGTAACTCTGGCTCTTGAGAGTGGCTTGTTGACTGCTGGCTGCGTAGCCCAGCATTGTGCTGTGTTCCGGGTGGAAGAGGTGCCTGCGGTTGCAGGGAAACCCACAGACTGGGGCTTGGAACTCCTGTTTGTGCTGATTTGCCTTTGAGGCACGATGCTCACAGCAAAGTGTCATTTTTTTCTCCAGCATGTGTCCAACTGCTGCCGTGAGCCGCTCAGCTTCAGCATAGCTGCTGTACACATGTGATCTGTTTTTCACTATTTTCTGGCTCTTGGCAGTGACTGGAACTGGCTTGCTTTTCTTCTCTGAAAAGACCTGCTGAAAGAATTGTTTGATGCTTTCTCCGACGTCGCTTATTGAAGGAGGCTGTTTCTTTGACGGCAGCAGCCGGAGGCCTTCATCCTGACGGGTTTTTTCCGTTTTCCTGACTGGGGTGAGTTGGGGAGTCCTCAGGTCTTCAAGCCTTTCTTCACGTTTTTCTAAGTTGGGCTTCGTTGGGTTCTCACTGTTGTGAGTAGGGGTAAACATCCGGCTCTGGCTCTTGCGTGAGCCTTGACGTTTCGGGTTCTTGGGCTCCTCATACCCCAGGTTGCTCCTTCTGGCTGCCATAAGACTGTCTGGCGTCTGAACAGATGCTTTGGTCAGCACCTGCTTTCTCAGACCTGCCGGTGGTGACTCTCTTAGGAACGTGGCTTTCTCAACTTTTGAGTTAGGCTTAGATTCATAGGTGGCTGAGGAGGGACCGGCACGCTGTGTTAGGGATAAGGATGAAACTTTTTCCAGTTTAAAGAGCTTAATGGGCTTGAGGACCCTGAGGGCTAGGCTCCAGTTGTGTTTGGCCCACAACCTCACAATATGGCGTCCCAGCACCTGTCGAGTGCACGGATCGAGGAAGGAAAGCTCCAGGGATGTGTTCACACTGGCTCTTTCACTTTTTGGGGTTGTTAGATTGCTGGTCTTCATGTGGGTGTTGGACAGGGGAAAAGCCTGGTTGACAGCAAGCCAGGATCGACGCACATGGATGGGGATAAAGCCCTCACTGAGCTGGCCCAACTTCATGCCCACGTGGGCTTTCAGGATGTTTTCTATACGATTTCTCTCTGTGCGTCTTAATAAATCACTTTCCGAGTCTCTCTTCGAGGGCATCTTCAAGTCTCTTTCCGATTCCTCAGAGACTTGAGGTTCTGCCCCCAGAACCTTCCCTGGGAAGCTTTCCAGGCACCTGGCTAGATTTTGCGGGGTCTGCCCCCGAATTTGTCCCAGAGGTGTGCACGGATTACTCTCTAGCGGGAACGTCACCTTCTGTATGTCCTTGCTGCTTTCGCCCGAGGACTCGGAGAACTGCAAGGGTCTGAGTTTGCCCCTGCCCTGACTTGTCCCTGGCAGTTTCTCCGGAGGCTGCATCAGATCCGGAGACTCTTGGGTCGTTCCCAGGTTGCTTCGGAGTTCAGGACTGACTGGAAAGTTCTCAGGAATGATTGCTCTCAAGCTGCCCTGGGGAAGGTTAGGAGTGGGGGCGCTAAAGACATCCTGAGGTTTTTGGGCCCTAGAGGGTAAAGCCAACCCACCTTCTGGTTGTTTAGAAGACCATCCAGGGCGCTGCATTTCAGGGAAGGTGAGAGCTTGCGTCTTATTCTGCGACGCGGGGCAAGCTACTCCAGAATTATTAATCGGGGATGCAAGAGCAGGAGCTTGGACTGGGAAAGAGGATTGAAGACGGGCCTGAGCCTCCGCCTGAGCCATGTGTGAGAGCTGGCATGGGGGTGTGGGCGAAATAAAGGGTTGGGACCCAGGCCTCAGATGGGACGGGCGCTGGGCCTGGTAAAGCAGTGGAGACATTGTAGTCTCTGTTTGAAGTGGGCGGACATCGGGAACGCCATTGAACAAGAAAGAAGGAGACCGTAAAGTAGAAGATCTCTCAGACACCCAGGCATTAGCCTCCAAGGATTCGCTGTGCCGAGAGGGGAGGCCCCAGAAAAGCTGGCTATAATTCTTCTGAAAATGTTCCTTCAGGATTCCAGGATCCGAGAGCTTCTGAGGACTAGACGATTGTTTCAAGTCTTCCATGTCCCAGACGGGTTTTAGGGTTGTGGTGTCCTGCTCAGCATTCAATGATTTCACCAAATTCCCCAAAGGATTCAAGTGCTTTTCCGTGTTCGTTTGTTTTGGAAATGATCCATCTTTTTCTTTTTCCTCCCGAATGTTGATCCTGGCTCTTTCTGTGACTTGTATTCCCACGACATTCTGGCCATCAGAGCTGAGCAAAAAGGGGCTTCCAGCTTCCATCTGACTGTTTGTGGGGTCTCCCGAGGACGAGGTTTCTGGTGGGTGGCCGGAAAGATGATCTTGCTGGACCGATGGGTTGGAGATGCGCCAGGTTTTGGTAGTTTCCCGACACCAGAGTGCAGGCACAGAGACATGACTGCTTGAGCCGCCAAGGCCTGAGATGGCTGGGCCAGAAGTCGCCAGATCCTCACATGGAGATGAGCTTGGATGGATGGTGCCCAGTGGAAGCGCCACTGAGTCACAGTGAGATGGAGTCGTCAGAGTGGAATCCCGCAGGGGAGGAGTAATGAAGCCTTTCGGAGGAGGCGGAGAGCAGGCCCGAGGATCAGGGGTGTGTGGTGGGTTAGGGAAAAGCGCAGGTGGCTTTGGTGAGGGGTGTTCCAGGGGAAGGGAAGGCTCTGGTGGTTGGGAGGCACTCAGAGGGGAGACTGAGGTGGCCATTGGGCCTGGTGATGGGGTGGAGATGAGAGGCGAAGGATGCTGGGTTTGAGGATCTGGGGAAGCTAATGGGGAAAGCACGGGAGCGGCATCTTCCATTGGCTCCTGAGGGGAGTGGGAGGCTCCATCAGGCGCTCGTTTGCACTCCTCACCTGGGGGATCTGGACCAGAGAGCTGACCAAAGTCGCCTTTCTCAGGATGCGGCCCCAGGATGCTGCAGGAGACAGGAGGCACAAGCTGCAGCCAGGAGCAGGTAGGGCCATAGGGCAGAGTGGGCATGAGGGCCCCGGCCCTTGCACCGCCCCACACCCAGACCCCCCAATTCTCCTATGCCCCTCCACCGCCCCACACCCTGATTCCCCAGTTCTCCTCCTATGCCTCTCCACCGCCACACACCCTGACCCCTCAATTCTCCTATGCCCCTCCACCGCTCCACATGCTGACTGCCCAATTCTCCTATGCCCCTCCACCACCCCACAGCTGACTCCCCAATTCTCCTATGCCCCCCACCACCCCACATGCTGAGTGCCCAATTCTCCCATGCCCCCCCACCACCCCACATGCTGAGTGCCCAATTCTCCTCCTATGCCCCTCCACCACCCCACATGCTGACTGCCCAATTCTCCTATGCCCCCCCACCACCCCACAGCTGACTCCCCAATTCTCCTATGCCCCCCCCACCACCCCACATGCTGACTGCCCAATTCTCCTATGCCCCCCCACCACCCCGCATGCTGACCGCCCAATTCTCCTATGCCCTCCCCCCACCCCGCATGCTGACCGCCCAATTCTCCTATTCCCCCCACCACCCCGCATGCTGACCGCCCAATTCTCCTATGCCCCTCCACTGCCCCACACCCTGACTCCCCAGTTCTCCTCCTATGCGCCTCCACCGCGCTGCACCCACACTCCCCAGTTCTCCTCCTATGCCCCTCCACCGCGCTGCACCCAGACTCCCCAATTCTTCTCCTACCCCTTGCTCCAGGGTTTCACTCCCATCCTCTGTCCCCCTCGTCTCCCCATCCCAGGTCAGCTTCAGGCAGCCATAAGGCCCTGGGGTGGAATCCTACCCCGGTAAGAAGGATGCAGGGAAGGGGAAGTGCCTCACCGCTGCAGTTGTGAAAGCGAGTCCCGAATCCTCTCCAGGACTTTCAGGTGGTCTGTAGAAGTTGGAAATCAGGAGACCGGGTTAGGGCAGTGAGGGAGGGGCCTGGGATCTCACAGGAGGCTGAGTGGATGTTTCTTGAGGGAAGACCATGGGGAGTCAGACCCTGGAAACCACGTGTCTGTGTCCGAGGCCACATGGCCTGGACGGTGATAGCGAGGCACGGAGGGCAAGGCTTTGTTGTCCACAAAGGGCTTCCACACACAGACCACCCCCCCCCCATCTCCATAGTTCTCACAGCTGCCCAGTGGGGAGAAAGGACTGGGGTGGTCTCGGAGGAGTCAGCCTTAGCAGAGTTGAACAGCTGTCCACAGCCCCCTCACCCCCCTCCTGATTCAGACAGGCATTGGTCTCCTCCCCCTACACTGTGCCCTGCTGGAGAACAGCCAGTCCTTGGCCCACCATGGTTTCATGCCAGCACGGAATCTGAGAGGGACCCGGGGTTCTGATTTCCTTCCTAGGAGCCCCCACCTCAGGCTTCTTCAGTTGACTTCCTCAGACAGAGTCGCTTCTCTCCGGGGACAGACGAGATCAAATGAACTCTAGTGTGCCCGGCAGAGCCTTACCTTTCAGACTGCGGTTTTTCTTCCTGCCTTTGGGCCTCCCCCTCTGCTGACCCTGGGAGAGAAGGTGACCCTGGGAGACAAGAAAGGGCGAGGGGCTGAGACCAGCTCTCGCTCTCCGCCCCCAGTCCGGCTGCGGCGCTCACGAACAGCACAGCTCTCTCGTCTTGCTCAGGGAGTGGTGTGCTTCCTCCCACTCATGTTTAATTGGATGATAAACTGCTTTTCTTCTTAGAAAAACACAAAGAGGGGGCCAGACGCGGTGGCTCACGCCTGTAATCCGAGCGTTTGGGGAAGCCAAGAAAGGTGGATCACCTGAGATCAGAAGTTTGAGACCAGCCTCGCCAGCATAGTGAAACCCTGTCTCTGCTAAAAATAACAAAAATTAGCCGGGCGTGGTGGCGCGTGCCTGTAATCTCAGCTACTCCGGAGGCTGAGGCAGGAGAACTGCTTGAACCTGGGAAGCAGAGGCTGCAGTGAGCCGAGATCGCCACTGCACTCCAGCCAGGGTGGCAAGAGTGAGACTCCGTCTCAAAAAACAAACAATAAAACCCACCACAAAGAGGGATTTACTATATGAGGAAATATATATTATACATATATATAAAATATGTATTTCACATATAAACTATAATATGCATAATGTATAATATATAATGTAATGTAAGTACGGTAGAGGTGCTCCTCTACTCGACGAACACCCAGGCTCAGGCCCGCTGGCACACCTGAGCTGTCAGGTAGGATTCTGCTTCTCAGAAGATCAGAGGAGACTCCAGGCCCAGGTGGGAGGCCCTCGGAGGCTCAGCACAGCCCCCAGATCACCCCACACAGATGAGGCTGGGCCCCCAGCCACCTGCCCCAGGAAGGGGCTTATGAGCGCCCTCCCACAGAGACCTCCCCCATGTCCTGACTGGCCCTCACCACTGAGTCCAGGGGTTTGGTTTTGCCCTGATGCCTCCTGTGCTCCCCCACAGATGGACTTAGAGCTCGGGATGGAAATCCCAGTCCCGACCAACCCCTGGCTGCCCTTCCTCTCCCTGGAAAGACCATGTTCTGGTCTCCTGACACTTCCCATTGTGGAAGTCTCTCCACTGGATTTGGAAAAGTAGAGCTAATAATAGAAAGAAAGGAGAGAAATGTGCTGTGTGGGTCTGGCCTGAGGGCTCCTTACCATTATCTTCTCCCCTGGCGATGGTGAGGGTGGATCATGACGGAAGTAAGAGAGGCAGGGGGCTAATAGGAAATATAACTCCACGACAAATACCAGGGTGAGGAAGATATCTAACACCCATGGTGTATAGCTGGGGGTGTTTATCCAGAAATCACTAAGAAACTTTAGCATGCCATCTGAATAGGTATGCTGCCTTCAAGCAACTGAGGTCTGGGCAGTGCCTTGGAGACTAGGGACTGGGGCCCAGGCCTGCATCACAGAGCTGGGGCCTTTACATCACAAAGGGCCCCTGATTGGGGAGGGGCAGCGAGAGCGGGGAGGCTGAAGCACAGCCCCTCCCCACCCCACAAGCCCGGGATCCCTCCACCCTCCCACCTTCCAGATTTCTCCTTCCCACTAAGTTTTGTCAGTGACAGAACTCAGCCAATTTTCTGTTCTTTCTCCCTGGAACACGGATATTATCTGGTTCCTGAGGTTATCTATTTTATAATCCTTGAAAATCTGAAGTTGACTCTGAAACTTTGACTGTGTACCAGGGATTTTTTTATTCTCAGAATCTCATTCGTCCTCAACTCCAGCTTTCCCACACAATGTTTCTGTCTTATATCAATCCAGGGACAAAATGTAAATTTGTTTTACTCTTATTTAGTTTTGTAAATTTTGAATAGTAAGGTTTTTTGTTTTTTTTTAATTGTTTCCATTTCACTTTCAATCAAAGGGACCTACCCACATACAATTAAGATAATTTTTTAAAATTTTATTTGTGTGTTTATTTTCTTTATAGTTCTGGGGTACATGTGCAGGACAGACAGGCAGTTTTCTTACACGGGTAAATGTGTACCATGGTGGTTTGCTGCATCTGTCATCCCATCACCTAGGTATTAAACTCAGCATGCATTAGCCATTTTTCCCGATGCTCTCCCTACCACTGCCCTCCCCCAACAAGTGCCTCCCTGTGTCCGCATGGTCTCGTTGTTCAGCTCCCACTTATAAGTGAGAACATGTAATATTTGCTTTTCTGTCCCTGTGTTAGTTTGCTGAGGGTAGTGGCTTCCAGCTTCATCTACGTGTCTGAAAAAGACATGATCTGATTCATTTTCACGGCTGCATGGTGCTCCATGGTGTATATATACCCCGCATTTTCTTTATCCAGTATACCATTGATGAGCGTTTGGGTTGATTCCATGTCTTTGCTGTTGTGAACAGTGCTGCAGTGAACATACACGTGCATGTATTTTTGTAATAGAATGATTTATATTCCTTTGGATATACAACAATGATATAAACACCATTACATATGATATATAATATATATAATGTAATATATGTATTATAGCTGATTAGTATATTCTAGCTAATGCATATATAACATATATATTTGGTTTGGATTTGCATTCCTCTAATCGTCAGTGATGTTGAGCTTTTTAAAATACATTTGTATATATATTTAAAACAATGTATGTGTATATATATAGTATATATGCATATATATTGCATACTTTACATATATGTATATATACACTATATGTGCATATGTTATATACTTTATATGTACTATATATGTATACATATGGTGTGTATATATAGTATAAATAAGAGCCCAACCTCACTCTTTGCATGTGGATGTATACATCGTATACATACATAAACTAACTCAAACTGGATCAAAGGTCTAAACATAAGACTTAAAACTATAAAGGTCTCAGAAGAAAGCATAAAGGAAAAGTTTCGTGATTTGGGTTTTGTAATGATTTCTTGGATCAAAGACACTGAAAGCACAGCCAATAAGAGAATAGATGGATTTAATCCAAATAAAAGTGTTTTGTGCATCAAAGGACACTATCAGTAGAGTGAAAAGGCAACTCATGGATTGCATGAAAATATTTGCAGATCATACATACATATGTAAGATTAATATCGAGAATATGTTTTTAAAAATGCCACGTTGATACTTACACGGCCACTTGTTTTTACTTTTGTTGCATTTGGATGATGTGTCTTTGCCCAGCGCTTCATTTGTATCCATATCTGTTTCTATGTTACATTACCTATTTGTTTTCAATAGATATTGAAAACAAAGGTTTTTTTTCAAATCCAACTTATAGTCTCTGTTGATAGAATTTTACCTCTACTTATTGTAATAATGATTTATCTGATTGTATGCCTTCCATTTGGTGTTCACTATTTAGCTCGTTTTATTTTCTGCCTTTTCTTTATATATTTTGATTGGATGGATGAAATTTCTGCTCATTGTTTCCATTCTGCACCCCATTTTTTCTGTTTTTTCCTGCGATGATTAGGAACATTTTATCATAGGACATTATTAATTTTCTCTTTAGTGGCCTCTTGATCCCATTGTCACATTGTCCTTTTTTGTAATTATATATATTTTGCTGCAAGAATTATTACTGAGCAGTATTTTCCTATTGAAGATTTCTTGTGAGATTCATTTTACATTTATTTGGACTACTTTCGGTATTTCTCTCAAAGATAGAGATACTCTCTGCAAGTGGTTTTATTTCTGAAAATGCCTCTCTCCCCCTGACAGAAGAGTGGTCTTTTAGTTGCTATTTCTGACATCATTTCACTTTTGGTACTGCAAATGAAGAGTTTTCTTATTTCCTTCATTCTTTCTCCGAATAGTCTGGTTTTTCACACTTAAAGTGTTCTCTATGTATAAATGTATCCTATACATTCAATAATTTCCCCAGATTTGTTCATTGATTTAGTTCCTGTTTGCATGTGTGGAGGAGTTTATGGCCTAGTTTTGTCAGCGGTGGGAGATGTGTTTGTGTGCTAAGGCCCCAGTGCAGGTACAGGTGTGCCTAGGATTGGGACTCTTAGGATGTCTGATGGAGATACAGGCATGGAGGCCAGTCATGGGGACATGGGAATGATTGGTAGGGAGCCAGGACCATTAGAGTAGAGTAATTGAAAGCTCTCTGATTCAGGAACTGTAGGATGAATGATTCAGGGCTCATGGGCAGCAAGGCATGGGAATCAGGGAATCTGAGATGTCAGTAATGGCTTTGGGAGTAGAGTCACTGGGTAGCAATTGACACTTAGAGCAGATTAAAGAGTGAGAATGAGGAGTTAGGTACCAGGGTTGGTGATAACTTAAAAGGGCCTTTGAAATCAGATAGTATGATAATGTAATAGAACAATATGTCCTTTGGATATTTTATAAAATATTTAAGCAATCCACAATTCTTGGATATTTAAATGTTTCTAATTTTTTTTTTGGCAGCCACCGTGTTGGATAATCTAATCTTTCTTTTTTATTAGCCGTGTAACGATAGAACTTTGGCACTTAAATCTTTATACAATATGTGATGATGGGATGATATTTTAATGTTGTAGCTCTAGAAATAAATTTTTGAGCAAGGTACATGGGCACTAACTGATGTATGTGTCCATGGGTGACACTGGCACACTTCCTTCTCCCATCTGTACCTCTGCCCATCTGTTTTCTCAGATCTCTGCCCCTTTGTCCGAAGAGCCAAAAATGACCAAGTCCTTGGTAAGTTCTTATTCATCTATTTATTTGTTACTTTCTTTTACTTTTAGTGGATTTAGGAGACATCTAACAATCTCTATAGTAGGATGACAAGACCAGATAAATAAAAACTAAGATCAGAGAAAATGAGGAAGAGACTGTCAACCCCAGGTCGAGTTTAGAATATATGGTCCGACATGGTTATGAACTTTGAACTGTTAAATTGTCTCTGATCTTCCTGAAAGACATAGCAATAATGGAAATTGGATACATGGTGTATCTTATTAACAAGTGATTTATCATGGTCCTTGATGTTTGAGAAATTTTTTGAGAGATCTTCAGATGGTTAATGACAGAACAGTCTTCAACAGTAACCCTGTTGAAAGTGCACCAACAGGCCAGACTCGGTGGTGCACACCTGTAATCCCAGCACTTTGGGAGGCCAAGGTGGATGGATCGCCTGAGGTCAGGAGTTCGAGACCAACCTGGCCAACATGGTGAAACCCCTTCTCCACTAAAAATACAAAATTTAGCCAGGCATGGTGGCGGGTACCTGTAATCCTAGCTACTCAGAAGGCCGAGGCAGGATAACTGCTTGAACCTGGAAGTTGGAGGTTGCAGTGAGCCGAGATGGTGCCATTGCACTCCAGCCTGGGCGACAAGAGCAAAACTGTGTCTCAAGAAAGAGAGAGGGGGCGGGGGGGGGGGCGGGGGAGGGGGAGGGAGGGAGGGAGGGAGCACAAACAGCTTTTCTGTTTTTGTCTTAGAGAAAAGTGCTTCTGACACTTTACTTGCATTTGAATTCAGATTCTGATTTAGTAGATATAAGATGGAATATGAGAATTTTTATTTCTAGCTGCTGGAGATATATCAGTGGATCAGAAACATCAGAGAAAAATCCCTATCCTTGTGGAACTTACATTTGAGTGGAATCTACACATAATGCAAATAGAAAGAAGAACATATGCAAGTTACCCAGGCACTGCGTAGCGTAGTACCTGTCCTCTAGTTGTCAAATGAATGGCTATATTATTCATGTTGTTGTTGTTATACAGTAATTGAGCTTGGGGGTTTGAGCTGTCATCTTAGATGAGAGGAGAAAGCTAAGCCAATACGAGTGCTGTGCCAGTAAGAAAAGGAGACTACTACATAAAGGTTAGGAAGGGAAAAAGAGAAGAATGGCATTAGGCCATCACCTGTGGCCATGAGTTTTATTTGAAATGAGCTGGACCCGTTTTGCTTTCTTTATCTGACTGTCAGAGATACAGTTACCTCTAGGCAGATTTCCACATTCCAAGACATTAAGACTTTGTGAGCTGCAGCACTCTTTACTTGTAGCAAAAGAGAGAGCAATAGGGGTTATTTTCAGATGACTGTGACTTAAGAGGAAGAATCAAGTAATTCACTCTCTCCTCCAATAATAATTCACTTCAAGAGGAAAAACTCCTTTGGAAAAAGCACCCCATGAATGGAAGTCTCAGCATTTGCTGCGAACTTAGTTAAAGTAAACTCTCGACCTTTTTCATTAATTCTTTATCCCTCCTTTTTCAGAAATCCTCTCTATGTCTACCCACAGAGGCTGAACTTTGCTAACAAACTAGCATCAGCCCGGAACATGACAATAAAGATCCAGTTTATGTGTGGAGAAGATGCTGGCAACGCGATGCCGGTAAGGAGGGAAATGAACACTTGCCTCAAATCGGGGTGGGCTGCACACCCTGTCAGTTCACATGGATCACATCCAGGACTCATCAGGGTACGGAGTCTGTCTATTCCTGGCCAGCACTGCTCAGCATGTGCGAGGGCTTCTGTTCCCAGGATAACAATGGGGAAACAGGGTCAGTCTTACTTGAAAATCTCTTCACTTATTCTGTGGTGAGCTTGGAACATACAGATTGTTTTTTTGTTTGTTTGTGTTGTTTTGTTTTTTTTGAGATGGAGTTTCGCTCTTGTTACCCAGGCTGGAGTGCAATGGCGCGATCTCGGCTCAACACAACCTCCGCCTCCTGGGTTCAGGCAATTCTCCTGCCTCAGCCTCCCGAGTAGCTGGGATTACAGGCGTGTGCCACCATGCCCAGCTGATTTTGTATTTTTAGTAGAGATGGGGTTTCACCATTTTGGCCAGGCTGATCTTGAACTCCTGACCCCAGGTGATTCACCTGCCTCGGCCTCCCAAAGTGCTGGGATTACAGTCATGAGCCCCCGCACTCAGTTAATATACTTTTCTACAAAAGAAAAAGAAAGAAAACAAAAAACCTTTCTCCTAATGTCCCACCTGTCTTCCCAATAAAGGGAAGTGTGTCTTGAGGCAGTGGTGGGCTCCTCTTAGTTCTCTCTGCTCATGGCCCTGGCATGTTACTGCCGGACTGCCAGGTATGCTTGTGCAGATCCTGTGGCAGTCAAGATGCCCAGCCAAGGGTGACTGTGGGCTAAAGTCCAGTCTGTTGTTCTTCATTCACTGAGCCCGGGGTTCTGGTGTTGGGATTACTGTATCTAGAGGAGAGAGCGTTTTTTCTCGGCACAAAGGTGAGTGCGCTTGTTCATAATGCGTCTTAAACGCTGCTTCAGGCCCAAGGAGGTATCTTCTTCTAAATAGCACAGATGTGGATAAGGCAGTGGAGAGTCAAATCACCTAAGTGACTAGGTGATTATATGTTTGGAGAGAGAAGAACCTGGACTGGGGATTTCTCACTCAAGGCAAAAGTATGTAACTTTGCCCTGTTGGATAGACCTCTAGGCAGTGAGGCGGAGTAGAGAGAGTACTGGTTTTCTTATTTTTATTTTTTCACGAGGTCAAGGATCGAGACCATCCTGGTCAACATGGTGAAACCCCGTCTCTACTAAAAATACAAAAAAAATTAGCTGGGCATGATGGCACGTGCCTGTAATCCCAGCTACTCAGGAGGCTGAGGAAGGAGAATTGCCTGAACCCAGGAGACGGAGGTTGCGGTGAGCCGAGATCGCGCCATTGCACTCCAGCCTGGGTAACAAGAGGGAAACTCCGTCTCAAAAAAAAAAGATTGTTATCTATTCTTTCCTTCATATGGGCTCTCCATTTAAGATGAGGAAATACTTTAGAGTATCATTTCTGTTTACAGGATTGTACCTAGATGGTCTCTACAGAGTTGTCTGGGAACTTCTCTGTTGCTTATTTTTGTGCTGTCTGCAAAGGGAGGGGCTGCTGACCATGAAGTGCTTATCAGGGGTTTGTTGCATTCTACCAACGGGCTTGGTCATCTTTGCTCTACTTTTTCTTTTCTGTTTTAGGTTGCCAGAGCAGTTTTATCTGATGCACCACAGTTCTCTGAAGGAAAAGAAATAAAATTAGAGGAACTAATTGACTCTCTGGGTTCTAACCCCTTCTTAGCAAGGAATCCGATTCCCCGCACTCCAGAAAACTTGAGTAAGTTAATAATGCTCTCTGTAACTCTTTTGTCTTTCCTTTACATTACCACTGTTAGAACCATGGCCTGATAGATCTTTTTAGCTTAGTTGGCAATGACTTTTTTTTTTTCTTTTTCTTTTTCTTTTTCTTTTTTTGAGACAGGGTTTTGCTCTGTCGCCAGGCGCCGGGCTGGATTACAGTGGTGCGATCTCGGCTCTTTGCAACCTCCGCCTCCAGGGTTCAAGCAATTCTCCTGCCTCAGCCTCCCAAGTAGCTGGGATTACAGGTGCACGCCACCACGCCCAGCTAATTTTTGTGTTTTTAGTAGAGACGGGGTTTCACCATGTTGGCCAGGATGGTCTCGATCTCTTGACCTCATGATCCGTCCGCCTCGGCCTCCCAAAGTGCTGGGATTCCAGGCGTGAGCCACTGGGCCTGGCGGCAATGACTTTTTATTTATCCTGCTCTAAGGCACTTTTATCAACATACTAAGTGTGGGCATTCTCCCATAACAGTCTTTTAGCAGTATTTTGTGCTAACTTTAGTGTACTCATTATACAGAGATATAACATTTTGATAATACGCAATTCTGTTTTTGTTGTTTTACTTGGCTTTTATCTAGAAAGATCTTATTTGAGCATTAAAAAAATCTCGGCCGGGTGTGGTGGCTCACGCCTGTAATCCAAGCACTTTGGAGGCCAAGGCGGGCGGATCACCTGAGGTCGGGAGTTCAAGACCAGCCTGACCAACATGGTGAAACCCCGTCTTAAAAAAAAAAAAAAAAATCTCTTGCCTCCAGGTCTGACCTGTTATGCACATATTTATAGAGTACAGAGGCTCTGTTCTTCCAGTTATCAACAAGAAGCATCAGCCATAAACCCTCCTAAATGAGTCAAACTGCCCAATACCTTTTTCCCCATAACCTGTAATTTGTGTAGGCAAAGCTCTGATACTGGTGTCCTTAAGAGGCACATCATCTTGGTTGTGTAATTAAATAATTTCTGTTTTGCTGTTGATTTAATTTGGTTTGAACTCAGCCACAGCCTAGGTCAGAAACTACAGCCTCTGAACCAAATGGGGCTCCACTTTGTGTGTTTTTTTAAAGAAAATTGTATTGAACATAAGCGTATTCATTTGCTGCCATTGTTTATGGCTACTTTCATGCTGTCATGGCAGAGTTAAGTAGTTAGACAGAACGGATGGCCTGCAAAGCCTAACATATTACTATCTGGCCCTTACAGAAAACGTTTGCCAAACCGTGGCCTAGATGGACAAGAAAATTTCTTTTGAATACATGCAATTCATATGTGCTTTGTAAAAGTTGATGCATATTTCAGGAACATCTGTCTTTATATGTGTTTATTTGTGTGTGATCAGTTGGAGATGGGGTTCTTTGATGGTGGGATTTGTTATATCTTGGAGCCTTGTCATCCAACCAGTATATTTATAGAACACATACTGAGTCAGGAGCTTTATCTTCGGTGTTAGAAATAAAATGATTCATTGCATGCTCTGTGTTTGGGAATGTTAGTAAATTGTGTTTTCTCCCCTTTTAATTAGTAAATGAAATTAGGAGTTCATGGAGATAAGCTATTGAAATGGAAGAAAAACAGAACTACAGGACCCATTCAAATGGATACTGAGCATAGAGAAGTATTGCCAGAATCACCGTCTGTGTGGCATGATCAAAGAGAATTTAGCATGGCCGATTTTCTCTCTGAAACCACTGTATCAGATTTTGGCCAGTCTCATTCGACTGAAGAGAAAGATGTTTCAGATTGCAAGGTGGGTGTGCCTCAGAAACGTGTGGTGACCAGTCACATAGATGAACCGCTAACACAAAATCAGTCAGGTTTGTTAAAGAAGAAAGTAATTTGCAAGCAAGATTTGGAATGTATAGCCTGAACCAAGCTTTCAGGAACTAGCCAAATGGAGACACTCTCCCCTGCTGTCGGCAACAGGATAGATGTGATGCGTGGCAGTGAAGAGGAGTATACTAAAACGCTGGACCACTTGCAAGCTTCTTGTAACAAGCCTTCCACAAATAAAACTGCCTTGTGGAACTCTTTTCAGATATCAAGTGGAATTAGTTCTGAGAGTTTTAAAGATACTGATTTTGGCATATTACATGAAACTCTTCCGGAAGAAGGTGGTCACCTAAGTTTTAATAGTTCCAGTAGTTCAGAGGCCAATTCTAAACTGGAGCCAAATAGTCCTATGCGTGGTGGCATTCTTCTAGAACATGTTGTGGAAAGGAGACAGACTACTGCAGAATCAGACTTCAATATTCAGGCTCTTTGCAGTAGCTATGAGGCTCTAAAGAAATGGCTTTCCAAGAAAAGGGAAGAATCTTACCTCCGGAATCCCCTAACACCTGAAAGACACAAACCAGTATTGAGTCCTACTACCCAAAGTGTACAAACAGAGGATATGCTTAACTTTTTGGACACCCATGATTTATTTGCATACTGACCATACAGAGCCATCGTTACGCATGTCCATTGGTGAAAGAAAACAGTCTCTTTCACCACTAATTAAGTTTTCTCCAGTGGAACAAAGACTGAGGACCACAATATCATGTAGTCTTGGAGAACTACCTAATTTGACAGGTAAGGTTTAACCAGACCTATGCATATGCACTTGTTGAAGTGTTCTCTCAACTTTTGATAAAACCAATACATAATGAATGCTGCATGACCTTTATTGTTTTTTTTTCTTTTCTTTTTTATAGAGACGGGGTTTCACCATGTTGGCCAGGCAGATCTCAAACTCCTGACCTCAAGTGATCTACCCGCCTCGGCCTCCCAAAGTCCTGGGATTACAGGCGTGAGCCACCGCGCCAGGTTTTTTTTTTTTTTTTTTCTTTCCAGCGACGGACTTTTTGTCTTGTTTACCCAGGCTGGAGTGCAATGGCGGGATATTGGCTTACCGCAACCCGCGCCTCCTGGGTTCAAGCAATTCTCCTGTCTCAGCCTCCTGAGCAGCTGGGAGTATAGGGACGTGCCACTATGCCCAGCTACTTTTTTGGATTAGATTCTTAGTAGAGACGGGGTTTCCCCATGTTGACCAGGATGGTCTCAATCTTTTAACCTCGTGATCTACCCACCTCAGCCTATCAAAGTGCTGGGATTTCAGGCATGAGCCATGGCGCCAGGCTTTTTTTTTTTTTTTTTTTTTAAGAACAGAGTTTTTTTTCTTGTTCACCCAGGCTGGAGTGCAATGGTGCGATGTCGGCTCACCGCAAGCTCCGCTTCCTGGGTTCAGGCAATTGCCCTGCCTCAGCCTCCTGAGCAGCTGGGATTACAGGCACCCGCCACTATGCCCAGCTAATTTTTTGGATTTTTAGTAGGGACGGGGTTTCTACATGTTGACCAGGATGGTCTAGATTTCTTGACCTCGTGATCCACCCGCCTCTGCTCCCAAAGTGCTGGGATTGGGATTACAGGCGTGAGCCACTGCGCCCTGCTTTTTTTTTTTTTGAGACGGAGTTTCACTTTTGTTTACCCAGGGTGGAGTGCAATGGCGTGATCTCGGCTCAGGGCAACCCGCACCTCCTGGGTTCAGGCAATTTTCCGGCCTCAGCCACCTGAGCAGCTGGGATTACAAGCACGCGCCACTATGCCCTGCTAATTTTTTGGATGTTTAGTAGAGATGAGATTTTAGCATGTTGAGCAGGATGGTCTCGATCTCTTGACTTCGTGATCCACCCGCCTCGGCTTCCCAAAGTAGTAGGATTACAGACGTGAGCCACCGCGCCCGGGTTTTTGTTTGTTTGAGACGGAGTTTCACTCTTGTTTACCCAGGCTGGAGTGCAATGGCGTGATCTGGGCTCCCCGCAACCTCCCTCTCCTCGGTTCAGACGATTGTCCTGCCTCAGCCTCCTGAGCAGCTGGGAGTACAGGCATCTGCCACTATGCCCAGCTAATTTTTTTGTATTTTTAGTAGAGACGGGGTTTCACCATGTTGACCAGGATGGTCTCCATATCTGGAGGTCGTGATCCACCCTCCTCGACCTCCCAAAGTGTTCGGATTACAGGCATGAGCCATGGGGCCCGGCTTTTTTGTTTGTTTGTTTGTTTCCCCCTAGAGACCGAGTTTTGCTCTTCTTTACCCAGGCTGGAGTGCAATGGTGAGATCTCAGCTCACCGCAACCACCCCCTCCTGGGTTCAGACAATTCTTCTGCCTCAGCCTCCTGAGCAGCCGGGATTAAACGCATGCGCCACTATTCCCAGCTATTTTTTTTGTATTTTTAGTAGAGACAGGGTTTCAACATGTTGACCAGGATGGTCTCCACCTCTTGACCTCGTGATCCACCTGCCTCTTCCTCCCAAAGTGCTGGCATTACAGGCGTGAGGCACCACGCCCGGATTTTATTTTTTATTTTTTTTCTTTGAGAGACGGAGATTCGCTCTTGTTTACCCAGGGTGGAGTGCAATGGGACGATCTCGGCTCACCGGGACATCCGCCTCCTGGGTTCAGGCAATTGTCCTGCCTCAGCCTCCTGAGCAGCTGGGATTAAACGCACGCGCCACTATGCCTAGCGGCTTTTCTGTATTTTTAGTAGAGACGGGGTTTCACCATGTTGACCAGGATGGTCTCCGTCTCTTGACCTCGTGATCTACCTGCCTTTGCCTCCCAAAGTGCTGGGATTACAGGCGTGAGCCACCGCGCCCGGCTTTTGTTGTTGTTACGGAGTTTCGCTCTTGTTTACCCAGGCTGGAGTGCAATGGCATGATCTGGGCTCACTGTGACCTCCGCCTTCTGGGTTCGGGCAATTCTCCTGCCTCAGCCTCCAGAGCAGCTGGGATTACAGGCACGTGCCACTATGCCCAGCTAATTTTTTGGATCTTTTAGTAGACACGGGGTTTCACCATGTTGAGCAGGATGGTCTCGATCTCTGGACCTCGTGATCCACCCGTGTCGGCCTCCCAAAGTGCTGGGATTACAGGCGTGAGCCACCGTGCCCGGCTTTTTTTTGTTGATGTTGTTACGGAGTTTCCCTCTCGTTTATCCAGGCTGGAGTGCAATGGCGCCTGGGGGCCACCGTTGACGTGGAGCACTCCCATGTCCGATTCCTGGGGAACCTGGTGCTGACCCTGTGGGACTCTGGCGGTCAGGACTCCTTTATGGAAAATTACTTCACCAGCCAGCGAGACAACATCTTCCCTAACATAGAGGGTTTTATTTACGTGTTTTACATGGCGAGCCATGAACTGGAAAAGGATATGGATTATTACCAGTCATGTCTGGAGGCCATCCTCCAGAACTGTCCTGAAATTTTCTGCCTGGTGCACAAAATGGATCTGGTTCAGGAGAATCAGCATGACCTGATTTTTAAAGAGCGAGAGGAAGACCTGAGGCGTCTGTCTCGCCCGCTGGAGTGTGCTTGTTTTCGAACGTCCATCTGGGATAAGACGCTCTACAAAGCCTGGTCCAGCATCGTCTACCAGCTCATTCCCACTGTTCAGCAGCTGGAGATGAACCTCCGGAATTTTGCCCAAATCATCGAGGCCGATGAAGTTCTGCTGTTCGAAAGAGCTACGTTCTTGGTTATTTCCCACTACCAGTGCAAAGAGCAGCGCGACGTCCATCGGTTTGAGAAATCAGCAACATCATCCAGCAGTTCAAGCTGAGCTGCAGTAAATTGGCCGCTTCCTTTCAGAGCATGGAAGTTAGGAATTCCAACTTCGCGGCTTTCATCGATATCTTCACCTCAAACGCGTACGTGATGGTGGTCATGTCAGATCCGTCGATCCCTTCTGCGGCCACCCTGATCAACATTCGCAATGCCAGGAAACACTTGGAGAAGCTGGAGAGAGTGGATGGCCCCAAGCACAGTCTCCTCATGCGTTGAATAGTGCCAAATGCTCTTTCTGAAGATGCCGAGTTGCCTTTTTTGTTTGCATCCTTTATTTTTAATATTCATAATGTTGTGTGCTTAAAAGTGGGCTTTGAAGTGTGTGCTGCTTTCTCCTTTCATCTTTCTCCCCTGCTCTCCAGTCTTTAAACCTTGGACGCTACTTACTCAGCTACCCAGTAGCGCTTGAAGCTGGCTCTTCTGAGAAGATGGTATGGTGTAACACTTTAAGTCGGTGGTTCGTGCGTGTTCTGATTACCTGGTTATAATAGATATGCACATCAAAGCCTTTACCAGTATCTTCCTGTATTCCGTATCAGATTGCAAAGATGGAATGTTACTATTTTATCAGCAAGGTATTAAAATGCATTTATAAATTCTTCTTGGCTTCATTCATGAATAAACGTGTTAGCAATTTAAAACATGGTCTTATTTGAAATAACTTTAAAGTGCTTACTTAATATGTAAATCTAAAGATTCTGACTGCCCACAAGTACTGATGAAGTGGCATATTTGATTTTGTGAGTTTAGCCCCCAACACTGTAGTGATGTTTGGTAACAGCTGTAGAAGTACTTACGCTGTGTACTCAAGCTAGACTACCTGAGTCAGTATTCTACTCCCTTCATTTACTAGCTCTCTGAACATGGGCAGAATACTTAATTTCACTACACTTGTATCCTTATTTGTAAAATGTGGCTCAGCATACTACTTCATAGCCAGGCGTGGTGGCTCATGCCTGTAATTCCAGCACTTTGGGAAGCTGAGTTGGGAGGATCACCTGAGACCAGGAGTTCTAGACCAGCCTGGGCAAGAGAGTGAGACCCTGTCTCCACACACACACAAATTTTTTAATTAGCTGGGCATAGTGGTGCTTGCCTACAGTCCTAGCTACTTGGGAGGCTGAGGAAGGAGGATTGCTTGAGTCCAGGAGGGAGAGGCTGCATTGAGGCATAATTGTGTCATTGCCCTCCTGTTTGGTTGACAATGCAAGACCCTATCTCAAAAACAACAAAAAACCCTTGATAGGATTGTTAAAAGAATTAAATTCAACATGAAAAGTATTTAGGAATGGTGCCCAGGGCATACTCAGTCTATGTGTTAACTACCATTACCACCTACTGAGCCATTCTTCCCCAAATTACCAGTGTGAAACTTATTTGAATATTGAATCCCTTACTAAATGTCAGGTGTTTTGCCAACACGCTCAGCTAATTTTGTATTTTCAGTAGAGATAGGATTTCTCCATGTTGGTCAGGCTGGTTTCCAACCCCAGACCTCAGGTGATCTGCCCACCTCAGCCTCCCAAAGTGCTGGGATTACAGGTGTGAGCCACTGTGCCCGGCAATGTCAGGTGTTCTTAAGCATGTGTGCATTTAGCTTACTGAATCCTCACAACCTATGTGGTAGGTTACTTTCTATTGTAACATGTAAGCAAACTGCTATGACTTTATTAAAGTCATACATCTAAACCCAGGCAATCTGACTACTGACTCTCCTAATCATTACACCCCATTAGTTCCACTGGAAAGTTAACCCTAAGAGTCCTAGCTTATTTATTTTGAGATGGCTGGAGTGCAATGGCATGATCTAGGCTAATGGCAACCTTTGCCTCCCAGGTTCAAGTCATTCTCCTACCTCAGCCTCCCAAGTAGCTGGGACTACATGCCCAGCTAATTTTTGTATTTTTAGTAGAGACGGGGTTTCACCATGCTGGCCAGGCTGGTCTCAAACTACTGACCTCAAGCGATCTGCCCGCGCCAGCCTATCAAACTGCTGGAATTACAGGCGTGAGCCACCTCACCTGGCCATTTTTTTTGTTGTTGTTCTTATAACTTGCATGCACAGACCAGCACTGGTGATGGGTCCCAGCTTTTTAGATATACATTATTCCTTCATATAATTCCAAATTTATACAGAGTAAGCCGAAGCCCAGGAAGCTAAGCAACCTCCCTCAACAGTTTCACTTATTTGGGGTACGATCACTTTCCCATTTGTATTCATCTGGAAACTGGATAATACTGAACCAGATTCTTAGATCACCTACTTTTGAGGAAGGATTCTGAGGTTCCTAATTTGGACTGGCAATGTGGTGTAGTAAAATCGGAAAACATATCTGAAGTGTCCCATTCCAGTTCCAGCAATAGCTGCCTTATAGATGGAAAAGAAATCTAAGTACTTTAGAGCCAAGAGACCTGTGATCAACTCTAAGCCTCTCATTTTACACCCTAGGTGCTATCTTTGTTATAGGCAATAAATGTAAGTGATAGGGCTTTAGAATTTCTAAGGCTTTATAAAATTATTTAATATTAAACCCTTTCTAGCAGCAGACGTGGATGACACCACTCACGAAGAGTAAGAAGCTATTCAGGTGTTAATTTATAAATATTACTTAATTAGGGTCATTGGCAGTAAATTAGTATAAAGACTCCAGATGAGAAAACTGATGCTATAGATATACTTTTAAAAATCATTTAAAAATACTATGTACAGTGAATCTAGTAATTGAAATGGCAATAACAAAATGTTTACCTGAATCGCTGAACCTCTCAAATTTATTTTGTAGATGAGGTTATTAATATACCTTTATATGTCATCATTCTACAGTTTGCAGGGACATAGTTCTTTTTGATATTATATAGGAAATTCCAGAGCCAGATAATATAAAAGATTTATTGAAAACAACAGTATTTAAAACATTTACTAAGAGTCCTATAGAGGATTCTCAAATATTTTAAACACAGGATGCAGAGTTGCTATTCACAGTACATGAAGAAAAAAGCCACTTCTAGAGTAACTATGTATCTGCAACATAACACAAAAGAAACATTTACTTCAATACTTGTACATTGAGGAAAACGCCATTGAACGTATTTTAATTTTAGTACACTCAAGAGTAGGAAAATAATAGCTTTCACACAGGTCTCCAGAATTCCTGTTTTTCCTTTAGATAAATCTGACTTCAAAGTCAAGAGACTTACAGTAAAGGAAAGGTTTCAAAATACTTGTATTTTTGTTTTCAGTTAAATTTCCCCCAAATGTGAACTTCAACTATTTTTTATTCTCCTTGTTAATATTTTTCATGTTTAGCAATATTATACACTTCCCTCTTTAAACATTTAAAATAACTAAAACATTTTAGCATTATCTCAGGTTTTCAAGCTGATGTAGAAGTCAGTTTATACACCTTTGTATCTTACAAATAGTGAATAAAACAATGCATTCTATATGTCTAATGTTAATGTCATGAGAAATACACTTACAGCAATAACTTAGCCCTCTTTACCATTTATTCCATGATATAGGAGGCAAACAAAACAATTCCAATACTTAAATATTGCTAAAGATGACACATGGCCCTTGGGGTATATGTATGCGTGTGAATGCATACACCCGACACACATTTACATAGGTGTGTATGTATTTATGTATGCACTGCTGTAACTAGAGAGACCGCATGCAACCATAAAAAAAAAATAATAAAAGTAGTAAAATACTAAATGAATAAAAAGACAAATCATAGATTTCAGAGGAGGAGTAGGCACAGGGATATAAAAAGCATAGATGAAGACTTCAAGGTGGAAGTCAGATTTGTTCTGAGACTTAAAACAGAGTTGTAATTGTGGTAAGCTAGGAGAGGAAGGCAAGGTATTCCTGCCCCAGGAGAATTGTAAATCAAGGTTTCTAAAGACCCATGCTCACTGAAGCAGTTCAGTAAAAAAATGGGAGATTACAATAGAAGGGGGAATAGACAAAATCCATTATAGGGATCTTACATGTCTATTTTGGACTCGATTCTAGAATTAACAATGAACCTTTAATGGAATTTTAAGCAAGGAAGTGACCCAGTCAAAACAGTTCCTTAAGATCACAAGGCAACTATGCAGGAGATACTGCACAGGGAAAAGGCTGAAGGCAAAAAGCTGCAATCACAGTGGTTTAGGAGAAGAAAGTGATACATGTGAGATAATTTTTGTTTATGGTACTGGCACATGAAGAACAGGAAAGAATGTCAAAAACTTTCAGGCTATCACAGGTATAACTCACTTAACACTTTTTTAAAACAAATCTAAAATGTCTACAGACATTCTGCTCTTTTGATTCTCAGTAATTAAGGGCTTCTCAGACTTGACTGGCGATATTGAGCTTCCCTATTGATGGTTCACAATCTCTACCGAAGCATATATGCAACTATGTACCTGCTTCTTAAAAGTACCACAGGGTTAAATGTGAATCTCTATTTCCTAGCAGCACTTCTCACTCTTTGTTGAGCTTAAGAATTACCAGGGAAGCATATTTAAAATATAATTAAGTGAAATCATGCACATTAAGTGTCTAGCAATGGCCATCGCACTTCTGCAGATGCTGATAAGACAGCCTTACATGCTAAGATTTTCAGATCCTGAGTTTTCTTAAAGCAAACTAAAGAATAGTTTCCCCAGAGACCTGAAGAGTCCCTGATTTGCTGTATTAATAAAAGACAGCAACTTAGTTCATGACGCTTTTTCTTCCTCCTTTTCCATTACAAAGAAGGCAGTTACAAGTGCTCTCTTTTGTCTTTTCTCACAAAAAGATGCGTCCTCACACCGGGACGGGTCAAACAACTTAGAGACAGGTAGCCCAAGATAAGTGAAGAAAGATGACTGACTGTTAAGCCACATACTTCCATAAATTTCCCCTCCACCTTCTCTCCTTGCCAGTTCCTTGGGGGCTAGTGGACAAGACTTTGATGGTTGTGAGATGGGGTCTACGAAGGGCACTGTAGGTTAAGATCAACCTTCCAGTCAGTGCCTGATCCATTCCTCCTGGTTTACAGAGGGCGACAGTATGTGTTCACTTAGATGCTAGACACAAGTCTTTCTCCGGGCAGGGCATCTGAAGGAATGAGGTAGGAGACTGTAGCAGCGTGACAAGGTATTTAACTCCAAGTTCCGTTTTCTCAAGTTCTTGTGAGGCTATTCTGTAGGGACTGAGGAATTTTGATGATTCTTCCTTGTTCCTCTCCCCCAACAGGGGGTACCTCAAAAAAACCCAACAACAATAAAACAGACTAATGAAAATTTTAATTTATATTTCTTGTTAAAATATTAAACTAGGATTAAATTATCGAAGTCTAAATTAGACTAAACATAAATGTTATACAACCCACTGGATGGATTTATAGTTTGACAGTGTTCCTTGCAAGTGTCTACTCATCTTCTTCCATCTTTTTCCGTTTTTTACATCTTTCCACCCCAGTCTTCCCTTAATAATCACATGCACTTTATTCTACTAAACATCACTACTTGGGATCATTCCACTTCAATAATCATGAAGCCTGTTTAGAGCTTTTCCAGTCTTAAAATTTGTCATCTTGACTACACCTCCCAAGGCACTACTTTTCTCACTTTTTCTGGTTAGCCAGAATGTTCCACAAAGAAACAGTAAAAGATTAGTAAATTCAATGGCTATTAACCACTTAGTGAACATACAACAAAAACTACTCATCCTTATATTAACTGACTTAAGTTATAAGAATTACACTAGTACGTTATCATTTACGCTTAATGCTTACAAGATTACTCAAGAAATCAAAATGACTTCCCATTGCTTGACATTTGCTTTCCAAATACTTCACATTTCAATCTCATACACCTACGAAAAGAAAAAAATCCAAACATACTTTCCTTACCTAAAAATATTAAAGAAGGCTAAAAGACATTTGGAATTTTTTTTAAACCTTGAAAAACAGTGCTACGCTTCCAACATGTCTTTAAGTTATAAATCAGTTTCTATCCTGTGGCACAGCTTCAATTTAAGCGCATCATAGTCATATTAAATAGGTATGTCTTCAACTTGTCAAGTCAGAAGGAGGTTCTTCTGCATCAAGGCTCTTATTCAAAATGTCTTCTTCTGCAAATTGATTTAAAAAAGAAAAAATGTAAAGTATAAGCAAATATTACAAAGAAAATTAAACAGGACAGATTCCAAGCAGTAGCAAACACTCAATTATGATAAAATTACTATTATTCTCACCAAAGTACCCTCTTTCTCCAAAGATCAATACATTCCTCCTAGAATACTTTTTTTCCCCCTGAGACAGGGACTTGCACTGTGACCTAGGCTGGAGTGCTGTGGCATGATCACAGCTCACTGCAGCCTCAAACTCCCAGGCCCAAGCAATCTTCCCACCTCAGCCTACTGCGTACCTGGGACCATAGTCATGCGCCAACATACCCAGCTAATTTTTTAAATTTTTTGTAGTGATACAGTCTCCCTGTGTTGCCAAGGCTGATCGTGAACTCCTGGATTCAAGCAATCCTCCCATCTTTGGCCTCCTAAAGTGCCGGTATTGCAGGCATCAGCCACTGTGCCCAGCCAAATACTTTTCAATGTAATAGTGTATAACTATTATGGGCAAATCAGAGTGATATGTAATAAATCTGCATTACCAGATCCTTATCAGTCCTAATGAGCTATAAGAGCAATTTTTTTTACCCTTTTATGAGGAAAATGTTCAAACATACAAAAGGTAAAGAAAAGTAAGATTAACTCAATGTAGCCATCACCTAGCTTCAATATTTATTAATACTTTCAATATTTATTAATACTAACTGTTAAGGACTGAATTGTGTCCCCCAAAAAGATATGTTGAAGTTCTCACTCTAGTACCTCAGAATGTGACCTTATTTGGAAATACAATCATTACAGATATAATTAGCTAAAAAGTGGTCATACTACAGTAGGGTGACCCATTAATTAGCTAATATGACTGTGTCCTTCTAAGACACAGAGACACACAAGGGAAGAATACAATGTGACAATGGAGGCAAGGGTTAGAAATTACACTGCCACAAGCCAAGGAATGCATGGCGCTACCAGAGGCCAGAAGAGGAAAAGAAGGATCCTCTTCTAATGGCTTCATTGGGAAAATGCCCTTTCAAGGCCTTGATTTTGGACATCTAGCCTGTAGGACTTACTGTCTCCAGAGACAAACTTCTGCTGTTCTAAGCCACCCACTTTATGATACTGGGTTATGACAGGCTAGGAAACTAATGTACTAACCTGGCTTCTTTTATTTCTACTCCCCACTCCCACCAAATTTATTTCAAAGGAAGTAAGAGATATTACACCATTAAAACGATAATATTTAAAATTGTGTTTCTCAACTTTCTAAAAACCACCTTCCGCTGGACAAGATTTTGATGACATTCAACTTTTCGGTCATTTGTATTATAAAACCAGTAGCTTCGGGTTGGGGGCTTTTTTCCCCACCCTCAATCCAAATCAATTGTAACTATATATACATCAACAGAGATTCTCAAAGGACCTTTACAGTAAGGGATCGTTCCCTTCATCCTAGATGAAGGAAGGAGGAGCACATTAACAATAAAGGTGGGCCAGGCGCAGTGGCTCACGCCTGTAATCCCAGGACTTTGGGAGGCCGAGGCGGGTAGATCACTTGAGGTCAGGAGTTTGAGATCTGCCTGGCCAACATGGTGAAACCCCGTCTCTATAAAAAAGAAAAGAAAAAAAAACAATAAAGGTCATGCAGCATTCATTATGTATTGGTTTTATCAAAAGTTGAGAGAACACTTCAACAAGTGCATATGCATAGGTCTGGTTAAACCTTACCTGTCAAATTAGGTAGTTCTCCAAGACTACATGATATTGTGGTCCTCAGTCTTTGTTCCACTGGAGAAAACTTAATTAGTGGTGAAAGAGACTGTTTTCTTTCACCAATGGACATGCGTAACGATGGCTCTGTATGGTCAGTATGCAAATAAATCATGGGTGTCCAAAAAGTTAAGCATATCCTCTGTTTGTACACTTTGGGTAGTAGGACTCAATACTGGTTTGTGTCTTTCAGGTGTTAGGGGATTCCGGAGGTAAGATTCTTCCCTTTTCTTGGAAAGCCATTTCTTTAGAGCCTCATAGCTACTGCAAAGAGCCTGAATATTGAAGTCTGATTCTGCAGTAGTCTGTCTCCTTTCCACAACATGTTCTAGAAGAATGCCACCACGCATAGGACTATTTGGCTCCAGTTTAGAATTGGCCTCTGAACTACTGGAACTATTAAAACTTAGGTGACCACCTTCTTCCGGAAGAGTTTCATGTAATATGCCAAAATCAGTATCTTTAAAACTCTCAGAACTAATTCCACTTGATATCTGAAAAGAGTTCCACAAGGCAGTTTTATTTGTGGAAGGCTTGTTACAAGAAGCTTGCAAGTGGTCCAGCGTTTTAGTATACTCCTCTTCACTGCCACGCATCACATCTATCCTGTTGCCGACAGCAGGGGAGAGTGTCTCCATTTGGCTAGTTCCTGAAAGCTTGGTTCAGGCTATACATTCCAAATCTTGCTTGCAAATTACTTTCTTCTTTAACAAACCTGACTGATTTTGTGTTAGCGGTTCATCTATGTGACTGGTCACCACACGTTTCTGAGGCACACCCACCTTGCAATCTGAAACATCTTTCTCTTCAGTCGAATGAGACTGGCCAAAATCTGATACAGTGGTTTCAGAGAGAAAATCGGCCATGCTAAATTCTCTTTGATCATGCCACACAGACGGTGATTCTGGCAATACTTCTCTATGCTCAGTATCCATTTGAATGGGTCCTGTAGTTCTGTTTTTCTTCCATTTCAATAGCTTATCTCCATGAACTCCTAATTTCATTTACTAATTAAAAGGGGAGAAAACACAATTTACTAACATTCCCAAACACAGAGCATGCAATGAATCATTTTATTTCTAACACCGAAGATAAAGCTCCTGACTCAGTATGTGTTCTATAAATATACTGGTTGGATGACAAGGCTCCAAGATATAACAAATCCCACCATCAAAGAACCCCATCTCCAACTGATCACACACAAATAAACACATATAAAGACAGATGTTCCTGAAATATGCATCAACTTTTACAAAGCACATATGAATTGCATGTATTCAAAAGAAATTTTCTTGTCCATCTAGGCCACGGTTTGGCAAACGTTTTCTGTAAGGGCCAGATAGTAATATGTTAGGCTTTGCAGGCCATCCGTTCTGTCTAACTACTTAACTCTGCCATGACAGCATGAAAGTAGCCATAAACAATGGCAGCAAATGAATACGCTTATGTTCAATACAATTTTCTTTAAAAAAACACACAAAGTGGAGCCCCATTTGGTTCAGAGGCTGTAGTTTCTGACCTAGGCTGTGGCTGAGTTCAAACCAAATTAAATCAACAGCAAAACAGAAATTATTTAATTACACAACCAAGATGATGTGCCTCTTAAGGACACCAGTATCAGAGCTTTGCCTACACAAATTACAGGTTATGGGGAAAAAGGTATTGGGCAGTTTGACTCATTTAGGAGGGTTTATGGCTGATGCTTCTTGTTGATAACTGGAAGAACAGAGCCTCTGTACTCTATAAATATGTGCATAACAGGTCAGACCTGGAGGCAAGAGATTTTTTTTTTTTTTTTTAAGACGGGGTTTCACCATGTTGGTCAGGCTGGTCTTGAACTCCCGACCTCAGGTGATCCGCCCGCCTTGGCCTCCAAAGTGCTTGGATTACAGGCGTGAGCCACCACACCCGGCCGAGATTTTTTTAATGCTCAAATAAGATCTTTCTAGATAAAAGCCAAGTAAAACAACAAAAACAGAATTGCGTATTATCAAAATGTTATATCTCTGTATAATGAGTACACTAAAGTTAGCACAAAATACTGCTAAAAGACTGTTATGGGAGAATGCCCACACTTAGTATGTTGATAAAAGTGCCTTAGAGCAGGATAAATAAAAAGTCATTGCCGCCAGGCCCAGTGGCTCACGCCTGGAATCCCAGCACTTTGGGAGGCCGAGGCGGACGGATCATGAGGTCAAGAGATCGAGACCATCCTGGCCAACATGGTGAAACCCCGTCTCTACTAAAAACACAAAAATTAGCTGGGCGTGGTGGCGTGCACCTGTAATCCCAGCTACTTGGGAGGCTGAGGCAGGAGAATTGCTTGAACCCTGGAGGCGGAGGTTGCAAAGAGCCGAGATCGCACCACTGTAATCCAGCCCGGCGCCTGGCGACAGAGCAAAACCCTGTCTCAAAAAAAGAAAAAGAAAAAGAAAAAGAAAAAAAAAAAGTCATTGCCAACTAAGCTAAAAAGATCTATCAGGCCATGGTTCTAACAGTGGTAATGTAAAGGAAAGACAAAAGAGTTACAGAGAGCATTATTAACTTACTCAAGTTTTCTGGAGTGCGGGGAATCGGATTCCTTGCTAAGAAGGGGTTAGAACCCAGAGAGTCAATTAGTTCCTCTAATTTTATTTCTTTTCCTTCAGAGAACTGTGGTGCATCAGATAAAACTGCTCTGGCAACCTAAAACAGAAAAGAAAAAGTAGAGCAAAGATGACCAAGCCCGTTGGTAGAATGCAACAAACCCCTGATAAGCACTTCATGGTCAGCAGCCCCTCCCTTTGCAGACAGCACAAAAATAAGCAACAGAGAAGTTCCCAGACAACTCTGTAGAGACCATCTAGGTACAATCCTGTAAACAGAAATGATACTCTAAAGTATTTCCTCATCTTAAATGGAGAGCCCATATGAAGGAAAGAATAGATAACAATCTTTTTTTTTTGAGACGGAGTTTCCCTCTTGTTACCCAGGCTGGAGTGCAATGGCGCGATCTCGGCTCACCGCAACCTCCGTCTCCTGGGTTCAGGCAATTCTCCTTCCTCAGCCTCCTGAGTAGCTGGGATTACAGGCACGTGCCATCATGCCCAGCTAATTTTTTTTGTATTTTTAGTAGAGACGGGGTTTCACCATGTTGACCAGGATGGTCTCGATCCTTGACCTCGTGAAAAAATAAAAATAAGAAAACCAGTACTCTCTCTACTCCGCCTCACTGCCTAGAGGTCTATCCAACAGGGCAAAGTTACATACTTTTGCCTTGAGTGAGAAATCCCCAGTCCAGGTTCTTCTCTCTCCAAACATATAATCACCTAGTCACTTAGGTGATTTGACTCTCCACTGCCTTATCCACATCTGTGCTATTTAGAAGAAGATACCTCCTTGGGCCTGAAGCAGCGTTTAAGACGCATTATGAACAAGCGCACTCACCTTTGTGCCGAGAAAAAACGCTCTCTCCTCTAGATACAGTAATCCCAACACCAGAACCCCGGGCTCAGTGAATGAAGAACAACAGACTGGACTTTAGCCCACAGTCACCCTTGGCTGGGCATCTTGACTGCCACAGGATCTGCACAAGCATACCTGGCAGTCCGGCAGTAACATGCCAGGGCCATGAGCAGAGAGAACTAAGAGGAGCCCACCACTGCCTCAAGACACACTTCCCTTTATTGGGAAGACAGGTGGGACATTAGGAGAAAGGTTTTTTGTTTTCTTTCTTTTTCTTTTGTAGAAAAGTATATTAACTGAGTGCGGGGGCTCATGACTGTAATCCCAGCACTTTGGGAGGCCGAGGCAGGTGAATCACCTGGGGTCAGGAGTTCAAGATCAGCCTGGCCAAAATGGTGAAACCCCATCTCTACTAAAAATACAAAATCAGCTGGGCATGGTGGCACACGCCTGTAATCCCAGCTACTCGGGAGGCTGAGGCAGGAGAATTGCCTGAACCCAGGAGGCGGAGGTTGTGTTGAGCCGAGATCGCGCCATTGCACTCCAGCCTGGGTAACAAGAGCGAAACTCCATCTCAAAAAAAACAAAACAACACAAACAAACAAAAAAACAATCTGTATGTTCCAAGCTCACCACAGAATAAGTGAAGAGATTTTCAAGTAAGACTGACCCTGTTTCCCCATTGTTATCCTGGGAACAGAAGCCCTCGCACATGCTGAGCAGTGCTGGCCAGGAATAGACAGACTCCGTACCCTGATGAGTCCTGGATGTGATCCATGTGAACTGACAGGGTGTGCAGCCCACCCCGATTTGAGGCAAGTGTTCATTTCCCTCCTTACCGGCATCGCGTTGCCAGCATCTTCTCCACACATAAACTGGATCTTTATTGTCATGTTCCGGGCTGATGCTAGTTTGTTAGCAAAGTTCAGCCTCTGTGGGTAGACATAGAGAGGATTTCTGAAAAAGGAGGGATAAAGAATTAATGAAAAAGGTCGAGAGTTTACTTTAACTAAGTTCGCAGCAAATGCTGAGACTTCCATTCATGGGGTGCTTTTTCCAAAGGAGTTTTTCCTCTTGAAGTGAATTATTATTGGAGGAGAGAGTGAATTACTTGATTCTTCCTCTTAAGTCACAGTCATCTGAAAATAACCCCTATTGCTCTCTCTTTTGCTACAAGTAAAGAGTGCTGCAGCTCACAAAGTCTTAATGTCTTGGAATGTGGAAATCTGCCTAGAGGTAACTGTATCTCTGACAGTCAGATAAAGAAAGCAAAACGGGTCCAGCTCATTTCAAATAAAACTCATGGCCACAGGTGATGGCCTAATGCCATTCTTCTCTTTTTCCCTTCCTAACCTTTATGTAGTAGTCTCCTTTTCTTACTGGCACAGCACTCGTATTGGCTTAGCTTTCTCCTCTCATCTAAGATGACAGCTCAAACCCCCAAGCTCAATTACTGTATAACAACAACAACATGAATAATATAGCCATTCATTTGACAACTAGAGGACAGGTACTACGCTACGCAGTGCCTGGGTAACTTGCATATGTTCTTCTTTCTATTTGCATTATGTGTAGATTCCACTCAAATGTAAGTTCCACAAGGATAGGGATTTTTCTCTGATGTTTCTGATCCACTGATATATCTCCAGCAGCTAGAAATAAAAATTCTCATATTCCATCTTATATCTACTAAATCAGAATCTGAATTCAAATGCAAGTAAAGTGTCAGAAGCACTTTTCTCTAAGACAAAAACAGAAAAGCTGTTTGTGCTCCCTCCCTCCCTCCCTCCCCCTCCCCCGCCCCCCCCCCCCGCCCCCTCTCTCTTTCTTGAGACACAGTTTTGCTCTTGTCGCCCAGGCTGGAGTGCAATGGCACCATCTCGGCTCACTGCAACCTCCAACTTCCAGGTTCAAGCAGTTATCCTGCCTCGGCCTTCTGAGTAGCTAGGATTACAGGTACCCGCCACCATGCCTGGCTAAATTTTGTATTTTTAGTGGAGAAGGGGTTTCACCATGTTGGCCAGGTTGGTCTCGAACTCCTGACCTCAGGCGATCCATCCACCTTGGCCTCCCAAAGTGCTGGGATTACAGGTGTGCACCACCGAGTCTGGCCTGTTGGTGCACTTTCAACAGGGTTACTGTTGAAGACTGTTCTGTCATTAACCATCTGAAGATCTCTCAAAAAATTTCTCAAACATCAAGGACCATGATAAATCACTTGTTAATAAGATACACCATGTATCCAATTTCCATTATTGCTATGTCTTTCAGGAAGATCAGAGACAATTTAACAGTTCAAAGTTCATAACCATGTCGGACCATATATTCTAAACTCGACCTGGGGTTGACAGTCTCTTCCTCATTTTCTCTGATCTTAGTTTTTATTTATCTGGTCTTGTCATCCTACTATAGAGATTGTTAGATGTCTCCTAAATCCACTAAAAGTAAAAGAAAGTAACAAATAAATAGATGAATAAGAACTTACCAAGGACTTGGTCATTTTTGGCTCTTCGGACAAAGGGGCAGAGATCTGAGAAAACAGATGGGCAGAGGTACAGATGGGAGAAGGAAGTGTGCCAGTGTCACCCATGGACACATACATCAGTTAGTGCCCATGTACCTTGCTCAAAAATTTATTTCTAGAGCTACAACATTAAAATATCATCCCATCATCACATATTGTATAAAGATTTAAGTGCCAAAGTTCTATCGTTACACGGCTAATAAAAAAGAAAGATTAGATTATCCAACACGGTGGCTGCCAAAAAAAAAATTAGAAACATTTAAATATCCAAGAATTGTGGATTGCTTAAATATTTTATAAAATATCCAAAGGACATATTGTTCTATTACATTATCATACTATCTGATTTCAAAGGCCCTTTTAAGTTATCACCAACCCTGGTACCTAACTCCTCATTCTCACTCTTTAATCTGCTCTAAGTGTCAATTGCTACCCAGTGACTCTACTCCCAAAGCCATTACTGACATCTCAGATTCCCTGATTCCCATGCCTTGCTGCCCATGAGCCCTGAATCATTCATCCTACAGTTCCTGAATCAGAGAGCTTTCAATTACTCTACTCTAATGGTCCTGGCTCCCTACCAATCATTCCCATGTCCCCATGACTGGCCTCCATGCCTGTATCTCCATCAGACATCCTAAGAGTCCCAATCCTAGGCACACCTGTACCTGCACTGGGGCCTTAGCACACAAACACATCTCCCACCGCTGACAAAACTAGGCCATAAACTCCTCCACACATGCAAACAGGAACTAAATCAATGAACAAATCTGGGGAAATTATTGAATGTATAGGATACATTTATACATAGAGAACACTTTAAGTGTGAAAAACCAGACTATTCGGAGAAAGAATGAAGGAAATAAGAAAACTCTTCATTTGCAGTACCAAAAGTGAAATGATGTCAGAAATAGCAACTAAAAGACCACTCTTCTGTCAGGGGGAGAGAGGCATTTTCAGAAATAAAACCACTTGCAGAGAGTATCTCTATCTTTGAGAGAAATACCCAAAGTAGTCCAAATAAATGTAAAATGAATCTCACAAGAAATCTTCAATAGGAAAATACTGCTCAGTAATAATTCTTGCAGCAAAATATATATAATTACAAAAAAGGACAATGTGACAATGGGATCAAGAGGCCACTAAAGAGAAAATTAATAATGTCCTATGATAAAATGTTCCTAATCATCGCAGGAAAAAACAGAAAAAATGGGGTGCAGAATGGAAACAATGAGCAGAAATTTCATCCATCCAATCAAAATATATAAAGAAAAGGCAGAAAATAAAACGAGCTAAATAGTGAACACCAAATGGAAGGCATACAATCAGATAAATCATTATTACAATAAGTAGAGGTAAAATTCTATCAACAGAGACTATAAGTTGGATTTGAAAAAAAACCTTTGTTTTCAATATCTATTGAAAACAAATAGGTAATGTAACATAGAAACAGATATGGATACAAATGAAGCGCTGGGCAAAGACACATCATCCAAATGCAACAAAAGTAAAAACAAGTGGCCGTGTAAGTATCAACGTGGCATTTTTAAAAACATATTCTCGATATTAATCTTACATATGTATGTATGATCTGCAAATATTTTCATGCAATCCATGAGTTGCCTTTTCACTCTACTGATAGTGTCCTTTGATGCACAAAACACTTTTATTTGGATTAAATCCATCTATTCTCTTATTGGCTGTGCTTTCAGTGTCTTTGATCCAAGAAATCATTACAAAACCCAAATCACGAAACTTTTCCTTTATGCTTTCTTCTGAGACCTTTATAGTTTTAAGTCTTATGTTTAGACCTTTGATCCAGTTTGAGTTAGTTTATGTATGTATACGATGTATACATCCACATGCAAAGAGTGAGGTTGGGCTCTTATTTATACTATATATACACACCATATGTATACATATATAGTACATATAAAGTATATAACATATGCACATATAGTGTATATATACATATATGTAAAGTATGCAATATATATGCATATATACTATATATATACACATACATTGTTTTAAATATATATACAAATGTATTTTAAAAAGCTCAACATCACTGACGATTAGAGGAATGCAAATCCAAACCAAATATATATGTTATATATGCATTAGCTAGAATATACTAATCAGCTATAATACATATATTACATTATATATATTATATATCATATGTAATGGTGTTTATATCATTGTTGTATATCCAAAGGAATATAAATCATTCTATTACAAAAATACATGCACGTGTATGTTCACTGCAGCACTGTTCACAACAGCAAAGACATGGAATCAACCCAAACGCTCATCAATGGTATACTGGATAAAGAAAATGCGGGGTATATATACACCATGGAGCACCATGCAGCCGTGAAAATGAATCAGATCATGTCTTTTTCAGACACGTAGATGAAGCTGGAAGCCACTACCCTCAGCAAACTAACACAGGGACAGAAAAGCAAATATTACATGTTCTCACTTATAAGTGGGAGCTGAACAACGAGACCATGCGGACACAGGGAGGCACTTGTTGGGGGAGGGCAGTGGTAGGGAGAGCATCGGGAAAAATGGCTAATGCATGCTGAGTTTAATACCTAGGTGATGGGATGACAGATGCAGCAAACCACCATGGTACACATTTACCCGTGTAAGAAAACTGCCTGTCTGTCCTGCACATGTACCCCAGAACTATAAAGAAAATAAACACACAAATAAAATTTTAAAAAATTATCTTAATTGTATGTGGGTAGGTCCCTTTGATTGAAAGTGAAATGGAAACAATTAAAAAAAAACAAAAAACCTTACTATTCAAAATTTACAAAACTAAATAAGAGTAAAACAAATTTACATTTTGTCCCTGGATTGATATAAGACAGAAACATTGTGTGGGAAAGCTGGAGTTGAGGACGAATGAGATTCTGAGAATAAAAAAATCCCTAGTACACAGTCAAAGTTTCAGAGTCAACTTCAGATTTTCAAGGATTATAAAATAGATAACCTCAGGAACCAGATAATATCCGTGTTCCAGGGAGAAAGAACAGAAAATTGGCTGAGTTCTGTCACTGACAAAACTTAGTGGGAAGGAGAAATCTGGAAGGTGGGAGGGTGGAGGGATCCCGGGCTTGTGGGGTGGGGAGGGGCTGTGCTTCAGCCTCCCCGCTCTCGCTGCCCCTCCCCAATCAGGGGCCCTTTGTGATGTAAAGGCCCCAGCTCTGTGATGCAGGCCTGGGCCCCAGTCCCTAGTCTCCAAGGCACTGCCCAGACCTCAGTTGCTTGAAGGCAGCATACCTATTCAGATGGCATGCTAAAGTTTCTTAGTGATTTCTGGATAAACACCCCCAGCTATACACCATGGGTGTTAGATATCTTCCTCACCCTGGTATTTGTCGTGGAGTTATATTTCCTATTAGCCCCCTGCCTCTCTTACTTCCGTCATGATCCACCCTCACCATCGCCAGGGGAGAAGATAATGGTAAGGAGCCCTCAGGCCAGACCCACACAGCACATTTCTCTCCTTTCTTTCTATTATTAGCTCTACTTTTCCAAATCCAGTGGAGAGACTTCCACAATGGGAAGTGTCAGGAGACCAGAACATGGTCTTTCCAGGGAGAGGAAGGGCAGCCAGGGGTTGGTCGGGACTGGGATTTCCATCCCGAGCTCTAAGTCCATCTGTGGGGGAGCACAGGAGGCATCAGGGCAAAACCAAACCCCTGGACTCAGTGGTGAGGGCCAGTCAGGACATGGGGGAGGTCTCTGTGGGAGGGCGCTCATAAGCCCCTTCCTGGGGCAGGTGGCTGGGGGCCCAGCCTCATCTGTGTGGGGTGATCTGGGGGCTGTGCTGAGCCTCCGAGGGCCTCCCACCTGGGCCTGGAGTCTCCTCTGATCTTCTGAGAAGCAGAATCCTACCTGACAGCTCAGGTGTGCCAGCGGGCCTGAGCCTGGGTGTTCGTCGAGTAGAGGAGCACCTCTACCGTACTTACATTACATTATATATTATACATTATGCATATTATAGTTTATATGTGAAATACATATTTTATATATATGTATAATATATATTTCCTCATATAGTAAATCCCTCTTTGTGGTGGGTTTTATTGTTTGTTTTTTGAGACGGAGTCTCACTCTTGCCACCCTGGCTGGAGTGCAGTGGCGATCTCGGCTCACTGCAGCCTCTGCTTCCCAGGTTCAAGCAGTTCTCCTGCCTCAGCCTCCGGAGTAGCTGAGATTACAGGCACGCGCCACCACGCCCGGCTAATTTTTGTTATTTTTAGCAGAGACAGGGTTTCACTATGCTGGCGAGGCTGGTCTCAAACTTCTGATCTCAGGTGATCCACCTTTCTTGGCTTCCCCAAACGCTCGGATTACAGGCGTGAGCCACCGCGTCTGGCCCCCTCTTTGTGTTTTTCTAAGAAGAAAAGCAGTTTATCATCCAATTAAACATGAGTGGGAGGAAGCACACCACTCCCTGAGCAAGACGAGAGAGCTGTGCTGTTCGTGAGCGCCGCAGCCGGACTGGGGGCGGAGAGCGAGAGCTGGTCTCAGCCCCTCGCCCTTTCTTGTCTCCCAGGGTCACCTTCTCTCCCAGGGTCAGCAGAGGGGGAGGCCCAAAGGCAGGAAGAAAAACCGCAGTCTGAAAGGTAAGGCTCTGCCGGGCACACTAGAGTTCATTTGATCTCGTCTGTCCCCGGAGAGAAGCGACTCTGTCTGAGGAAGTCAACTGAAGAAGCCTGAGGTGGGGGCTCCTAGGAAGGAAATCAGAACCCCGGGTCCCTCTCAGATTCCGTGCTGGCATGAAACCATGGTGGGCCAAGGACTGGCTGTTCTCCAGCAGGGCACAGTGTAGGGGGAGGAGACCAATGCCTGTCTGAATCAGGAGGGGGGTGAGGGGGCTGTGGACAGCTGTTCAACTCTGCTAAGGCTGACTCCTCCGAGACCACCCCAGTCCTTTCTCCCCACTGGGCAGCTGTGAGAACTATGGAGATGGGGGGGGGGTGGTCTGTGTGTGGAAGCCCTTTGTGGACAACAAAGCCTTGCCCTCCGTGCCTCGCTATCACCGTCCAGGCCATGTGGCCTCGGACACAGACACGTGGTTTCCAGGGTCTGACTCCCCATGGTCTTCCCTCAAGAAACATCCACTCAGCCTCCTGTGAGATCCCAGGCCCCTCCCTCACTGCCCTAACCCGGTCTCCTGATTTCCAACTTCTACAGACCACCTGAAAGTCCTGGAGAGGATTCGGGACTCGCTTTCACAACTGCAGCGGTGAGGCACTTCCCCTTCCCTGCATCCTTCTTACCGGGGTAGGATTCCACCCCAGGGCCTTATGGCTGCCTGAAGCTGACCTGGGATGGGGAGACGAGGGGGACAGAGGATGGGAGTGAAACCCTGGAGCAAGGGGTAGGAGAAGAATTGGGGAGTCTGGGTGCAGCGCGGTGGAGGGGCATAGGAGGAGAACTGGGGAGTGTGGGTGCAGCGCGGTGGAGGCGCATAGGAGGAGAACTGGGGAGTCAGGGTGTGGGGCAGTGGAGGGGCATAGGAGAATTGGGCGGTCAGCATGCGGGGTGGTGGGGGGAATAGGAGAATTGGGCGGTCAGCATGCGGGGTGGGGGGAGGGCATAGGAGAATTGGGCGGTCAGCATGCGGGGTGGTGGGGGGGCATAGGAGAATTGGGCAGTCAGCATGTGGGGTGGTGGGGGGGGCATAGGAGAATTGGGGAGTCAGCTGTGGGGTGGTGGGGGGGCATAGGAGAATTGGGCAGTCAGCATGTGGGGTGGTGGAGGGGCATAGGAGGAGAATTGGGCACTCAGCATGTGGGGTGGTGGGGGGGCATGGGAGAATTGGGCACTCAGCATGTGGGGTGGTGGGGGGCATAGGAGAATTGGGGAGTCAGCTGTGGGGTGGTGGAGGGGCATAGGAGAATTGGGCAGTCAGCATGTGGAGCGGTGGAGGGGCATAGGAGAATTGAGGGGTCAGGGTGTGTGGCGGTGGAGAGGCATAGGAGGAGAACTGGGGAATCAGGGTGTGGGGCGGTGGAGGGGCATAGGAGAATTGGGGGGTCTGGGTGTGGGGCGGTGCAAGGGCCGGGGCCCTCATGCCCACTCTGCCCTATGGCCCTACCTGCTCCTGGCTGCAGCTTGTGCCTCCTGTCTCCTGCAGCATCCTGGGGCCGCATCCTGAGAAAGGCGACTTTGGTCAGCTCTCTGGTCCAGATCCCCCAGGTGAGGAGTGCAAACGAGCGCCTGATGGAGCCTCCCACTCCCCTCAGGAGCCAATGGAAGATGCCGCTCCCGTGCTTTCCCCATTAGCTTCCCCAGATCCTCAAACCCAGCATCCTTCGCCTCTCATCTCCACCCCATCACCAGGCCCAATGGCCACCTCAGTCTCCCCTCTGAGTGCCTCCCAACCACCAGAGCCTTCCCTTCCCCTGGAACACCCCTCACCAAAGCCACCTGCGCTTTTCCCTAACCCACCACACACCCCTGATCCTCGGGCCTGCTCTCCGCCTCCTCCGAAAGGCTTCATTACTCCTCCCCTGCGGGATTCCACTCTGACGACTCCATCTCACTGTGACTCAGTGGCGCTTCCACTGGGCACCATCCATCCAAGCTCATCTCCATGTGAGGATCTGGCGACTTCTGGCCCAGCCATCTCAGGCCTTGGCGGCTCAAGCAGTCATGTCTCTGTGCCTGCACTCTGGTGTCGGGAAACTACCAAAACCTGGCGCATCTCCAACCCATCGGTCCAGCAAGATCATCTTTCCGGCCACCCACCAGAAACCTCGTCCTCGGGAGACCCCACAAACAGTCAGATGGAAGCTGGAAGCCCCTTTTTGCTCAGCTCTGATGGCCAGAATGTCGTGGGAATACAAGTCACAGAAAGAGCCAGGATCAACATTCGGGAGGAAAAAGAAAAAGATGGATCATTTCCAAAACAAACGAACACGGAAAAGCACTTGAATCCTTTGGGGAATTTGGTGAAATCATTGAATGCTGAGCAGGACACCACAACCCTAAAACCCGTCTGGGACATGGAAGACTTGAAACAATCGTCTAGTCCTCAGAAGCTCTCGGATCCTGGAATCCTGAAGGAACATTTTCAGAAGAATTATAGCCAGCTTTTCTGGGGCCTCCCCTCTCGGCACAGCGAATCCTTGGAGGCTAATGCCTGGGTGTCTGAGAGATCTTCTACTTTACGGTCTCCTTCTTTCTTGTTCAATGGCGTTCCCGATGTCCGCCCACTTCAAACAGAGACTACAATGTCTCCACTGCTTTACCAGGCCCAGCGCCCGTCCCATCTGAGGCCTGGGTCCCAACCCTTTATTTCGCCCACACCCCCATGCCAGCTCTCACACATGGCTCAGGCGGAGGCTCAGGCCCGTCTTCAATCCTCTTTCCCAGTCCAAGCTCCTGCTCTTGCATCCCCGATTAATAATTCTGGAGTAGCTTGCCCCGCGTCGCAGAATAAGACGCAAGCTCTCACCTTCCCTGAAATGCAGCGCCCTGGATGGTCTTCTAAACAACCAGAAGGTGGGTTGGCTTTACCCTCTAGGGCCCAAAAACCTCAGGATGTCTTTAGCGCCCCCACTCCTAACCTTCCCCAGGGCAGCTTGAGAGCAATCATTCCTGAGAACTTTCCAGTCAGTCCTGAACTCCGAAGCAACCTGGGAACGACCCAAGAGTCTCCGGATCTGATGCAGCCTCCGGAGAAACTGCCAGGGACAAGTCAGGGCAGGGGCAAACTCAGACCCTTGCAGTTCTCCGAGTCCTCGGGCGAAAGCAGCAAGGACATACAGAAGGTGACGTTCCCGCTAGAGAGTAATCCGTGCACACCTCTGGGACAAATTCGGGGGCAGACCCCGCAAAATCTAGCCAGGTGCCTGGAAAGCTTCCCAGGGAAGGTTCTGGGGGCAGAACCTCAAGTCTCTGAGGAATCGGAAAGAGACTTGAAGATGCCCTCGAAGAGAGACTCGGAAAGTGATTTATTAAGACGCACAGAGAGAAATCGTATAGAAAACATCCTGAAAGCCCACGTGGGCATGAAGTTGGGCCAGCTCAGTGAGGGCTTTATCCCCATCCATGTGCGTCGATCCTGGCTTGCTGTCAACCAGGCTTTTCCCCTGTCCAACACCCACATGAAGACCAGCAATCTAACAACCCCAAAAAGTGAAAGAGCCAGTGTGAACACATCCCTGGAGCTTTCCTTCCTCGATCCGTGCACTCGACAGGTGCTGGGACGCCATATTGTGAGGTTGTGGGCCAAACACAACTGGAGCCTAGCCCTCAGGGTCCTCAAGCCCATTAAGCTCTTTAAACTGGAAAAAGTTTCATCCTTATCCCTAACACAGCGTGCCGGTCCCTCCTCAGCCACCTATGAATCTAAGCCTAACTCAAAAGTTGAGAAAGCCACGTTCCTAAGAGAGTCACCACCGGCAGGTCTGAGAAAGCAGGTGCTGACCAAAGCATCTGTTCAGACGCCAGACAGTCTTATGGCAGCCAGAAGGAGCAACCTGGGGTATGAGGAGCCCAAGAACCCGAAACGTCAAGGCTCACGCAAGAGCCAGAGCCGGATGTTTACCCCTACTCACAACAGTGAGAACCCAACGAAGCCCAACTTAGAAAAACGTGAAGAAAGGCTTGAAGACCTGAGGACTCCCCAACTCACCCCAGTCAGGAAAACGGAAAAAACCCGTCAGGATGAAGGCCTCCGGCTGCTGCCGTCAAAGAAACAGCCTCCTTCAATAAGCGACGTCGGAGAAAGCATCAAACAATTCTTTCAGCAGGTCTTTTCAGAGAAGAAAAGCAAGCCAGTTCCAGTCACTGCCAAGAGCCAGAAAATAGTGAAAAACAGATCACATGTGTACAGCAGCTATGCTGAAGCTGAGCGGCTCACGGCAGCAGTTGGACACATGCTGGAGAAAAAAATGACACTTTGCTGTGAGCATCGTGCCTCAAAGGCAAATCAGCACAAACAGGAGTTCCAAGCCCCAGTCTGTGGGTTTCCCTGCAACCGCAGGCACCTCTTCCACCCGGAACACAGCACAATGCTGGGCTACGCAGCCAGCAGTCAACAAGCCACTCTCAAGAGCCAGAGTTACCCCAACAGAGAGAAGCATATCAGAGATCAACAGTCCCTGAAAAGTGTCTGACGCAACAATGAGCAACGGGGCCAGGACAGCCCCAACTCTTGCTCCCCAAGAAGGCTGTCTCCCCAGTCAGCGCCCCTCAGGGCTGACTGAAGACAGAACATTTAATATTCCACAATAAATAAATGTCTCCTCCCCCCCCCCATAAAAGGATAATGGCTTTTATTTGTGTCGTGCTTGGTGTGGGCTTGTTTTCTAGAAGTGACAGGACATGCAGGGATTCTGAGAGTGGTGTTGTAAGCCCACCTTCATCCTGAGTTCCTTCACTGAAACTTAGGTTTCCATCTTTACACAAACAACAAAAAATTCTAAAAACAAGATGAGAACACCTACGAAGATCCCACTCAGAGATATGGTTCAACCCATCTTTCTACTACTTACTCTCTACCTCAAACTTTATGCAGCTGTAGGAAGAAGGTTTGCAGAGATGTCATAGGACTGAATATCTCCATGCAGGCTCCAGGAACTGCCACAGTCAAGTAGCTTCATGTGTCACAAAAGAGTGGAAGCTCGGGTGGGAGAGTGTGGGCCCTGAGTTCAGAAGCCAGGGAAGTCTTGACCCTGGATATCCTGGGGGAGAGTAGATAATGCCTGCCCCTGGGAAGCCCCTTCTCTCCCTCACAAAGGCTGGGATGGAGATGGGCCCTCTTAGCTCAGCCTACATAAAGCACAGAGTCCCCATCCCACTGCCTCTCCCTTTCTTGCACTCTGGAGTGGGGGTGGGGACAGACCTTCCAGCACTGTGGATGTAAAAGTGGGGGGTGGGGGGAGGCCTTCACGGAGGCTGCTGAGGACCGTGAGCTCCCCTGCCCGAAATGAGTGAATGACCCTGCTCCTGGGTCACCTGCCTTTGTCTGTCTCACCTATGTGTGTCTCAGCTTCAGAGAAGTAGTTCTGGGTGAA